>NC_091476.1:18736067-19040116 GCF_036971445.1 Narcine bancroftii | reverse complement strand
TTTCTCAAAGAGAAGAAAGAAGCCAATCTTCCACCACCAAAACTTCGGGTAGGTACTGGCCATTAAGCCATAGGAGCATGGAAGATTGTCCAGTTGTTTGATTTATGCAAGATCAACTTCCTTCAGATTTCAAGCTAGTCAAATTTGAATTGTATGACAAATCTTCAGAACGTAAGATTGTCACAGAATAGATGGAAGATTTTTAGAACATCAGAATCTCTGGTTCTGTTCAAAACTCTACTCTGCATAGAAATAAGGATTCCCATGGTCTTCATTTTACAAATGTTAGTGCTGTAAGCCCCTCGCACTACTAAATGCTATTGTACATTTTTTCATTAATGCATTGTTATTAAAATCTGATTGTAACTTTTTTTAAAAAACACTAGGTTATGGGAATGCACACCAGTCCTGTGAATTCATCCAATTGTGGGATGATTTATGATTATACATATTAAATTTCTGTTCAATTGCACTGCTATCCTTTTTGAATTTTGTTCTCAGTTTAGTACGAGTCTTCAAGATCTTTGATATTTTTCAGTTTTAAGTAGAATTTCCTCTCTTTCTCCTGTTTTCAGTATTCTTTCTTTTCGTGTAGAGACGAACTTTTTCATTGACTGATTTAATGAAAAACACAGAACCAGATCCATCTATAAACAAACAGATTGAAAGTGTGGAAACAGAAATAGAACTCAGGTACTTGGTGGAAGTATACTAAAATTTATTCTGGAAATATTCATGGCATAGTTACACTGTTGTTGACTGTCAAACTATTTTTTAAGGGTTAAGGTTCCTTATTGTCATGCATATGGGTACACAAAATCTGTTGCACATTAAGGCACACAGAGGTGATAATAGCCCAGTGCCTCTTTCAATAAGAAAAAGAGGCAAAAATGGCCTCTTTCGATGCAGTGTCTATGAATCCCACTTCCTCTGATGCCACTGCCTCCTGAAGTATCATAATCTTTGCAGCTGCATGGTCTCCCATTTATTCCAGTAACGAACTAGTGCTCCTGGCCTCTGTTTCCGAATCACGGATATGATTAAGAAGCTGTTAACACCAGAGGCCCTTTGTGAGCCATCAGCACCTTCACGACTCCTATGAGCCAGAGCCCAGTAGCCTGGTGTGAATCCTTCAGCTGCCGAGCTCCTCACTGGCCCTCTGCTGTTCCCCCTTATCCTGCCGGTTCTTCTCCTAGGTTTCCCCTTCTCAGTGGGAAGCCAATTCTCTGCTTCCCGAGACCTCACACATGCTTCACGGTCTGGGTTGCCAAGCATTGCCACAGACCTCTGCAAATGCTTTTTTTAAAAGGCCCTGTTCTGCAAGTGGTATAAGCCTATAGGGATGTGAGCATAATTATCGGGCAATAGGATCTTCAGAGGAGCGCTGGACACCAGTGGCCACACTGCCATAATCGCAGCCACGGCAGCACCACTGATTTGAGGAAAAAAGTGATTTGTGGACAGTCCCTTCATTATAGTTAATCTTTGCCAGATACAGGTGATTAAATGTTGTGAGATTCACAATAGTGAGGTGTACATGATGGTCCTGACCTTCATATCAGTTTAACATGTGGCTTATGAGATGGAAGAGAAAAATAATTGCAGTCCATGTTTCTGCTTTTTGTCTTGATGCCGCCAATCCGAGTTTATTGGTGATAAGGAGAGAAACATTGGTTTTCTTTCTCTTGCGCGTCTTAAAGAACTATTTTTAGCAGCATTTTTTTGGTAAATTGTGTTAAGTGTGATGCCGCTTCTGCTTAAAGGTAAATTGTATCCAAAATTATTGGAATTTTGTGATAAAGAGCAAGTTTAAGAAGCTTTAAAACACTCCAATCAATCTGAAGAATTCCGGATGGATAAACTAATAAACAAAGCTCAACTTTGAAATGTCTTATGATGCCCACATTTAGTCCACCAGTGGATCTGGTTGGTGCTTCAGCAAGCCAATATTCAGTTAAGAATTTTCGGTTGCTTACTTGGTTTGATAACATGCGGGTTAACTCTCATTTGTTTTTTGTTTTTGCTTTTTTTAAAAGGAGTGCTCAGATTGCTGATCTCCAGCAAAAGTTGATGGACGCAGACAATGAAGAGAGGCTAAAGCATCGATGGGATTCAGTTGCCACCATTTTAGAAGCAAAGTGTGGATTAAAGTGGCTCATGAAAGAGGTGAGGACTTATAAATGTGTCCAAGCAGAACCCATAGTTTTGCTGTTATTAAATTCGTATTAACTGGATATGTAATAACTACATCAAGAAAGAGAACAAGAAATAAATGTAGCGCCCAACTCCTGATGTAGTTTACATTTTCAAATACAAGACCTGTCATCTGCTTGACTGTCCAAAGCTATTTTTCAAGCAGAGGATTTTCTCAAGGTTTTGTTCAAAAGACATGGATGTAGTTTCTACTCCAGACATTGCAAACATAACTAACCTTTTCATTTCTCACTCAACTGAGTTAATATGAGCTTTTTGGCTGTTTTGTTCTTGGTGTGTATGATACTGAGGTTGATAAGATGCATGTTCCTATATTAGTGATACCTTGTGCCATATCTTCTCAAATTGGAAGGATACTGAAAGGTAAACGGTTGAATTTCAAACTTGTAATGTTTTAAGATGAGAGAAGTCAGTAGAATGATCTTATTCCTTATTTTTGGGTGTTAACCTTTCTATGGACTATCTTGGTAATCCTCTAAGTTGGTGTGCTATTTTCATGGGAGAAAAAAGTACAAAAATGGATGTTAATGTTTTTGGATGCTGATAATTCTTGGCCTTCAGTGGAAAAAAAATAATGTTTTTTTTTAATTTTAAAGTTGGTATCATCTAAAGTATCACATAGCAAAATGAGTAGTGTATTAAACCAGACAAAAGCTGATGGCGCAGAGTTGCAAAAGAATTTAATCGAAGAACAAAGCCGCATAGCTGAGATGGAGACTGAGCATCAGCAACAGTTGTTGGAACAAGAACAACGACACCAAGAAAAGGTACAGTGTTCTTCTAGTCCGGTAACTTGACAACTTGGTTGCCTCAATTTAAGTAAAGTGTGAAAGTCTGTGGACACCGAGGTTGAAGTAAGGACATAATGCTGGAGAAGCTCAGCAGGTCGAACAGTGTACCTTGATGAAGGGCTCAAGCCTGAATCGTTGGTTATGTAACTTTACCTTTGCTACATAAAATACACTGCTTGACCTGAGTTTCTCCAGCATTGTTTTTACTGCCTCCGTTTAGGTGTCAGTTTCAGCTTCCCATTGTACTATGTTACTATTGTCAAATGTTGTATTACATTGAACAAGGCAGCATGTTTCAGATTGTGTATTTTTCATAGTCTAAATTGGACATTTCAGATATCTAAAGCTTTTTTTGTGTAGTATCATTGCTCTACAAATAATTCCTTGTATTGCAATCTCCCAAGGATAACAGATGGCCTAGTTTCAAATGGAGATTGTTACCAATCATCTTCTATAATGGTATATAAAGTAAGGGTAAAAATCTAATAGGACTAAAAGCAGCTAAGTTGTCAAGACCCGATAGCCTGCATTTAAGGTTTTTCAAGAAAACAGATGGGAAAACTACAATGTGACCTGCTAATTTAGTAAGGGGAGAGACAAAATTGAGAAACTGCACCCTTTTAGAAGAATTCTGATTTGAGAAATGGTTCACCATTTGAAAAACCCAATGTAATCAAATCAAGTTGGTATCATTTTCTAAAAAAAGAAAGATCTGTTTGAGCTCGACGAGGATGGAACAAAAAATAGGTTCATTTCTATTTCCAGAAGGTATGTGATTAGTGTACAAAACAAGAATCCTTAGTTTTGGGAAGTGTGTTAACATGAGAATAATAATTACCAAGAGGGACAGAAGGAGCTTTTTCATTGTGGAGTGCTTTGACAAGCAGTCATTTTCTCTATTATCTATAATGATGATATGGAGGGGAGAGGGTAGGATTACATTTTTGTTTGATGTAAAAATGGGGGAAAATGTGATGACGATACTTACATTCTATAACAGGATATAGGTTGAGCAAGCTGACAAAAATTTGGCATATGGAGCATGGGAAAATATCAAGTTATGCAATTTGGTAGAAGGGATCAAAATTCTTCATCTAAAATGGATAGAGATGAAATGAGTGCAGAGGGATTTGAGTGTTGGCGCGTGAGAGGAAAAGATGACAATTTAGCTCCGTTGAGTGTATATTTTTAAAAAATGGCAGGTTTCCCCCATATAAGACGATAGATGTAATTTAAAAAAAAAAGTTGTGTAGGAATTTATTTAGTGGTATATCTCTAGAATTCCAAATGTGGAGGCATTTAAAGAGGTAGATATTTTCTTGTATTTAACACTTGTTCCTGTTGTGCTCTCAAATGGAAGAATCTACAGCAAAGTTAGAACTTGACAAAAGGATTTGTCACATGTTACCAATATTATATTTTATCCTATGACAGTATTTGACTGACCAAAGCTAATTAATTGCATTGCACAATAATGTTTCTTATCATTCATTTAACATTTTAAAACTGCCATGATGATCTTGTGAACCATTTACTTCTCAGGTCTTTTATCTGCTTCGCCAGTTATCTCAAAACTCTAATTTGACAACTGGTTCCTCTCATGATCAAGAGGCCCAACTTCTGGAGAGGCTCAAGTTCCAAGTAAGTGTTTTGAAGTGCATTTCCTATTTCACATCATCTGCAGTACTGAAATTGGGTGTATATCTTGCTTTACATTTTAAATTATGATCTGGTTACTCAAGTCTTTTTTTTAAAATAAATAAATTCCCCTATTGAGGTTCCTCTGAATATATGCAAAATTCTACCAACACAGCAGCTTGAGTGGCGTCTGTGGAAAGAGAAACAGTTAAATATTTTACATGTCTGGAAACTGCAGACTTTTTCAATTTTCTATTGAACGCAAACTCCATTTATCTGCATCCCTCTTCTTAACCACCTTAAATGCACTCACTGATCAATTGTACTTTGTAATTAGATGCTTGTGAATAGAATTGAAAATAATGGAATATGGTAGGTTTAATAGAAGGGTGTGTTTGACCATATTAAAATTTTCCAACCTGATAGGATGAAGAAATCCAGAAGATGAAAGAGTTATGTGAACGGAATCAACAATTGATGGAAGAGAATGAATTGTATAAGCAAGTACGTAAATGATGGTCAAGAGTTTAAAAACGGAATATGGAAAAAAATTGAGCAATTAGTTGTTTGAGATGCAGTTTATTCTATACATAGAATTAACATACAGAAAACAGGACAGACCCTTTGGCCCACGGTGTTGTGCTGACCCATATCTTACAAAAAAAAATACCCTTCTGACCTTGTAACCCTTTATTTCATCCATGTTCTTGTCTGAGTTTCTTAATTGCACCTATTGTTGCAGCCTCTACCACCACTCTTGCCATGCATTCCAGATTCCTGCAACTCTTTATATTTATATATTTAAAAAAATTTTTGCCCCTGGTGTCGCCCCTAAACCAGAGGACATCCGTACAAAGTGAAGGGAGGAATGTCCTCTGGTATTTGCTACTCCTGCCCTGGGAAAAGAGTGCAGACTATTTACCTTTCTCTACCTCTCATGATCTTGTCGACCTCAATTAAGTCATCTCTTATCCCTCTTTACTCCAAAGAGAAAACCCCTAGTTCTGGTAACCTTGCCTCATAAGACACATTTTCCAATTCAGGCAACATACTGGTAAATGTCCTCTGCACCCTTTCCATTGCTTCCACATCTTTCCTGTATTGAGGTGACCAGAACTGAATATAGTATTCTAAGTGTGGTCTCCACAGAGATTTGTAGAGCTGCAACATTACCTCACAACTCTTGCACTTGTCCCCTGATTAATGAAGCCTAGCAGACCATAGGCCTTAACTGGCATTTCAACCTGTGTGGCAATTTTAAGAGATTATGTATTTGAACCCCAAGGTCCTTTGTTAAGGTCCACATTGTTAAATGTACCATTTAACCATGTACAGTACTTGGCCTTCAGGTTTGACCTTCCAAAATGCATTACTTCGCGCTTGTCAGGATTGAACTGTCATTTTTCTGCCCATTTCTACATCCTGTCTATATCCTGTTGAAACCCACAAGAGTCCTCAACACTATCCACAATACCTCCAACCTTCATATCATCTGCAAACTTAGTGACCTATCCTACACTTCTTTGTTCAGGTCATTTACTGAAAATCACAGAGCAGGGATTGCAGAACAGATCTCTGCAGAACAGATCTCTGCAGAACACTAGTCTCTGATCTCCAGGCAGAATACTTGTTTTTTCCTTACACTACTACTCTCCTTTCTGGAGGCAAACCAATTATTAATTCACATAGCCAAGGTTCCATAGATTCCACTCCTTTACTTTCTTAATTAATCTCTCATGGTGGGGTGGGGGGGAGGGAAAGAGGACATTGCCAAATGCCTTACTAAAACCCATATACACACACCTACCACACTACATCAATTTCTTTTGGTACCTCAAAAATCTCATTTAGGCTAGTGAGGCACAAAGCATGTGGACTATCCTCGTGAAGACTGTACTTCTCTAAATGCTCATAAATCCTGTTCTTGAGAATCCTCTCCAATAGTCTGCCCACCACTGATCCAAAACTTGCTGGTCTATAATTCCCTGGATTCTCCCTATTTGCCCTCTTTAAGCAAGGGGACCACATTTGCCAATCCTCTGGATCCAAGGATCATTGCCAATGCCCCAGCAATCGTCCTTCCCCTCCCATAGTGTTACGAGCCCAGAGGATAGATTAAAAAAAGTTACTTAAACCAAAGTTCCTTTTCATTATCTTTAAACAGGATCACACTTTAACTTGTCACTATTATCTTAACTAACCTAACTTAACTCTCTTCTAATTCTAAATGCACATGTGCACAGTCCAATCTCATTTTTCATTCCTCCAAGTTTACTAGTTGCAGGCAATTCTTGTACTGTGCACAGAATTTAACATTTATGAAATTCACCAGGCTTTGGTGCTTGAAATATAAATGGTTCCCGGTCAGGAAGGTTCTTTTCGGTTTTCAGAGTAAGATTTGTTGTTTGCTGGACATCCACACTGATTCCTTGTAACCAGCCACTTCAGTGTCTTGCCGAAGAAACGTGCCCCATTAGGGTTTTCCAGATGATAACTCTTTCTTTCAGGTCACCAGAGTTACTTTTTGTTTCCCTTATTTCAAGTGAAACATTAGGCAGCCAGTCTTCTCCTCTTGTATGAACCACAAGGGCTTTGACCAGGCTGAACTAAGCACTCACAACCTGTCTTCCAAATGGGGTTTTTCCACAAGCTTTTCACCTTGTCCTGTTCTAGTCTCAGCTGCTGCTGACTGTCACACTGTAGAACTGAATTCTCTCTCTCTCTCCCTCTCTCTGAGAAAAAGCCTGTTTTACTCTCTCTGCTTGCAAAACCACATGATCCACTTAGAATAAAATAATTCCACTCCAGACAGTCTGTGGATCTGATGAGTTCTTTCATCTGTTGGCTTTTTGTAAACAACTATCCATTAGTGAAGTCTCTTGGGCACTCTCTAAAGCTTTTGCAAAGGCTCTTGGCACCGGTCTGTCTAGCATGAGCTCCAGTATTTTAAATAAGAACTGTTTTAAAGTGTTTGTATGTGACCTACACTAGAAAACCTACCCCAATTTATCTCCCAAAAATGTATATAAACCTGTCACAAATAGCAACCTATGGTACATCTTGTCTGGTCCCAGGAACTTGCCATTCCTAATGTTTCTAAGAAATATCCAGCATTTCCTCTTAATCTCATACTGATTCAATGCACAATCTTGTTCTTTCTGACATCCCCTTGACTAAGATGCTTTTCTCTGGTGAATTCTGAACCAAGTATTCATTTAGGTCCTTCCCAGCCTCTTCTGCCTCCAAGAACATGTGTCCTTGAGACTCCATACCTTTGCTCTTGTCACCCTTCTTCACTTAAGCATAGAATGCCTTGGGGTTTTCTTTAATCTTACTTGCCAAAGCCACCTTGTGCCCTCTTCTAGCACCCCCTCCCCAGTCCTTTCTTAATTTCCTTCCTTTCTACTATCCAATTCCGGCGAGTTTTGTCAGTGGTGGGCAGTTTTGTTAACAGGTAAGGCAGCTGTAGCAGTTTGAAATGGAACTATTTCTAGACTACATTAAAATTTTAATCTTTTCAGTTGTGATCAGTTATAGAGAATTCTTGGGTCCCCTGAGCCTTTTGGCTACATGCCACAGAAGCTTAATGAGTAGGGTTTCATTTTGTGGAAAAGATACTTTTTTCAAACTCGTCTGAGCCAACCAAGTTGTCTTCCTAAGCTCGTCCCATTTGCCAGTGTTTGGTCCATATCTCACCTCTACCACTTCTGGCATTTGTTTCATTAAAAACACCTCACTCTGGTGGGAGTGGAAAAAGTCCCTTTTAAATCTTTGCCTCTCACCTTAAATCTGTGACTTCTAGTTTTAGATTTCTCTACACTTGGAAAAAAATGAAGAATATTTGCCTTGCTTATGCCCCTCATGATTTTGTATATCTCTTTAAAAAGTCACTTCTTAACCTTCTATGCTACAGGGAGAGAAATTTCAACTTCCACTTCTAATTTGAGCCCTCCAGACCATTCTGAAATTTTTTTCATTCATCTTTAGTTAATCATCCTATCGTCTGGCAACCAGAATTGCACAATATATTCTCACCGCTCTCTTGTACGGAGAATATAAGGTGACACTCTGACTTCTTTGCTCAATGCCCTTGTCAGTTTTTCATCACTATGTACATGTAACCCTTGGTTTATCTATTCCATAGCATTCTTTGAAACCCTGCCGTTTACTGTATCGTGCCCTGGTTTTAATTGCAAAAAATGCATCTGCTGTTCCCTGGCCCACATTTCCACTTCACCTAGATTATGTTGTGATCTTGAATATCCTTCACTGTCTAATCTGCAAACTTGCAAACCATGTTCACGACATTCTCTTACAAATTATTAATGTATGTTAAGTGGACCTACCATAGATCTCTACAGCACATGTAATGCTGCCAAATGTAAATAATTTAATTTTATAAGCTGCACTTGCACTGCTGTTTCTTTTTCACTTGGCTCAAAATTATCTATATCTACCATACACTAGTGCCTGTTCTTGATTGGCAGAAAGCCATTTTCTTTATTGGAAACTGATTTTTGTACTCTCCCCTTTGCTTAATTATTAAACAAAGTCATGTGCCCATGGTCTTGGATGTCGAGAGCAATTACATGAGAGTCTTCACAGAAGTTACCTGGAAAATCGTACTTTTCTCCTTCCATGTCCAGCTAAAATGCCCTTGCCCAGAAACCTTGGTGAATTTTTGAAATTTACGCATGCAGCATGTAACAGGCCCTTTCGACCCATGAGCCTGTGCCACCCAATTGACCTACACCACTGGTAGGTTTTGAACGGTGGGAGGAAACTGGGGTACCTGGAGGAAATCCAGGACTCGTAACAGTACAAATTCCTTACAGACAGCGCCAGATTCGAACCCTAGTGCTGTAACAATGTTGCGCTAATCGTGCTGCCTAGTCTGAGCCATGTATTGTAGGCGCAAGGATGTTTTGAAAGGTGCTTGTTATGCTTATCCTTTCAAGAAGAGGAACTTTTGACTGTTTCACACTCAGCCAACTTTATTTTTAATGAGCTGCTTTAACAGACTACCACTGACAACCTCTATTATCTACTTCTGGTTTCCGCAGGAACACCGCGCACTGCATAATGGGAAATGTGATTCTACACGAAACGCGCATAACACATCTTACCCCTTTAAAAAAAAAACAAATGCAGTAACAAGTGCATTAACAGTATATACAAGATACAGTGGACGACAGCTATTGCCAGTCATCATTAGTTTTGCAATAATTGCAAAATATATCTTCATTTAACAGGCAAGGCCTTACTTAAAGTGGTCCCGCTTTTCTTTTTGAGGTTTGACTGGAGTGAATTTTACACCAGCAAAAATGTTAACCAGTCACACAAACATTGAACCGTATAAAATTGCAGCAGAACTTGTCCTTTTATCTGGGTTATGGATTTCTTGCCTGGACTGACGAAACAATATCCTCCTTGGCAGTGTAGGTGGAATGATAGATCCAGCTCTCTACCCATTTCTTTGGATATTTTCACCCATTCCAGAATTTCCAGGGCCTCTCTTTCACTGCTTCAAAGCCTTCAGTTACAATTCTTGGATGTAAACCCTCTGAACTGTAGAGATCAACTTGTTTCAGCAGGTCACTAATAATAAGGGCATTGGATATGGTGATGTCACCAGTCACATGTAGCCACTTCAGCTATTTAAAAAGGCAGTTGGATGCTGTATTTGCATTTTGAATAACAGCGTGTTACCATCTTCAGTAAGCTTGATATCTCCAGCACCAGATGCCAACATTTTCATGGTACCTTTATGGAGTGATACTTCTTGAATATTGTGCTCAATGATGGTCTGTTTACCCTGTCGATCTTCCAGCTCAGCATGAAGTTTCTGTAGAATTATTTAGGCATGTGATTTGTCTTGTTGCAAGTTGTGTTATCTGCATGATTCTTTGTCCAAGTTCTATTTGTAGTTTCTGTACTGTCGACTGGTTTTCTGTGTGATTACACGTACTCTAGAGTTGCTGCCATTTGATTGTTACTTTGCTTAGTCTATTAAATGTTGTTGAAAATTTGCAATCTTCTGATTTTTCTTTTTCTTCCATCATATATTCTTATAACATTTGTATTTCATGAAATGTTCATCACGTGATATTATGGTCAAGGCAAAGTCTCTCCTTCCAATACCAACTGTACCTGAGAATATTTAGGAACAAGCAGTGAGATGCCCTTCCGTAATTGAACATTTTCAAAGCTGGCATCATATCTATGCTGTAGTTCATCCTGTAATTGCTCCACCTGATGTTCCAGGGTTCCTAGACGTTCAATAAGATGCCCATTTTCTTTCTCTTGTTTCCTCAGTGTAGCAGTCAATGCATCCACTTCAAACTGATTTTCATTCACTTGTCTATCATGTCTTAAAGTGGTTAAATTATAAATTTTGATATTTGCGTGGTCCGTTTGGTTTCCATTTCTTGTTTAAATTCATTAACCGAAGACTTTAATTTCTCTTTCTGATGGGCATTTTCAGACTTGAAGGATCTTTTGTGTCATTGTCTTTTTCTCCATTATTTCAAATTCATGCTGGACCTCCATAAACTTCATTCTTAGAGCTTCAATTTTTCTTTTAAATTGTTGCTTTTCATTCACAGTCACTGGAACGATCCATTCTCTTTCACCAGCAGTAGTTAGTCTATAATGAATCTACAAAGAATTCCTCCATTTCTTCGTCCTCTGTGCACTTTTGGTAGCCCCTTCTCTGCAGCACTTTGCAAAATAATTATTTTTCCCACACACATTTATAGGAGGACTTTCCAAAGTCAGGACACATCTGCACCTGCACCTGCTGCATTTGCAGAAGATTTATGGGATACATTAGAATGGTAGATGACAGTGGTGGGATGCAGGGAATGTGGAATGGTGAAATAAGGTCTGAATATTACTAATCAACATCGTACCTGATATTTTAAGATTAGGATTTAATTTTAAAAACCTTATGTATCCAATTCATGTAATCGATCTGATGTGATTCTAAATTGTTGTGTACTTTTGATTCTTCACATCAAATATTTTATTTGCAGAAATTGAACCTCCTTCAGTACGCATCTGGTAAAATGGTTGATAGCAGCCTAATGCCAACGTCTTCAGATTCTCCATTTGAGTACATTCCTCCCAAAGTAAGAATGCTTTTTTTCTTTCATGTGATGAGAAGTGGATCTTTTTAGAAAAATTATTGAATGGGAGTAAAGTTGCGAAGCTGAATGACAAGTTAAATTGAATTTTAAATTGTAATTCAGTAAGTGCGCTATTCTGGTTGTCCCATTATAGGAAGGCTTTGGATAGGGCCCTGAAGAGGTTTACCAGGATTTTGGAGAAGCACATGACACCTCAGATACTGAATATGAAGCCAAACACAAGGTGCTGAAGGAACTCAGCAGGTCAAGCAGCATCATTGAGAGGAAAAAGATTTGTTTCAAGCAGAGTCATGATGTAGAATTTTGCTTCAACATCATCCTTGTTTTCACTGCTGCTTAACCTGCTGCGTTCCTCCAGTAGATTGTTTGGTTTTATCAGGATGTTGCTGGTTTAGTTGTGTTTGGGGAGAGATCAGACAAACCTGTGTTTCCCATTAAGCATTAGAGGCTGATGGGAGACCTGATAGAGGGGTACAGAGGCACTGATGGGGTGGACAATCAGAATATCTTTCCCCAGAGCAAAAGCATTGCACACAAGAACATGGATTTAAGGTCCATGAGGGGAAAGAAATTTGAAAGATGTGCAGAGAAAATATTTTACACAGACTGGTGCCTGGAATGGGCTGCCAGAAATAGTGGTGTAAGCAGATACAATAGTAGCATTTGAGAGAGATATCCACAGTTTTAGTTTGATTAGGACATGTTTGGCACAGATACAGGAGCTGAAGGGACTGTTCCTGTACTGTATTTTATGTCCAACAGTCATGTTGAACAGCTCTGATGCTTCAATAACCTCATTGATGTCCAGTTTGCCATTTATGAAAACATTTTCTGGTGGACCCTCTTAATGTGTATTCAGTGTTTTATTCTCCAGTTTAATAAAGAAACTGATGTCCTTAATCCATTGTGTAATAGAAGGGACACCCCCCCCCCCCCCCCACACCCAAGACTTCCAGTGCAACAAGACTAGAAGCTTGGCTAAAAGAAAAGTAAATGCTACCACCTCTTTCTTTCGAGAGTTTGGGGAGTTATCAGAGACTAAATATTGCAGAGAGCAAGCAGGGTTACAAATTGATTTTAAATATTTTGGATAATATTCTTTGTATTTTGGGGCACTGATTAAATATGTATATGACTTGGGTGGCAAGGGGAGCCATTACACCTATTGCATGTGTTCTCTACTTCTGGATGTTGGTCTGGATTTTTAAAAATGAACCCTGTGCAGCACCTTAAATTGAATAAGTCCCATCCGAGTGCAGGAGGTGCTAGAGTAAATTATTTCAATAGTGTCTTCTCGCAGTTTTTCCTCGATTTCTAATTCTTGCTCCCATTCTGTCTTTATTTTGAAAAGTATGACAGAGTATATAGATGTTTTTGGGAGATAAATTGGGAAAGGTTTGTTAGAGAAGGTTACATGCAAACACTTTAAAACAAGATCTTATTTGAAATACTGGAACTCTGCTATTGCTAGAAATATTGGCTCCACATCTTTTGCAAGAGCTTAGGAGAGAGCCCAAGACACCTCACTAATCGATTGTTGTTTACAAAAGTCAACAGATGAAATATCTTGTTGGAGCTGCAGATTGTCTGGAGTTGTTCTAAGAGGGTCATGTAGTTTAGCAAGCAGAGAGAGTCAAACAGGCTTTCTCTCAGAGACAGACAGAAATCACTTCTATAGTGTTACAGTCAGCAACAGCAGCTGGGACTAGAATAGGACAAGCTGGCAAGCTTGTGGAAAGCTGCAATTGGAAGTCAGGTTTGTAAGTGCTTGGTTCAGCCTGGTCAAAGCCCTTGTGGTTTATGCAAGAGGAGAGGACTGGCTGTCTAATGTTTCACTTGGGATAAGAGAAACAAAAAGAAACTCTGTGGTGACCTGAAAGAAGAAGGTTATCATCTGGAGATCCCTGAAGGGGCAAGTTTTGTCAGCAAGACACTGGAGTGGGTGATTAAAAAGGTATCAGTTTTGGATGTCCTGGAACAACAAATCTCTCTCTGAAAACCAACAAGAACCTTCGTGAACAGTAACTATTTATCTTTTAAGCACCAAAACTTGATGAACTTTATAAATGTTAAATTCTGTGCACAGTGTAAGAATTGCCTGCAACCAGTGAACTTGGAGGAATGAGAAGTGAGATTGGTCTATGAACCAAAGAACTTTCTGAACTTACACACACATTACATACACGTGCACTTAGAATTAGAAGGGGGTTAAGTAAGTTAGAGATAAGTTAAAATTTGATTCTATTTTCTTGTTTAAAGATAATTAAAAGCAACTTTTGTTTAAGTAACCATTTGTTTTGGTGAATATCTATTGCTGCTCGGTTTTAGAGTCCTCTGGGCTTGTAACAAAAGTGAATGTCTTTTGACTGATAAAATGAAGCTATCAATTTTTGAGATTATCCCTCTCACTCCTGGATTAGCTAATGCTAGATCTTCCCAGGGTTATTTGACAAGTTACTGAGGGAAATTTGAGAGATTTTAAAATGTCGAATCTGAAAGTAGTGAAATAAATGTATTGCAGGTAAGTCATATGTGTGAGGAAAAAGTGACCAACTGCCTTTGGTCTTGGGGCAGCATTTAACAAAGTGTGGTATCAGAGCTCTGCTAAAAGATCAAGTCAATGACAATTGGGGGAGGGGGGAAAGGACTTGTCTACTGGGTGGAGTTGTACATTGCATAGATGATGGGCATCTTTGGTCACCATTTCATACCTTGGTCATCATTACAGAAGGTCTCCTCAGCCACTGTCCTTAAATCTTTTGCTATAATCAATGAGCTTCCATTCCTGTTGGAAGCAAGGCTGTTTCCCTGATCCATGCCTGCTTGCAGTTGGGAGAATAATAAAAACAATAATCATGATCATGTTTTGGGAGTTCTTGGATTTTGCACTCTAGATTGTAAGATATGATTAAATTGGATAGCTTTTATTCAACTGGCAGACAATGGCTGAAACCATCTCGGTTTTTACAAGAACTTTGTAAATGGGGCAGAATATTTGATGGGAATGGTTATTGTGTTAGGACAGATTAAGGTTGCCCCATAGTTATGAGTTTTGAAGAGTGAAAGGTGATGTCACAAACAAAAATTTTGAGAGGGATTAATGGGTGCTTGGGCACTTCTGATGTGGCTGTAATTCTTACAACCAGGAGCCACAATGTCATCAGAAGAAATCAACCATTTAGGATGAGTTGGGGGGGTGGGGGGGTGGATTTTAAACTGTTATCCGAAATTTTGGAATTCCAATCCTAAACAGCTGCAATTTACTCAGCCATAAGAGTATATTCAGGGCGAGATTGATTCCTGTTTGTATCCCAAATAATATAGATATAATATAGATATTAGTAAAATGGGCCACCACATCCATACAAACCAGCAAGTTGTTGTCTCTCCTAATCTTATTTTCTAGTACTTGGTACATGGGCTTCTATGTCTCAGGAAAGTAGATGAGCAAAGGATCATCCATGACTTCACAGTGACAGTGCTGGCTTGTGGGGTTATATTGCTTTTATTTGTTATCATTTTGTTATTAATTGACAAAATTTCAATTTGTTTTACCCAAAAAAAGCACAGTATTTCAGTATTGTTTATTGTATGTGGCAACTTCTAGTTAAACAGATGACAGTGGGGCCAGAAATTGTGGCTCAGTACCTTTAAGGGATTTATGCCAGTGCAAGACTTGCTTTGATTTAGTTTTAGCATTGATTAATGCATTAATTTTTAAAAATGGTTTCCAGACAGACAAATGATTTTTCTTTCCCCCCCCCCCCCCCCACTTCATTTTGGGTATTAGGTATTTGCACTTCTGAATGAACAAATCACTGCCAAAAATCTGGAATATAAAATAAAAAATACACTCAAGACCATTGTGATTAAAAAAAAAATTAAGCCTCACAGATGACACAACTTCACCTTACAGAAAAATCTTTTTTTAAGAAACCTACAATTCCATCCCACCCTCATTTTGAAGATTTTTTTCCATTCTTAATTCAGTTCCATTTGCTCATCATTATCTGTTTCACGTATTTATAGTCTTTCTTTAACTTCACCCATATAATCAGTGTGATGGAATTGTGTTATTAATATTTAATTATAAAATACATTTTTTGTAAAGTTATTTTTGTGGGTTTTGACACAGGGACACACAGGCACACACAATTACACTCAGAGGGAAGCCATTTTTGGAGTTGCAGAGTCTGGTAAGCAACTCCAATAAAACTGGAAATGTTTGTTCATTAGAATATCTAGGACAATGGGTTGTTCAAGGAGGACATCAAAAGGCTCTTGTTTACCTCTTTTGTTAGAATGGAAACCCAGATGGCAGTTGTGTATACAAGGTAGCCATTCTGCTGGCTGGTAAGCAGACAATCCAGAGTATATCCACTCAAACTTTTGGAAAGGTTAACTTCAAAAGACAAGAATGATGTCATATCACATGATTAAAGACATTTTGAGAGAATATTGCTGAAAACAGATCTTTTAAGACCAAAAGACGATGCCTTACAATCCTGTAGGTAACACAGGATTGAAGAAGGTGCTTTACCACACAGGATTGTAACAAAAGGCTGGTTGTGTTCTCTTATGAAAAGGAGGAACACCAAAAAAGTGGCTTGAAGAAAATATCGACTTCAGACTGTCTTTTATAAAAAAAGAGAGGGCAGTCTCATTGTGTCTATTGAAATGGTTACTTTTGATTAAGAAAGCAAAATTAATCTTGCATCTGAAACCTAACCATTTTAAATGGCTATTTTGTTCAACCCATGCCTGGGTCTGTGAAATAATAATGGAAGAAAAACAAGTAATGTAACCTCCATGCAAGAGGGGGAAATCATCCTTATGAAGAAACAATTCTCTGAAAACAACTCTACAAGAAATTTGTGAGTTTTGAAAAGTCTGATGCCTCACACCTACTCCATAATTGATGTTCAAAACAAATTAAAGAATCTGAGTTTCAAAACAAAATTACTGATCACTGATCTTTTAAAATCATCTCTTCAGAACTAAGTCTGAACTAGAATAGTTATGGTTTTGCTGTGCGTGTATACACACGGGTTAAATTTAGAGTTATGTAAGTTTTTTATTAATTAAAAATAGTTTTGAAGATACCTTGGTGAATTTCCATTACTGCTAGTATTGTACGTAGCATAATTATCTCACCTCCTCTTGCTCCATAATGCAGATTCATCTATATAGGGAACAGTTGGTGATATTCACCATTTGTAAATTTGTTAAACTGTAGAATTTCAGAGATTCATTACTTTCTACAATCCACTTGTTTTAAATGACAATTCTCTAATCTTCACAACCAAAAGCAATCCCAAAACTAGTCTTTCCGCTAAAGCATGATCATTGATAGTGAACATATCTGTGCCTGGTTAAACTAACTTCTGCAGCAGTCCCCATGATTTGTTCCCCATAATACTCAATTCTCATTACCCCAAGATGTCCTTCTAGGATGCATTCAAAAACTCTGTGCCCCAGAAATTTGTGAAAGTAGAATTCCAAAAAAAAAATAATTCTTGTATTTGAATCTTAACCTCTTTAACTTGTGTAAAGCCATCTAGGTCTAGCAACTCTGTCCATTTTTGGCTACTCAGCTAATCCAATCAGATTCTAGCTACAACCAACTTGTCCACCTTGCCAAAAGAATACTTCAGGTGGCTGATAGTGGTGAAGTAGCCTTGCGCTGCTTGGTATAGATGTCAAGATTTGTGGGTTTTCTCTTGTTGAATTGCCTCATGAATGGACAGCCTATTATGGTGATCAGCAAGTTGGATTGTAAAGGGGAGAAATGGGCAGGAAAGAACACAACTCCTTAATAACCACAAGTTGAACTCGGCAGGTAAATATCATTAAAATTGAACACATTCCCCAATAACTAGTTCCACATTTTGTCCAGCTTGTTACAGAACACCTAGATTTGCAGAGCTGCATTGCATGAATGAAAAACTTAAATCAATTTCTCACCTTGCATTTGCCTTGTTCGGCCACAATTCAGCAGAGAAGAATGGGTAACAAAGAATGCTGTCTGGACTAGTGATCCAATTGCCTTCCTAACAACCACACGTCGCTCTGGGCCCAAAAGATCAAACTGTGATGTTGTTGTATGGGATATAAACCACAGTCATTAACTCACTTTTTCTTTTATTTTTTTATTAATGTAATTTATAGCAATTTTGGCACATTAAATGCTGCCGCTAAACAAATTTTGTGACTTGTTCATGACCATAAATTCTGATTCTGAATTGGGTGACACATCGCCCATTACTTAATTGAATGGTAGCACTCCTTTCCTCTGTTTGGAGTGTCTGCTGCTCTCAGCAGGGCTGTTTCTTACTATGATGTTTGATGACCAGAAGTAATTATTTTCCAGTATAGGGACAGTGTGTGCTCTGCTCTAAACTATTTATAGATTATTTCAAAATAAAAGCAGTAGTATATTAATTTGCTTTGTATAATCAAATGCTTGTGTTGCTTTTCCATGATTAAAGATCTGGAATGCATTTCAACTTTCATTGTTGCTCGTTCAATATTTGGCATCGACATCACTGCACATAAATGGTTGCAGGTTTGTTTCAAATTGTGAAGATTTTCTAATCGGTTGAGGGAGATGAGATATGAATCAGCTTTTGGAAACAGTGGCTCTTTCCACCTGAGCAACTGAATTTGTTTTCTGTCATTTTGTTGCTCTAACAAATGTGTTTAATTATCCAGCCAAAAAATAGGAAAAAGACATCTGCAAAGCCAAACATGATGACTCCACGTTTAACTCTGGAAGAGCTGTTATCCAACTCCGACTCTGATAATGATTCTCAAGACGATGATGATTGGATCCCTAAAAAAATCAAAGGAAATAAGAAAGCAGGCTCAGGAGTAAGTCAAATGCATTTAACTTTCCAGACTGTTGTTTAGCACCTTGATGTGCTGATGCAGAGAAGACTGTATGATTGTGAAGGTGTCGTTATCTTCAAATGTGGCACAAGATAATTTAAAAAAAAAACCTTTAAGGATACCTTTAAATTGAGAATTGGCTCCTCTCCCTTTTCCTGATCAGAAAGGTTTATCCTGAAAAAAATTTAAAGGTCCTCAATATGAACGATTCTGACATTTGCCTTTAAATATATTAGTCTTCCGCTGTGCATATATGGTTCTTCTCTCCTTTCCACGCCTCCCCTCCATTTTCCATATTTTATCTTCAAAGCTAAGTGGTGTGGAAACTTCATAGGTCTATCCATGTGAACAGCAGCAGATAACCGAGTTGTGTTATTCATGAGTGAATCATGATGCTGATTCTTAAGTAAGGAATCATTTCCATTTCTCTCACAGTGAGCATATTTTGATCATTTTTGTGTTTGCAGTGTTAATGGATAAATCCAAACAAAAACTAAAGAATATAAAATGATACATCCAGAAGGGTTTCATTAGGCTTCAGAAAATGCAAGGTGTTAATTCACAGAAGTGCTTTATCTTGCCTGCCTACCAACCATTTGCTTTGACTGGAGCAAGATAACACTCTCTGCAACAAATATTATCTGAACCTTTTAAGTTGATTTATTTTTCTGTGGTGGTTTCCCTTCGCAGTGTTCTTGCAAAGGTCGGTGTGCCAACAAGCAATGCAAATGCAGGAAGAACAAGTTGGATTGTGGAGAGCACTGCAAGTGCATTTCCAACCAATGTCACAATCGTCTAAATACAGTAAGAAAATTCAATTTTTGATATTTGGTTTTTCTTTCCCAAAAATGCTCCCAGTGCTGATGTTCCTAAAACCTTTTTAATAATTAAAACAAAGATTAATGAAAGATGTGACTGGTTTAAAAGTTAAATGGATGATAACTTGAGCTTTTCCTTTGTTACATGCTGCATGGCATCTTTGATTAATATGACAATGAAAGATTTCCCACTATTCCTGTATTGTATTAAATTAAATAATAGGATATCTTCATTTTCATCATGCCAAGTGCCATCTGATTGGAATTTGATTTTCACAAGAACTCCACATATCAGAAAATGTATTTCAGTGATTGTAGACTGTTTTCTTGCCTTTCTACAAACACACTCTGGAATGTCCTAATTCTTAGTATGATATTTAATTTGTAGCCTTTGAGTAACTTCCTTCAGCAAATAAGTGCAGACATCTGATATGAATATTGTGATCTTTTCATGGAAACTGGTTGAAAGAGTGGTCCCTTAATCCAATAGAAATCACTGCAAGTTAGAAACTGTTAGCATATTACCAAGACTGAAGTAACAATCACATGGAAGTGGTAGTGATTGGATATCTTGGCAATTGTCAGGATTGACTCTATGTATGGTAATTTTATCTGATCTGAAATTTGCCATTTTCATGTTTTCCAACCAGGATACCTACCTGCTTTCTGGATATTCTTGCCCCCTTTATTTGTGCTCCTTGGCTTTGAGATTAGATTTTCTTTGTAGGGTATCACTAGATTGATCCAAATCCAGCTGCTTCCTGTCATGGCAAAACTCTAGGACTTGGCAGCAGAATTGGGCCATTCAGCCCATTACATCTGTTCCACCATTCAAATCCTGGCTGAATATTTTTCCTTTCACCACCATTCTCTTGCTTTCTCCTCATAACTTTTGATCCACTTGCGACGCAAGAACCTGTCAAACTCTGCTTTAAATATATCCAATAATTTGGCCTCAACAGCTGTATGTGGCAACAAATTCAACAGATTCATAATCCTTTGAAGAAATCTCCACATTTGTTTGAAAGGGACACTTTTATTCAAAGCTGTGACCTCTGGTTCTAGACTTCTCCGGTGCTGGAAACAAGGTCTGAGGACTGGGATTTTTTTAAAAAGATTAATTTTTTTTTTTGAAAGGATAAGTGAAATTCAAGGGAAGAAATCTAAACCTCTGTCAAAACTTTAGGTTTGTTTGGTCTTAAAGTATGAATGTGCCTGTACTAGGAGTATAAAGTTTTCATGGTGTAGTGATTTCCAACATCTATGAGGTGTCCAGATCTTCAGAAGCTGATATCTTAAAATCCTTGGACATTATGATTTTTTTTTTAAAAAGAGGAAATAATATGCCCTGGATTAGAACGGTTAATGTAAGCATTCAGGGACAGTAATTGAATCTTGACATACCCTGCTTAAGACCAAGTCTTGTCAAACAGAAGCACTTTAAGCTTAAATTCTCTGTGCCTTAAGCCTTCCATCTCTTTTTCTATTTTGTATTCTCTTTATAGACTCAAGATGTGTTCAATGAAAATGAATTAGATGGATCTTTTAAATTGGATGACCCCACTGAATCAGAGTCTTGCTTCTTTGAGCGGCTCAATGTAAGCTCTGTTGATAAGGCAAGTGTATTTCTTCATTGGAATCTTATCAGTTGTAAAAGAAATTAAGAAATGTCCATCAAGCATTAAATTTAATGTTGAACTTTAGTGCCTGTAATATTGCTTTGAGTTGGGTACAGAAAGGCTGATGCAAGGTACATTTATAACAAAGAATTGTTGAAGTGTAGAGCTTTTTTGTTTGCAGTTTAGGGGCTAATACCAAATATCGGAAGTGAACAAAGATTCTGAAGATTTACTCTCTTGGCCTATTTCTGAATACAAGTATTGTATATTTAAAAATGACATGAAGGCAACAATCCAGTGGGATATGGTGGTCATGCTGCTGCTCTCCAAGTGGGATATTAAACCATCTCTTTATTTGCTTGATCTTAATGCTTAAGAGATTTTTGTTTTAAAAATAGCATTGCTTAAAGAAATCACAAAAAAGTTCCTTTGATGTTCTGGCTATTTATTTTGGCTAGTGTTAGCATCAAAAATAACTAACTGCCGTGAAATCAAGGTTTTCATACAAGTGATGGGTATATGGACCAAGGTGGTGGACTCGGGTACAATTACAACCTTTTTTTAAAAAAAAGACACACCCATTTGGAGAGGTTTATAGTCTGAGGATTTTGAGGGATATGGGGCAAAAGCGGGTGTAAATGGGAACAAAAACAAAGTGGAGGAGTTTAGTGGGTTAATCAACATCTGGATACACAAGTACAATTGACATTTTAGGTACTGACAAATCTACATGGAACACTGCCATCGGCAAGCAGCAGCAGTCATCAAGGATCCACACAACCTAGGATATGTTCTGCTCTTGCTGCTGCCATCATAAAAGAGGTATAGGTGCTATGTGACCCTTATGACTAAGTTTGGGAACAGTTGCTATCCCTCCACCATCAGACACTTAAATAACAAACTCGATCAGAAATTTATTTTAGGACTCTTTGCACATAATTATTAACAAATGTTTATTTCTGTATTTTCAGTCAGATTGTTTGCACCTTTCCTTTGTTTACATTTCTCTCTTTTGTATACTTATCATTTGAGTGCAAAAAAACCTACTACCAATGAGTAGTAATTCTGCCTAGCCTGCCAGATAAAGAATCTCAGGGTTGTATGTGATGTCATGTACACTGATAATAAATTTGAACTGAATAACACCACAAAATTGTGGTTGATTCCTCACTAACTGTTACCCACTGAATGCAACACAATGAGATCTTTATAACTGGATATCAGGAAGTGAAAAAATGTTTTGTGGGTGAAGTAGAAGTAATATCTATTAAAATTTCCACCTACTTATTGTTGGGAAGTACAAGTATTGAAAATTGTAACAAAATAATTTGGGTTGAGTAAGTGAGGAGAATTTAATGATCAAGCTTTTGGTTTTTCAGGTTCTGGCTGACATCACTGACGCTGGGCAAATGAAAATGAAGTTAATTCGCAAACCAATGAAAGAGAGTGAGGATGTGAACTGTACATTCATCAAAAAGAAAAAGAAAACATTGTCAAACTGTGCCACCAGCTTTTTTACTGGTTACACTTCAATCCCTGAAGATTGAGAAGTAGTGTCTCCTGTAAATGTTCTTTCAATGGATCTTTGCTTTCTGTGATCTGTTCATTCCAAAAGAATTAGTTGCTGTACTGACTTATTCTGCTTTCTCAAACAGAATTTTGAGATGGTACACTAATTCTCTCTATCCCTATTTTCTTTACATTTTTTAATCTGTGAGAAGAATGTACATGTGCTAACTATACTAGTTATTCTGGTTGGTTTATTCCAGATTGAGTAGACTTTTGTAATGCAAGATTATTTGAACCAACACTCTACTTGCAGTTCAGAATTTAATATTTAAAAACTTTTGAATAGCATCAACTTGGTCAAGACACTGAGTTTATGAAAAAGGCAAGCCCTGTTGGAAAATATTTGAAATATCTGGCTTGAAGAAGCAGGAACACTTTAAATTCAGCTATGATGGTGTTCCCACTAAAGCTTGTATGCTTGGCTTGTGGCAGTACATAATTAGGGGTTAAATTTCATTTTTGAAAAGATTTTACACAATGGCTGAATCATTTTTTTACAAATTTCAATAAATGTGTGTAGTTTATAACTAAATAAAACTTAAAATTGTTAATGATCTGCATTTGTTCATTTCAATTGGAAATTATCGGTAGCACGAAGGTATTAAAACTTTAATTGAGAAGTTGTGTGAATTCCCTTCACTCCCTCAAACCTGGTTGCTCCTTGGAGCATAATTTGGCCGGGCTTTCTCAACATTAGTGGTTGCATTACCAGCAGCTTATTCTTCTCGATTACAGCCTCATCTACGCCTGCAAGACTGTGTAGACTAGCTGACTATCTTGTGAATATTCTGTCCACATTAGTCATCTCGAGTTTCTAATGGTAAGCCATTTCAACTGTCCCATTCTCACACTGACCTGTCTGTCCTCTGCCTCCACTTCCACAGTGAGGCCAAATGAAAAGAACACCTCATATTCCACTTGAGATCCAACCTTTCTTCAAAATTTTTCCATTTCAGGAATCAGTCTTGTAAATCTCTAAACACCCCTGTAGTGCATTAACATCATTAAATAAAGAAATACTGTATGCAGTACTCCGTCCAGTTGATAATAATTGCACTAAAATTGAAATTAATGGATTGCTTGGATATAAAATTGGTTGGGCCATAAGAGTTGGAGAAAATGCATGGTCATAGATCGAAGATTGATTTTTTTTTAAAAACCACTCCAAGGCAGAGTTTGGATGAATTAGTGTTTCTCTGGTGGGCAATCAGGGGTCAGATCTTGCTGAGGTTTTGTACGTCACCAAAGATTGCAATTCCAACAAGTGCACTGTGGAAAGCAGTCAGGCTGGTGGTTTCACTGTCTGGTATGGAGGTGCTAATGCACAAGAAGGAAAACACTACACTCCCCGTAATGGCACTGGTTGATTTTACCAATCTAGTCTTCATTCCTTTAAAGATATCTACAAGAGGTGGTGTCTCCAGAAAGCTGCCTCTATCATCAAGGATCCTCACCACCTAGGCCATGCCCTCTTCTCACCATCAGGATGGAGGTACAGGAGTTGAACGTGAACAAAAACCGCCTCTGCTATCCGATTTCTGAATGGATGAGAACCCAAGATAGTATCTCACTTTTTCTTTCGAACTATTGATTAAAATGTATTTTTTATCAACTTTTGCACCAAGGAGGGTGTTGCAAAACATCAAATGTTGTGAAATGCTCATGACAATAAATTCTGACACTGACGTATGTCGGTTATAGGAAACCTGAATGAGAGTGTGAAGGTCTGCAAAAAAAAGAAATCCCACCCACCACGTTCAAGCTCATTTTAACAATGGTGGGGCCTTGCGAACACAAAAGTACAAGTTCAATGCACAGACCATTTCGTGACCTGCTGTCTTATTATCCAGGTCTGCCCCCCCCCCCCCCCACCAGCCAATCCGAGTCTGATCCTTGCGACCTGCCAATGCTCTCCCCACGCCAGCCAGGGCTGAGCCAGTGCACGTCAACGTTGACTGAGGTTTGGAGCAAAGCGTCCATTATCCTCCATCTAGTGTCTGGACATGGGATTAAAACGCGTAGTCCCTCTCGGGACTCTCCTTCCGCCGCGGACACCAAGGCATCCGAGTCAGTGGCGGACGAGCCCCCGTGGGCCTGCAGACGACTGATGGAAACATTTCGCCTGGACGTCTCCAAGTGGAAGTTGCATTCGAGCCTCGTCACGATCCGGCGCAGAGAGAAACGTTTCCAGCGCTCCGTTTACACCAAAATCGAGAACGGCGAGACACAAAACGCCGCAGAGGCCGGAAAACTGAACTCAACCACCTCACTCCAGCCCCTCCCCGGGCTTCCTGCCACGGGATGGCGTCATCCGTCCTCCCGTCACGTGATCGGCCACCGATGACGTCAGACGCAGGTTGGGGAGGGGAGTCGGTTGGCGTTGGCCGTGGAAGTTGTCCGGGAACTCCCGTTGAAATCAGACCGAGGTCAAGGTGAACATTTGGCGTTGTTGCATTCAGGCCGTCGGGGAGCGATCCCGCGACCGTCTCGGCTCGAGCTGCGGAACCTCATCCGCGGGGGTGTTGCAGGAAGTTCCGTCGTGGGCGGAGGAGAGTTCTTGATGAGGGACAAGAGGCTCGACACATGTAGGAAGTTCCTCTTGCTGCAAATGCCATTGGTGGGAAAAGCAGTGCTGTCGAATCCACAACTCATTCCAGGGCTCTTGGGCTATTATATAATACACTGGTGTTCATTTAAATGCCAAAAGTGCAATTCTTGAAGGTAGAATGGAAACATATTGATCTTCAGTGAAGAGCCCGTGGTTAAAGTAAAAACTATGCTGGAGAAACTCACTCGTTCAGCAGTGTACTTTATATTGCAATGTTTAGGGCCTGAGCCCTTCATCAAGGTTGGTTATGTCGCTTTATCTTTGCTAGAGTACCCTGATTTTCTCCAGCATTCTGTTTTCACTCGATCTTCAGTGACCTGGGAACAAAACGTTGAAAATTGGGAAAGCAGGTGATGTTTTTTCCCATTTTAAATCCAAGAGAAAGCTGGCTCCCTCGAGGCAAAGCAGAAAAGGATATGTTTCAAAAGTGGCCAAATTGAATGAATGTCCAGGTAGATTGGCAAAATGATCGTCATGGGTGTGCTGGGCGAAAGGACCTCTTTGCACTCCATTGACAATATAGATGGAGATTTGTGAGTTTATCTCTGGGGAACCATAGAGAACCTGCTACAAAAAAGTTAAAAGAAAATTGAATGGTTCTGGGATGGGGATTGATGGTGACTAGGATGAGGAATGTACAGCCTCACTTTTTGTCGGGGACAAATGACCGCATAGTTCTTAAATGTACCGTGAAATTCCTCTACTACAAAAAAGTACCTTCAGCGCATATTTTACTCCTGAAATTTGTTACTGGTATTTGAGCCTCCGTACAGATGAATAAAGACTCCTGTTTTGATATAGATGTGCAATTAGTGGGAGACTCCAATCATATCAAAGACAAAATGCAATGGAAGAAAAACAAACCGATTCAAGAGAGAATAGAATAGAAAGATAGAATAGAAAATCCTTTTGTGTTTTGATATTGTAATCAGGGCTGAAAAAATAAATGCTTGATGACATACTTCAAAGAAAGCATCCTTTTTATTGCCATTTGTTTCTACTAGACCACTGTTCAATGGTTCTCTTCACGTCTAGAGACGGTACGTTTTATCCACTTGATGAAATAGTCCGAGGCATTCATGAATCTTCACAGGAAGCTAAGAGCATAATTTTTAGTTAATATTTTAAACTTTGACATAGCAAAGTATAAAGACATGCACAAGATTGACAAGGAGAATGAAATATTGCAACCATTAAAAAAAGATGTAATTTATAAAAATATTTTTGAGGAATTGTGACCATGTGGGCATGTTAGTTTTTAACAACCAGATAATTTCTAAAGCAATAATCACAGCTAAATTGAACTATTCTTGAGCTGTGCTGCATGAGGTTTATTTTACTGATCTATTTATACCTGATTTTTTTTTTTGTCACTGATTTTAATGGAGAAGCTGCTCAAGAGTGCAGGAGGTGGGTGGGCAGTGAATCATTGAGATTTTTGCTATTTCCACACTAACTATATTTTCAGCAATTCTGGTTGTCAGTTTCAGTCATTAAAATTGAAAAATTTGGATTCTATTCATCGTACACAAAATGCACTGAATTCTAGTTATTTGCCTTGAGGAGACTCTGAAAGTGAAAGAAGTGGCAAATGATTAACCAATTGCTGATTAAAGTCCCAGCATTAGACAATAGTGAATATCTTGTAAAATGGAAGCTGTAAATGGTTTGATGGAAACAATTGTACAGGTGGTGGAAAATAGAGTTTGAGTATTAAAAAAACAGGAATGTCATCTAAAAAATTTCAAAATGGGTGTCATTATCTTTGATTTTATGTCTTGATATCTGGTATAGCGAGGTGAGAACTGTATTGAAAATGCTTATTTTCATCAAGGCAGTTCAGAAATACCACAATTTTACCAAGTTATTGATAAGATACAATTTACTTCATGTAATGAAAGAGAAATGTAGTATTTAGTTTGCTATAAGGCAGTCAAAGATTTGCCATTAGCATTGCCCAGCAACCCTTGTAGTCAGAGAAAGAAAAGCAAAGGTGAGTTCCTCAGACGCACTGAGTGTCTGTGGATTCATCTCCAGAGCTCCCTCAGTTTCTGCAGCTGCACAAAACTCCAGTTCAGTTCAAACCATTGGCAACCTGAGACCAGATTCAAACCTCCAGCGTGATGAGAAAGCTTTCCATGCCCAGAACTCTTTGGGAGGCCTCTTTGCCCCTCAGCGTCCTCTTGAATCTACTTCCGATTCATGGTTCTCATGAGTCGGTCTCAAGCAGGCTGCAAAATTGTTTGTGTCCTTTGACCACAATTTCCTAGAAGCCCACAGAAAATGTGCATTCATCGCTGCAGATCACTAATAGCTCACCGCCTGTGTACGTCCTTCAGCCATAGAGTCCATTGCTTGTCCACCATCTCCTCTGCTTCTACTCAACAGGTGGGGTGTCCTCCCCATTACTGGTGCCCTGCGCCAGTCCGCTGTCTCCCCAGAGTCTGCAATCCCTCCAGGCCACTCCCGATCGCAGGTGCTGCCATGTTGGGCCCAGATCTCATGGTTGCAGGATTTTAAATAAAACACCATCAGCTCCTCTCACAGTCCAATTAAAGCCTGTATAGAGCCATCGGCAGTAGAACTGGGTGGCAGGACCCCGCAAGGGAGTGCTGTGTCTCCGCTGGCCTCTCCCTGGGTTCGCACGAGCAGCAGCGGTATTACAGCAGCTCTGCCATTTTTTTGAAATGGTCCATTTAATGCTTGTATTTTACAGAAATTATAGTGTGTCCCTTTCTGAATCAGAATCAGAATTTATTGTCATGAGCAAGTCATGAAATTTGTTTTTTTAGCAGCAGAATCATAGAGCAAACATTTATATTATAACCATCTTGCTCATTACAAAAAAAATTAAAATACGAGTGCACAAAAAGTAAGCGTGTCTTTGGTTATTCAGGAATCTGAACAAGAAGCTGTCCTTGTGCCATTGAATGCTTGTCCTTAGGCTCCTGTACTTTTTCACAGATGGTAGCAGAATGTAGAGGGCATGGCCTGGGTGATGGGGATGTTTGAGGATAGAGGTTGCTTTTTTAAAGTACCACCTCATTTCGATGTCCGTGTTGGAGTGAAGGCTGGTGCCTGTGATGTCGCAGGCTGAGTTAACAACCCTCTGGAGTTTATTATTGGCCTGAGAGTTGGCGCCTCCGTATCAGGCAGTGATGCAACCAGCCAGAATGCTCTCATTGGTACACCTGTAGAGGTTTACAAGAGTCTTTGGTGGCATACCAAATCTCCTCAGACACGTCACAAAATATAGCCACTGGCGAGCTTTCTTTGTGATTGCATCAGCACGGAGGCTTCAGGACAGATCCTCAGAGATGTTCACACCCAGGAATTTGAAGTTCTTGACTCTCTCCGCTACTGAGCCCTCGATGAGGACTGGGTCGTGTTCCCCTGACTTCCTCCTGAAGTCCACAATCATCTCCTTGGCTTTACTGACATTGAGCTCAAGGTTGTTGTCGTTGCACCATTCAATAAGCTGATCTATCTCCCTCCTGTACGCTTATTCATTGCCGTTTGTGATTCTGCCGTCAACTGTGGTGTCATCGGCAAACTTGTAGATGGCATTGGAATTGTGCCTGGCCGTACAGACATGGGTGTATAACAAGTAGAGCAATGGGCTAAGCACACAGCCTGGGGGTGCACTTGAGTTGATAATCAGTGAGGAGGAGACATTGTTTCCAACTCATACTGACTGTGGTCTTTTGATGAGAAAGACAAGGATCCATTGCCAGGTGGTGGTACTGAGGCCTAGAGTTCATAGCTTCTTGACCAGCACTGAGGGAATAATGGTATTGAAGGCCGAGCTTGAGTCGATGAAGTGCAGCCGTATGTATGAATTGCTGTTTTTGAGGTGATCCAGAGCTGAGTGGAGAGCCAGCGATACTGCATCAGCTGTGGAGCGATTGTGACGATGGGTCAATTGCAGTGGGTCCAGATCTTTGCTTAGGTACGTGCTAATTCTGAACTATGACCACCCTCTCAAAGCATTTCATCACGGTAGGAGTTAGTGCTACTAGGCGGTAGTTGTTGAGGCAGCTCACACTACTCTGATGTGCAACTTTAAATAAGTGTCGGTCAGACTTAACCATATAGTTAAACATTATATAGGGGAAAAAAACATTAAGAGACTAATTCCAAGTTAAATTTAAAAAAAGACAGGAGTCTACTTTAAAGTAACAAGTTAGATATACAACCGATTTGATGTCATTCCTATAAAAGGACATTGGAACCAGAAACTTTAGAATGACTGAGAGACAGATCGATGCTGCAATAATTGGTCTATGCCTCTTTCTGAATAATTAAATTGAAATGGGTGGCTGGCCTTTGTTATTTGTTTTTATCAATTGAAGAGTGTTTTCATGGCTTCTCACTTCAGATTACAACCTTGTAATTACAGAGTTTACTGGATTATTTCTGAAATTATAGACCAATGTCAAATCGTGTATATGTGGACCCAAAAGGTGCTTATGATGACTATCAGTATCCAGTAGTGTTTTTGCCACCGTATGAGAATCCTCCTCCCTGGATTCCACCGCATGAGGTAACGGTTGTTTATACAGATTACTTTCTCTGTTAAACTGTGCAGTTGACCTTGTGGTAAAAGTATCTATCATCTGTGGTTCTTAGATTGCAGACCTATTTGTAAAAGGGGAAGTTGCTGAGACACCAGACCAGCTCATGTTATTACCTTTTGCTCATTGTAGCTCATTCAGGGAGGAGTTGATGTCATTGTTGAAGCATCTTGCATTTCTTAAGAAAGCAGAGCATTGTTAATGTGTAGCTCTGAATCTCAGGAAAGGTCCTGACATTCAAGGTTTTAAATATGCATCTGTGTCGTTTATTTTGGGTGGGTTAGCAGTTGGACATATTAAGGCCATGATGTAGTGGCAAGGGTCCAAGTGGTGGAGACCAGACTCTGCTCAATTTGCATGCGAGTTGACTAAGGTTCTCATCCGCTGCCATCTCCTTGCATACTCTCTCCTGTTTTTCCCCTTCCCTATGACCATTCACACCCTACCTGGCCCTCTCAAATACAGATACCCTCCCTCTCTGGCTACACTTGTGCGTGCAGGTTCCCCAATCATGAACATGCTCCAGGGTCTTTTCAAACACCTGACCCTATTTATGACTGCATGGCCAAGTAGCACTCCAACTCCATTTTTAAATTAACTGACAACACTACAGTCAAATGGCAGTTGGAACACAGGAAGAAGATTGAAAGACAAGTGGTCCAAGATGATAACTACTCCTTCAATGTTATTAAGCAAAGGAACTGATCATTTGACCAGGGGGTTGCACCCACTTCCCTGTCCACATCAATGGCACTGAAGTGAAAACAGTAAATTGCTTTAAGTTCTTGGGAGTAAATATTTCCAGAGACCTGATCCGGTCCAACCACATTGATGTGATGGTCAAGAAAGCATATCAATGTCTCTACTTCCATAGAAGGCTAAAGATGCTTGGTATGTCTCCATGCATTAAAAAAAATTGCCTCTGTTTTGTATTTGCTTCATGACAGCATCCTCAAGAGGAAGTGTAGACTCACTTCAAGCATGTCTGTATCATTGCCCAGATATTGGAAAATTTTCTTGTTGCCATATTTTTAACTTCCAACAATCTCCCCAGTGGAGTGAAGCTGGTTCACAGGACTAATAGAAACTCTTCAACCTATTGTACCTTCACTCAAAAGCAGACTCGGTTATTGAATTGTTTTTTCAGACATGAATGGCAAGCTCCAAATAGTTGTCAATTAATTTGCTGAAGCATATGAGAGGATGAATCTTGCACTCAGTATCAGCAAGATCTCTCCCAATCTGACCCCACTACAATATTGCCTCCCAACAATAAAGGTTAATGATAAACCCCTGGAAGGTGTGGATCACCACCCATCTCTCAAGCCAATTCCCAACAAAGGCAGACATCAGTATTGAAATTCACCGCAATCTTCAGCTTGGCCTTTAAGAGACTGAGAAAATGCTGTTTAATTATAAAGATCTCAATCTGACATAAAACTCATTGTCTACCAGGCAGCTATGAACCTTGTGTGTTTCTGAGATACTGACTAATTTTAGTAGGCACCAAGGTAACTCAAGATAATATCAATGTTGTCTCCAAAACCACTAGAAGAACAGGCAAATCACTGGCAGCATTCTCTTACGGACCAACATCCCGAGCATTGAGGCCTTGATTACACTCAACTGGAGCTGTTGGTTGGCCAGATTGTCCTTGTGCCTGATGTACTCTATATTCTGAAATTTGTCATATGAAAAAATTACAATGTTGATACATAAGGGTTCTAGGATGTTCTAAAGTCTCATTGGAAAAAAGTGCCCAATCTTATTTTATTTACTGTATTCTCACTCGCTGTTTGCCTTTTCTGAAGTACTGTATTAAATTGCATTCTGACATTTACTTTCATAAAAGGGTAGTTCTCTAAGATGGTAATCAACAGAATTTCTTAGTCTTTGATGTAAAATGTGTGTAAATATTATAACCAGCATTATAACTTTAAATATTGTATTTGCAAAATAAATGTAGCAATAGATTAACAACAAAATGAGCATTTCAGTGAGGTATTTGATAGCTGTGGGTCTGACAATTGTATCCTCTCTACTCTGCGCAATGAGACTGCAGCATCAGAGGACTTGAATTTTTCAGCAAATAAATATGAAATGATGTATTGAATAATATTTTGAAACTAATTTTGATTTCTTCAGAGGTTACATCACTCTGACTACAACAATGAGCTGACCCAATTTTTGCCTCGAACCATCCAGCTGCAGAAACCCTCTGGGGCTCAGGTAATAAACTTTTCTATTCAAGGAAACAAATTCATTAAAGTGGCATTCTCAACTGGTTCTGAAATTTAAATTGCAAGAATTGTCCACAAAACCATCCCATGTCCAGTGCTACTGTGGCTTAAGCAATAACGTAGCATGAGAACTTTGGGTGCTTTGATGCAATTGAAGCTTTTTTATTTATCAGACTCAGGGTCCAGTGTAAAATTAGTTTGGGGTAGTAATCATTTGATTCGTGGCTTTAAATCCAATTAATTTGTCACTGAATTCATCTCAGCAGTATTCCTGTGCAGCAAAATATTCCATCTCTGCGTCCTCCAACCAGGTGGCATTAATGTCCAGTTCTCCAATTTCTGTTCGACCCCCACCCCCTCCCCCTCCCCATGTCTCATCTTGTCTAGATTTGTCTCGCTCTTTTACTTTTCTTCTTTCTTCTTTCACCCAGATCTGCACTCACAGAGCCATCCCTTACCCCCAGTCAGTTCTTACCTTTCCTCCTGCCCTTCCATCCATGTCCAATTATAGCTTTTTGGCTGTTAGCCTGTGCTTCTCTTCCTGCCCTTTCCTCCTTCCTCCCCCAGCATTTTTATTCAGACATCTGCCTGCTTTTTGTTCCTATCTTGAAGAAGAGGGTCAGGCCTGAAATGTTGGATATTTATCATTACCTCCTATGGATGCTGTATGATCTGCTGAGTGCCTTCAGCATTTTACATTGTTATTAGAAAATTATTTTCATGCACCCAAGTTGTCAAATTGACTTGGAGCAAGTAAATGGATGGGGTGGGGATGTAATGTTACTTTATAACTAAGTTGTTCAAAGGTTGAGGGAATCTATAAAAATGTTTCACTTCTGGTCTTGTCACATGAACCTGAGTTCTTAAACTAATTGCAGAAATGTATCAACTGTTTAAAATGGTCTAATTCAGAACAATTTCATATAAAGGGATACTTTGTGTTGTCATAGAAATAGTGCAGTTCTGATGTTCCTCTAACTTGCATCCCTGTTTCCTGCAGCTTGGATTCAACATCCGAGGGGGCAAGGCTTCACAACTTGGCATCTTCATCTCAAAGGTTGTTATTTTTAGCTCAACTCTTCTGTCTTAGTGAGCTGCTTCCAAGTTTAAATTTGGGAGCAAGAACGAAAGATTGCTTTGTGATCTGCCTTCTAGAATCTATTGAGAAAGCAACTTACACCATCTCAATTTGACTCTGAGTGATTATGGGCACTCAGCACTCAATTCTTTAGCCACAACCTTAATTGATCATTCACTTGGCTGTACAATGATACCCTGATAGGAAATAATGAGAGAGCATGTCAAAATTCAAAAAAACACAAATTTGTTTTGGTAATGATAACTGCCTATTGCAAGAACTCGTATGGTGAATTGTGGTAAACCACTGTACTGTATAATTATCTGGTCAAGTATGCCTATTGGCTGGTTGTACCTGAGGCCCCTCCCTACAATCCCCTGCAATTCAGTGCAGGACAGTCAAACAGTAAGGATGATGGTGTTCTCAAGTGAATTAAAGCCTATTGGTTTCTCCACAATAGTCTCCTGAGTGATTGATGGGGCATCACTAACATTCTTCAAGAATTACATGGTCCTGAGCTGACCTGGCCTCAAGATTCACACCCATGTATTTGATGCTTAATGCCTTTCAATTGGTGCAGCAACCTGCTGAATTGAAGCAGTGCAACTGCATTCAATTAAGAAAAGAATAAATTAGCCACTTAACCTTGATGTAGGCACTAAATTCCAATATGGCAGAGACTCACAGCCCAGCAAACTTTGCAAAATCCTCCTCACAACGACATTAAGAATGGTGTCTCAATTTGAAGAGCCTCGCCCACAGACTAGTTAAGCAACCATCTGACATAGTCAACTAGGTTTTAAATAGAATTGTTTAGAGTAGGCTCTTTGAATTCAACCTGTTCTCCACTTGGCACAAATACTTATTGATAATGAGCCTCCAATGTAGAAAGTATATTATTTCCTGGAACTTGCTTTTGATTTTGCAAGCACAGAAATTCACTGCACTCAAAAACCTTACTTTCTCTGTACACCATTCCTGACTGAGGCAGAGGAAGTCCATTTGTTGATATAGTCCCACATTTAAATTTCAGCCAACATGGAGGGCTAGGTAGGTAAAGTCTTGTTAATTAAGTGCCATCTGTCTATATTTATTAATGTTAAAATTTGAGCACTTATGTTTTGTTGCAGGTGATTCCTGATTCTGATGCAGATCATGCAGGATTGCAAGAGGGAGATCAGGTTCTTGCTGTGAATGACATTGACTTTCAGGACATAGAACATAGTAAGGCAAGTACTATAGTGGAGAGAATATGCAATAGCAAATGAGTAGAACGAGTGCATATTTTGTGAACAATTGGAAGCCTGGTACACAAAACAAAATATAGTAAAACCCCTGGTATTCAGCACCTAGGGGGATTTGTAGATGCCCGATGAATGAATTCTCCAGTTGCTTGAGACTAGATGTTGAGTGATTGTTGAACTAAAAGGTGAGCTTGTCAATCTAACTCAGGATGTGTGCCAGGTATCTGAATATGACATGTCTATTTTGAGGTAAGTTCTTGGATCGAATATATGCAAGATATTCTGAAAGATGAAAAATCTTGTTGATCTTCAAAGTTATTGTTCATTTGTGAATAATTTAAGGCCTAAAATGTGAGAATTGGCGATTAATGATCAATAAAGATGATAAACTAATATGCAATTAGACATACCAACAGTCATAAAATGTAAAGAGATGCTGGTAAAAGGCAGGTGAAATAGCATCTGTGGAAAAAAAATGAAACATTTTTAGAGAATATTAACAATGTTTGGATAGCAGTATTAATATTGGATAGTTCTGGTTCAGAATTTTACCATATTGAAACTGAGTAAATTATGTAATTTTCTCCTTTAAAGGAGTTTTTGGGTGCCAAGGTCTATTTTTCTGTTCCACAGGCTGTTGAGATCCTGAAATCTGCCAAAGAGATTATAATGAGGGTTCGCTATTTTCCTTACAGTAAGTAGAATTCTAATTGTTTTCAAAACACATGGTATATTCAACTTTAAATTTTAAAATATTTTTATTGTATTTCATGTTCACTCGTGAATCACATGCTGATCATTTACCCCCCCCAGTCTGTGCAAATTCTCAGATGAAACCCATTCTTCTGTTTATTTCCCTGCAACACCTTTCTCTGGTGGTAGGAGATTTAGTTGATAGGTGACAATCTAAACTAACATTTACAATAACCATTTAATCTACCATCCATCATTGGGATGTTATAGGAAACTGGAGCCCTGAAGATTATCCAGTTAAAGAGAAAACACACAGCCTCTCGAAACACACAAACACACAACCCAAATGGAGGATAGAACTTACTGTTACAGGTATATTGCTTAATTTACTTCAATCCCAAATGCCTTTGAATCATATTCTGCATAAAAATAGATTGAATAGTCATAATCTATACCTCGCAATCAGTTCAATAAGTGTATGTAAGGTTTCATATTTAGAACATAGAACAGTACAGCATGTTTAGCATAGCACTTAGCACAACATTGCCAGCGATTGGGACGGAGGTTCCAATCCGGCACTGTCTGTAAGGAGTTTGTACATTCACCCCCCCCCCCCCCCACATGTCTGCATGGCTTTCCCCCGAGAGCTCTGGTTTCCTCCCACACTTCAAAATGTACTAGGGGTATAGGTCAATTGGGAAGTACGGGCCCATGGGCTGAAAAGGCCTGTTACCATGCTGTTTATCTAAATTTAAAAAAAATTTAAATTTGGAAATAGGCCCTGCAGCCCATAATAACTGTGCAGACCTTGATGCCAATTTAAACTACAAATCCCCTTGCACATGGACTACATCTTCTATTCTCAGCCTCCCTGTGCCTCTTAAAAGTTGTAATAGTGTTTACTTCACCACTTTCCCAGCAGCATGTTCTTGACCAGCCATTCTCAACAGGGACTATAGCACATTTAAATAAAAGCCTTGCTTGCTTTCACCTCACACACACAGTCAGTAAGAGAGACATACTAAAGAAACTAGAACTTGACTGCTTCACAGGGAAGTGGACCTACAAGCCATGCAGAGTCCTCAGAGGTGGGGGCGGGGGGTTATAGCTGAAGAAGGTTGAGAATGCGTGTTCTGACACATGCCACTCTGTAGAAAAAAAAGTGCATTTCATAAATTTTTAAACTTTTACTCCTCTCCCTTAAAGGTGCACCCACTACTGCTTGACATTTCCACCCTGGGCAAAAAGAGTACCCTTTGGTTCTCATCATTTTATATACTTCATTTAGGTTGCCCTCCTCTAATGCTGCAGGAGAAACAATCCTAGTTTGTCCAACCTCTTGATATTCTCCATAATCCAGGCAACATCCTAGTGAATTCCTCTTCAACCCCTCCACATCCTGTCTGTAATACAACAGCTAAAACAGCACTGAATATTTTAAATATGGCCTAAGCAAAGTTTTGTGCAGATTTGTCTACTTTTATACTCAGAATCCCAACTGATGAAGGCAAGAATATCATACCTCTATGCTGCCGATCCATTTGTGTGGCCACATTTGGGCAGCTATGAACTTGCACTTCAATGGTCCCAAGAATACGGTGTACTTTCCCCTTGCATTTGATCTTCCAAACTACCAGTACCTGTCACTTGTCAGAATTAAACTCTATGTGTTCTTTCTTTGCACATATTTCCAAATCGTCTATAATCTGCAGAATCTTCCACTGCCCATTTTTGTGTCATCTGCAAATATATTAATCACCCCATCTAAATTTTTGCCAAGATTATTTGTATAACACTTATCTGTGTGAAACCCCACTGGTCACAGTCCTCCAGTCAGAATAATATCCCTCCAACACTACCCCTGGCCAGGACAGTTTTAATTCTACCAAGTCTCCATGAATCTGTAGAAATGGAAGTAAATGACAAGAGGAAAATTGGAAGAAAGTGACAAAAAAAATAAAGAGACACAAGAGTTGTTATCTCAGAAAATTGATATGTTGGAGAATTATAGTAGGTGAAACAACATAAAAATAGTGGGCATGAAGGAGGGTGAAGAAGGCACAGAAGTGGAGGAATTTATAAAAGAATGGATCCCGAAGGTCCTGGGAATGACAGAAATGCAGGAAGAAATGGAAATAGAAAGGGCACACAGAGCATTAGCTCCGAAACCGCAGACATCAAAAACCAAGATCCATCTTAGTAAAATTTTTGAGATATACGACAAGAGAAAATATATTAGAGCGGGCAAGGAATAAAGTTAAAGAACATAGAATATAAAGAATATTCCATCGAAATACAAGGGTCAAAAAATATTTTTTTTTTACCCACACAAGTTTTGAACTCTTAAAGAAGAGGAAAAGAGTTTAATACAGCAAAATTGATTCTATGGAATAAAGGTTATAAATTCATGTTAAGACGTGGAGCCGTGCTTAAAATATTTATACCCGGGGAGCAAAACAGACTGTTCTCAGATCCGGAAGAAGCAGAAGAATTCGCAGAGCGTTTGCAGGATAGAAGGAGAGATGTAATAAGAATGAAGAAAAGGTGATAAAGTATATATAAAGATGTAAAAACAATGTACATGTAAAGAATTAAAGAGAGAAAGAGGGGGAAGGAAGGAAGTAATGGGGAAAAAGGGAGAGCTTTGTTATATGTGTAAAAACAAAAGTGTTTTCTGTGGGGGTTGGGGGGGGGAAGAGAATAACCATCACTGCGAAATCAGTTGACGCTTGAGACCAAGATCGCAACCCAAATGGAAAAGGAAGTTGTGGTTGCCCGGCAAGGGATAAGGGGCAACTCAGGGGGGAGGGGGGATTTGGGGTTAAGGTAATATTGGGTGTGGGAATTGTTGGAGTATTTTATGTTTTAAATGTGTTGTCATACATTGAGTTTATAAAGGGAAAACAGATGAAAATGGGAAAAGGGGGGATGGACAAGATATAAGATGGCCACATTGAACTATATGACTATAAACATTAATGGAATACATAACCAAATTAAAAGGAAGAGGCTATTAAATTTACTGAAGAAATAAAAAAAGATATAGCATTTGTGCAGGAAACGCATCTAACTAAAGTGGAATATAAATTAAAGAGAGACTGGGTAGGAAACGTCGCGGCAGCATCATATAATTCAAAAGCTAGAGGTGTAGCCGTATTAGTTAACAATAAACACAAGGTTATGCATGATACAGTATAATTGGTTACAAATTACAAAAATTAAAAGAATGGGATCCAACATTATCAGATGGTTTCGCTGTAAGAAGGAAATGGGAACAACAATAAATACAATTTGGGCATGTACAAAAGTGAATACGTTTTGGGAAGATCTAAATCGGATATTAAATAAAATCACAAAAAATAACATTCCAAAAAAATCCAGAGAATTTTCTTTTAAGTAACATAAGTAGTAATGAATTGGGCCTCAAATTGGATAAAGCGCAAAAAAGATTCATTATGATAGCCTTAGCAGTAGCAGAAAAGTATATAGTTAACTTGGAAAATGGAAGAGAGCCTGAGAATACAGCAATGGTACATGGAAATGAATAAATGTATTCCATTGGAAAAAATAACAATTTAAAAAATAAAGTCACATTTGAAAAAATTTGGGAACCATACGTGGAACGTAAGAGAGAGCTTGCCTCGGACCTCCACCCCCTAAAATGATAAGACAAAACGATTTGATTCAGTGTGTAAAAACAGATGATGCATTTTTCTTGTTTATTTTTCATTGTGTGAAGACATTGTTTAATGGTTTTATTGTATTGTACATGTTGAATATTTATTGGTTTTGGAGAGGGGTGGGAAGGGGGGGAAAAAGGGAGAAAATGCCGCTGTGTATATTTAATGAGAAACATTTGTATATATTTTGGTTGATATGGTTCACAGAGTGAAAAATAAAAAAAATTTTAAAAAATTTCTGCTATGGATTCCAAGAACATCTGTTCTCAATTTCCTCTCCCAAGTTCCTGCCTTATACAATTGTAATTAGCCTTTCCCCCATTTAAATGACTTCCTAATTTTGCGTGCTCCTATCCTTGTCTATAGCTATGCTAAACTTCAGAGTTGTGTCGACTGTCTCCAAAATGGTTGCCCACCTAGAGTTCTGTTACCTGACCAGGTTTGTTGCCCAGTACAAGATCCAGTGTAACCTGACCTCTAGTCACCCTGTCCACATACTATATCAGGAATCTTTCTCTCAACTCAAATTTTGCCCCATTCAACCATTAAGCACTCAGGAAGTGGCAGTCAATATTAGGGAAGTTGAAGTCTCCCATAACAACCCTCATATTTTGCTCCATTTCAAAATCTGCCTACTTCCCTGCTCCTCAAGGAGCCGTTAGAACACCCCCAGTGGAATGATAGCTCCCTTCCTATTTATGACTTCCACCCATACTGTCTCAGTAGATGTTACCTCCACAACATAGTCCCTTTCTGCAGATGTGATATATTTTTTTAAATTTTTCACACTGAACCATATCAATCAAAATACATACAAACATTTCCCTCTTAAATATACACAGTGGCATTTTCTCCCCTTTTTTTTCCCCTACCTTCCCTCTCTCAAAACCCATTAAACATTCAACATATACAATACAATAAAACCATTAAACAATGTCATAACACAATGAAAATAAACAAGAAAATTGTGTCATCTACTTTTACACACTGGATCAGTTCATTTGGTCTTATCATTTTATCCTTAGGGGGTGGAGGTCCACGGTAAGCGCTCTCTGTTGTGTTCCATGTATGGTTCCCAAATTTGTTCAAATAATGTGACTTTATTTTTTTAATTATATGTTATTTTTTTCCAATGGAATACTTTTATTAATTTCTATGTACCATTGCTGTACTCTCAGGCTCTCTTCTGATTTCCAAGTTGACATTATACATTTTTTTTTGCTACAGCTAAGGCTATCATAATAAATCTTTTTTGCGCTTCATCCAGTTTGAGGCCTAATTCTTATATTACTTAGAAGAAAGATCTCTGGATTTTTTGGTATGTTGCTTTTTGTGATTTTATTTAATACCTGATTTAGATCTTCCTAAAACTTTTTCACTTTCTTACATGGCCAAATTCCATGTACTGTTGTTCCTGTTTCCTTCTTACAGCGAAAACATCTATCTGATAATATTGGATCCCATTTATTTAACTTTTGGGGCGTGGTATATAACCTGTGTAACCAATTATATTGTATCACGCGTAACCTCGTGTTTATTATATTTTTCATAGATCCAGAGCATAACTTTTCCCATATTTAATTTTTTATCTTGATGTTTAAATCTTTTTCCCACTTTTGTTTGGGTTTATAGCTTATTTCATAATTTTCCTTCTCTTGCAGCTTGATGTACATGTTTGTTATAAATCTTTTTATTATCGTTTTCTGTAATCACATATTCAAAGCTGCTTCCTTCTGGTAATCTCAGTCTTCTTCCCAATTTGTCCTTTAGGTAGGGTTTCAGTTGATGGTATGCAAACATTGTACCATGAGTTATTCCATTTTGTACTTCATTTGTTCAAATGTTAATAAATTATTTCCCATAAAACAATTTTCTATTCTTTTAATTCCTTTTTTCTCCCATTCTTTAAAGGAAAGGTTAACTATTGTGAAAGGGATTAGTTGATTTTGCAACAATAATAATTTTGGTAGTTGGTAATTTGTTTTTTTTCTTTTCTACGTGAATCTTCTTCCATATGTTGAGTAAATGATGCAGTACTGGTGAACTTTTATATTGCACCATGTTTTCATCCCACTTATAAAGTATATGTTCTGGTACCTTCTCCCCTATTTTACCTAGCTCTATCTTGGTCCAATCTGGATTTTCCTTTGTTTGTTAAAAATCTGATAGATACCTTAATTGTGCTGCTCTATAATAATTTTTTAAGTTTGGTAGCTGCAAACCATCTTGTTTGTACCACTCTGTTAATTTATCTAGCGCTATCCTCTGTTTTCCCCCCTTTCCATAAGAATTTCCTTATACTCTTTAGTTCATTGAAGAATTTCTCTGTTAAGGAAATTGGTAACAATTGAAATAGGTATTGTATCCATGGGAAGACATTCATTTTAATGCAATTTACCCTCCCTATCAATGTTAGTGGCAATTCTTTCCAATGTTCCAAGTCATCCTGTAATTTCTTCATTAATGGCTGATAATTTAATTTGTATAGGTGGCCTAAATTATTACCTAATCTAATACCTAGGTATCGGATTACTTGTGTTTGCCATTTAAATGGTGATTCTTTTTTAAGCTCTGTGTAATCCGCATCATTCATTGGCATCGCTTCACTTTTATTTGCATTGATCTTGTACTCCGATATTTCTCCATATTCCTTCAATTTCTTATGTAGTTTTTTTATTGATATTTCTGGTTCTGTTAAGTATACTATGATGTCATCTGCAAATAAACTGATTTTATACTCATTCTCCTTTATTTTTACCCCTTTTATTTTATTTTCTGTTCTTATCAGTTCCTCCAATGGTTCTATTGCTAAAGCGAACAGTGAAGGATATAGTGGACATCCCTGCCTAGTTGACCTACTTAATTTAAATTGGTTCGATACATATCCATTTAGTGTCACCTTCGCCAATGGTCCCTTATATAATGCTTTAAACCAATTAATATATTTTTCTGGTAGGTTTAACCTCTGTAATACTTTGAATAAATAATTCAATTCTATCCTGTCAAAGGCTTTTTCTGCGTCTAAAGCAACAGCCACTGTTGGTATCTTATTTCCTTGTACTGCATGGATTAAATTAGTGAACTTACAGACATTGTCTGCTGTTCGTCTTTTCTTAATAAATCCAGTTTGATCTTGTTTTACTAATTTTGGTACACATTCGGCCAATCTGTTTGCTGATAGTTTTACTATTATCTTACAATCTAAATTAAGTGGAGATAATTGGTCTATATGTTGCTGGTGTTAGTGGATCTTTGGTATTACTGTAATTATTGCTGTTTTACATGAATCTGGCAAGTTTTGTGTTTTTTCTATCTGGTTCATTACTTCCAGAAGAGGAGGAATTAATAACTCTTCAAATGTTTTATAGAATTCTATTGGGAGTCCATCCTCTCCAGGCGTTTTATTGTTCGGCAGCTTTTTAAATATATCCTGTGTTTCCTCTATTTCAAATGGTTTCAGGAATTTCAGTAGTTCAATTTTAGTTAAAAACTCATCTATTTTGTCTTCTTTCCCCTCGTTCATAGAATTCCTTAAAGTTTTCATTAATCTCTGTTGGATTATATGTAATTTGTTTGTCCTTTTTCCTTGATACCAATACAGTTCTTTTAGCTTGTTCTGTTTTTTCTCCTAGCTCGTAATACTTCTGCTTTATTTTAATTATGCTCTTCTCCACCTTGTACGTTTGTAATGTTTCGTATTTTATTTTGTTGCATCTTCCCTCGTTGCTAGTTCTTTTTCTGTACTTACTATTTCCCTTTCCAACTGTTCTATTTCCTGATTGTAGTCCTTTTTCATCTTAGTAACATAACTTATCTGCCCTCTAATGAAGGCTTTCATTGCATCCCATAATATAAATTTGTCTTTCACAATTCTGTATTTATTTCAAAGTATATTTTAATTTGGCATTCAATAAATTCTCTAAATTCCTGTCTTTTAAGTAGCATGGAGTTTAATGTCCATCTATATGTTCTTGGTGGGATGTCCTCCAGTTCTATTGCTAATAACAGGGGTGAATGATCAGATAGCAATCTAGCTTTATATTCCATTTTCCTAACTCTCCTTGAATATGTGCCAACAACAAAAACATATCAATCCTTGGGTATGTTTTATGTCTACTTGAATAATTTGAGTATTCCTTTTCCCTTGGATGCTGCCTCCTCCATATATCCAAACGTTGCATTTCCTGCATTGATTTAACTATAAATTTGGCCATTTTATTCTTTTTGCTAGTCTTTTGTCTAGTTTTATCCAACTTTGGGTCCAAATTAAGGTTAAAATCCCCTCCTATCAATATATTCCCCTGCATATCTACAATCTGAAAAAAATCTTGCATAAACTTTCGATCCTCTTCATTAGGTGCATATATATTGACCAAATTCCAGAATTCTGAATATATCTGACATTTTATCATTACATACATCCCTGCTAGATCTATTATTTCCTCCTCTATTTTGATTGGTACATTTTTATTGATTATTATAGCTAATACCTCTGGATTTTGAATTATATGATGCAGCCGTTACGTGCCCTACCCAGTCTCTCCTTAATTTATTGTGTTCCACTTCAGTTAGATGCATTTCCTGCACAAATGCTATATCTATTTTTTCTTTTTTCAGTAAATAGCTTCTTCCTTTTAATTTGGTTATGTATTCCATTAATATTTAGTCATATAGTTGAACATGGCCATCTCATACTCTGTTTACACCTAATTTCTGCTTCCTCACCACCACTTTTCCCATTTTCATCTCAGTTTTCCCTTTTTGCATTCAATATATGACAAAACTTCTAAAACATAATACTTCACCTCCCACATCTAAAATTCCCTTAACCCCAAAGGGTCTCCCCCCCACTCTGAGTTGTCCCTTGCCGGGCAATCACAACTCCCCTCTCCATTCAGATTGCGAACCTGCTTGCGTCAACTGATTTGGCAGTGACTGTTATTCTCTCCCACCCAACCGCCTCCAGAAGACTTATCTTCACATTTAACAAAACTCACCCTCTCTTTTTCCCCCTCTCCCTTACTTCCCTTTTTTCCCCCCCTTCTTTAGTTCTTACTTATACATTATTTTTACATTTTATATGTAGTTTGTCGTCGTTCTTGTTACATCTCTCCGTCTGTCCTGCAGGCGTTCTGCAAATTCTCGTGCATTCTCCGGATCTGAGAACCGTCTGTTTTGCCCCCCCCCCGGGATAAATATTTTAAGCACAGCTGGATATCTTAACATCAATTTATATCCTTTTTTTTCCATAGGATCAATTTTGCTGTGTTAAACTCCTTCCTCTTCTTTAGGAGTTCAAAACTTATGTCTGGGTAAAAAAATGTTTCTCTAATTTTATTCCTTGCCCTCTCCAATATATTATCTCTTGTTGTGTATGTCAGAAATTCTACTAAAACGGACCTTGGTTTTTGTTGTGACTGGTTTTGGGGCTAGTGTTCTGTGTGTGCCCTTTCCATTTCTGGGATCCATTCTTTTATAAATTCTTTCATATTTTTGACTACTATACTTTTCCATTATATCAATCTTCTGAGCTAACAACTCTTGACTCTAATTTTTTTGTCACTGCCTTCCAATTTTCTTCTTAAGTCATTCACTTCCATTTCTCGTCCTTCCACATTTTCTAATCTTTTCCCTTTTTCTTCTGTACTTTTCATTTCACTAAATTCTAATGTCAACCATTCTTTTAATGCTTTCATTTGTTCTTGAAATTTTTTAAAATCTATATACTGTCTATTTTACCTTCTATTCCTCTGTGCAGAGCTTTCTTCTGTGTCTGCACTTGTGTTTGTGTCTTCTCTTCCTTGTATCTGTCTCTCTTCTGACTTTCTTGCTGAGCTGCTTGCCTCAGTTTGTTGGGTGTTTTTTTTTGCATAGCTTGTTGTTGGGCCTCTTCTGGGCTGGTTATCTTTTGGGTTTCCTGTTGCTGTTTTTCTTTATCACTCCCTTTCCTATTGCTTTCCTCTTCCAGCTGAGAGCCCTGCTGTTGGGCATCTCTCAGCTGGTCACGCTGTGCAAGTTCACTCCACAGCTGGGCCCCCCTCCTGTCGGTCTTTTTCTGTTCCTCAGTGTGTGCATTGTGTTGGCTCAGAGCCATTTTTGCAGTCAGGAGGTCACGACTCTGCGGGGGTCGCCACTAACCTCAGGGAGTGGGCTCCTCTCTCCATGGCGGTACCCTGCCTCTTCATGCAGGTAAGGCCTTCTTTCTCTTCTGGCATCTTTTCACCGTTGTTTTTGCTTTTTCCTTCTTGCGTGCCATTTTCTTACATTTGTGTTTTCTTCACTTTATTTCTTTTCTGGAGAGGGCTGGTATTCTCTTACTGGCCACTACTCTGTCATATGACTCCTCAGATGTGATATTATTCTTGATCCCATATTCTCCCTATCTATCTCTTGAACCTTCTAAAGCCCAAAACATGCATCAGCCAAGTCTTAAATGACCACAACATTGCTGTTCTATGCACTGATCCATGCTACTTTCATTGCCCTTATTCTTAATTTCTACCCATCTGAGTGCAGTAAATCTCCATCCATTACCTGTGCTTCAATCTTAATACACAAAACATCAAGCATTGCACTAACTGCTACAGTATCCAATCTAACACTGGTTCTCATCCCCATGCCTCACCAGTTTAAATCCTGCTCAGTCTCTCTCGTTAACCTGTCTGCTCGGATTTTGTCTCTCTCAGAAGAGATCCCAATGATCCACAAATCCGTTAGTGTCCTCCTCATATCCATTACAAAAGATTGAATGAATTTCATCTTTAGAAATAATTGTGACTTTATTGGGGGTCAAAAATGTAACCTATTACTGCTATTCTTAATACTGGATGTACCTTGAAATGATATGCCAATATTCAAATGGAGTTTGATCACGAAATTGTAAAACCATTGTTAGCTTTCTCAAATTCAGACAGTTGGGTTAACAAGGCGGCATTATATTTCTAGAAACTAATTAATCTCATGGAATGAAAGGGCACACAAGGGGCTTGCTGGGCATGGGTATTTCAATCATTTCAAATTTTCTGATTTATTTTGATCATCAGCCTAAGACATGAATGACTTGAATCACATCACAGAAAGAGTTATTTGAATAAGCAAGTAATAATTACTGTGTAGCATATAGTTTTTGCATTTAATTCAGAAAGTAAGTGGCATTCAATGTTGGATCATCATTTTTGGCCCTTTCTTTCAGACTTTCAAAGGCAGAAGGAAAGGACAGTGCATTAAGAGTCTACTGATCTCCAAGCAATAGGATTACTACACCGTAGAAATTAGATACCCATTTCACATCTGCTTAACTGATTACAACTGAAGCAATATGGGATTCTGAAATGAGGTATTTATTGAAGAGCAAATGTTTGATAAACATGTTTCTTTTAGTATGTAGTACATTAGACCAACACTTGGAAACTAGCCATCATGTAAAAGAACTTGGTAAACAGTCTCTAACCCTAATGAGTAGCTACAAGACAATGTTTAAACAACTTGCACTGGATCAATCTTTTGTAATGGATATTGGATTTGGCCTGTTTTCTATAACAAATAATCAGAATAAAAACTAATGATAGAATTAGAGTATTTGAAACAAAGCATCAGTTCAAAAGTCATCACTTCAGCCCAGCTGCATGATTATGTTTTGGAAATAAGCTTTATTATTCCATTGTTATCACTTGCATTTAAATTATCCAATTATCTCCCAATGTCAAATGATATTAAAGAAAACATCTACATTTCTGCAACAAACTTGCTTTGATTCTAGGCTAAGGAGAATGAATGAAAACCTGAATTTCAAGTCAGAAAAGAATGGCTTATGTCTAAATTAGATTTTCAATAACCATCTGTGTCCATAGGAACATTGAATAATTTAACCCCATCGGAAATCTTACCTTAAACAAAAGACCTTACCCTTGAAAAATTCCTGAGATTTAATAAAATAAACTACTATATAAAGGGAGATTATACACTGATACTCAAGTGTCTGACCAACAATTCTTGCTGCAAGTTGAAGTACGGTACTCCATTCATCAACTAGGAAACAGTTATGTCCATTTGCTGCACAAGTATTTATTGCGTTGAGTGTCTTCTCGTCAGTTCAAGTGAAAGTCACTTTCACTTTGCCCTATGATATGCTCAAATATTGTTCATCTTGGAAAAGCACCATATGTCAGCTTCCAGGATTTTAACGGAGGCAAGATAAACACATCATTGTTCAATAACTCTATTTTACTTGTAAAAAAAAAATTAGAGTGCAGAAAGGAACGTATTGATAGAATTTAAAGCAACAACTAATCACGAAGTTATTTCTGCTGTTGAAACAAAATCAATGTAAACAATTTATATCTGATTTACAATCACTTGATTCAAGTACAAATTTGACAATACTGTAATCAGGTTTTGATAAAGCAAAAGTGCAAGATTCATCCATATTCACTCAATTCTCCCCTCCATCTCTAAAAGGCACTTGAGAAATCAAAGACAATTGTGAAAACATTGAAAGCCTATGTTGAGTGCTGTAACTACATTACTACATTGGTGTTTAAAAATCATCTGCATGGGCTGATTAACTATCCAAAGGTTATTTAATTGGTGAACTGGAAAAGGCCCAATATTTTGGCTTTATTACTTTTTATTGGCCATTTTATTCTTCAGTCATGAAGCAACACTAGAGCAAAGTCATTTCATACATAAACCCAATTATAGTTGGACAGATACTTTCAAATAGGGAGATTAGAGATTCAACATATGCCATCAATGGACATTGTCCTTCACATCATACATCAGAACCATGTTGGCCCCTGTGAAGTGATTTAAGTGTGATCGTTAAGTTAGTGCAAAATAGTTTCAGAAAAATTATTATTCAATATTCATTCTTAAGAAAGCCCTTCCTAGCAAGCTTCATTTTAAAACTTTTAATGAAAGTGTTCAACATTAACATTCCTGATAAAATAGAATGCAAGTCTTTAGTTATTTCCCATCTTCAAAATTTTCCTTTCATTGCTGCAAACTATATTCTTCTAAAAATTTGAGGAAATTATGCAAATAGTATATAAAGTTCGACTAAAGGTGCAAGAATATTTCCATTAATATTTTCCCCACTTGATCTTGCATTGCAGTGAAAAAGAACACATGTAATTAAGGTGTTCAGTTTTCATTCAGGATGCACTGGAGAATTATCAAGAGTTTTAACCCTCAATTGACTTGGTTTCCTGCTAACCTGGAATAAAGCTCTTCCCTGCTTGACACAAACCAAAACTTCACATGCTAAAATTCAAATTCCAAAATTAAAGCATGTTTAAGAACATATTGCCATGATTGTTTTAATCATGTAACAAAGTTAGTAAATTTGTCTTCAGCTTTAATAAATTCTCGACAATTCTATTCAAAAGTTTCTCCAGAATTATTTTGATCAACGAAGCCATTACCCTGGAATTGTTTAAATTGTTTCAAAGATTTATTAATGCATGCAATTCAGTAAATCAGCTTGTCCCAAATCACAAAAATGTGTAAAAAAATTACTTTGGCAAGCTTACATCATTTGAAAATAATAGCTTCAAAAATTAACTAAAGTGAAGAGTGTCCTTTGGGGCATTCAGGTTTTTGATGTTAAATACGACTTTCACAACATTTTCTGTGCAATAAAATAAATCACTATAATATAGCTAAACTCTACCCTCGTGTTCACTTTCAGAATAAACACAAGCTGTTGTACAAGATATGTTTGCCACAAATATTTCTGTTTAGTGCCTGGAAGCTAGCAGCAAAATATACATGCTGCTTCGGTACTTGATTTGTGAAATTCTTCATGGCGGGTGCATGCCAGTGCAAGGGAATTTTATTAATTTTATTGTAAATTTGCAACCATTGTTTGTCAAATTTACCCAAGTAGGAAGTATCTGAGATTTCTCCCGTCTCTTTTTGAGGAGGAAGAGTAGAACTTGTATTTCAAATAGATACTACAGAATTAACATTTAGAATTGCCTTCACAAATACAAAAACTGGAAACCAGTTTAATTTGATGGTACTGACAAGAATCACAGACACATGGAAGGTAGATAGTCCCTATGGCACAGTACATTTTAAGTATCAAAGCAAGAGTACAACTTTTTGACCAATTCTCTTAATATGCTACCAAAAATAGGCTTTAACAAATGTAGAACCCGCATTTAAGCCTGCTGATTGGGATGTTGCAGACTTTCCCCCAAAAGAAGTTTCAGCTTTTGCAAACAGCAAGACAGTGTCATTTATACCAAATGGACCACCTGATGTGAATTAAGCCACCTGATAAAATGTTTCAGGAGAAAGCTTCACCAAATCTGTTACATTGGGAAACTGAAATTGTGTTGCATTTTCTTCCTTATGCAATGGTAAATCAAAATACAGAAAGTATTTTGAAATTTTCTAACAATTCAAATAAGACTTAGTGCAACAAAATAGAAGCCCAGCCTTCCATATTTATTCATTTTGTCCCGGCATTCTTCTAACATTGACTCAAACCCCAAGGCACATTTCATAAACAAAGCTAAAAGATAATGACATAATTTATGGTTTCAAATCAGTATCACCAAGATTTCAATATTTAACAAATGTGGCATTTTCAGATTTCATCCTACATGCCAATTAAAAACCAAGTTGCACAATTAAAATTTAATTCGAGTTCATTTAGTTATGGATTGGACAAAGATGCACTAATTATTTGGTGTTATCAATTTGAGGTGAACATCGCAACAGCTTTGGTAAAACTTCAGATTGGTTTCTTCTTTATGTTGAATCCAGCCACCAAACTGACATCAGTGCATCGAAATCCTAACTGACCATTTATTAGATATGTCAACTTGAGCAAGTACTGTATTATATTTTCTGAATTTCATTACAATGTTCAAAATATATTGCAGAACCAATTTCTCTGCATGTAAAAATGACATTCATTACAAATTTCTCTATTCTCATTTCAATCATTTTCTCACTCAGTAGTAGTTCTGACTCGACCTTTTTCATTTACATGGAAGACTTTCCATTTCAGCCCTAATTCCCACTGCAAATTCTAAGCTTCTCACAAAAGTAGAATATTTTAAAGTCTTCCTTCTAAAATGTAGAGACCTCAGATTCCAAATACATAAACATGATTCTTTGATGAAAAATGCCTCATCAAGTGTGGTGGCTGATATTTTACACTCAATATATTCCCTAACAAAATATCATCTGAAGTATTTCCTTGCATTTTTGTGCTGGAGATTTGAGTAAGGAGCTTAATTCTATAAAGGGAGGCCTCAATCTAATCGCTCCTATGAAATGCAGAGGACAAATTCCCAATAAGTCGTAGAAAAACACTAAAAAAGGTATTAAAATTGGCAATGTTGCTTGGTAGAAAAGTTTACACAAACAAATGCAGGTTAAAATATTTCCCTAGACCACATACCTGTACATTTACTAGAAGTGAGATCCCAAAATTGTTACAAAATCCAAGGTCACATACTAAAAGTATTCCCAATTGCAATTCCATTTTATTCTCAAAATATATTAACTTCATTCTCACCTACACCATCAATCTACTTAACACTCTAGTGCTCAACAGTTTCTAATGGTTGCAATCCATATCTAAAGTTGATCAGTCCAACAGGGTTTAAGAAAATGAGGATTCTGCCTAAATTTCTTGATTAATGTTTTGAAAGCAGAATTTAACAATATAATGCAGGTACCTTAATCTATTGTAGTTTCTGGACAAAATATTTTTATTTTTAAAAAATTGCAATTAACTGCAGGTGCATGGACTTCATTCTTGCTTAAAAATACTAATTCTTGACCACAACTGCAGGCCATCAAACCTTCATGACCATACCAAAGTATCAATTTTCATGTTGTGTGTCACAGAAGCAGTGTTAAAACATTGCCTTGCTCTCAGATAGTGTGTGGAGTCTTTTAGCTCATGGCAGTTTTTCAGTTTGTGGACATGAAAATAATCATTATTGCCAGCATAGTTTTTTTTAAAGTCTGAGTAACATTCACTAATGAAACCTCATTAAATACTCTGGTCCAACCACCACTTCAAAAGTCAAAACTTTTCCCTGTTATTTTACATCTGCATCCCAACAACATAAAAAGGCACCGTACATGCTAATGTACAAAAATCGACCAAATCTTACTAAAACAAGTGATTCATTGTGGCAGACAATATCACTTTTAGAAAAGCAATAAAAAAACATCATGTCAGCACACATTCATTACAAATTTCTCTATTCTCATTTCAATCATTTTCTCACTCAGTAGTAGTTCTGACTCCTGACCTTTTTCATTTACATGGAAGACTTTCCATTTCAGCCCTAATTCCCACTGCAAATTCTAAGTCTCCCTCTTATTTACATAGGATTTTTTTTTTAAAAACGGAAGCATCTCTCATTTAATGTGGGAATTCAAATGGTAATGTTTAAAATCTCAGACAATTGGGGGAAAATGAAGTGAATCAACATGCTGCTGTTATTCCAAAAGCTTTGGTCCAGCAGGGAGACACAGGCTTGCATATCTCCAACTACCATTTTTGGCTTTAAATCTCAATTTCCAAAATCTTGTACCAATAAACCTTTAGTTCCATGAACAAACATCAGTTTGCATGCCTCCTAAAGTTCTAGATTTAAACTTAATATTTTCTCCCCTTGCATTGGAAATCAGTTCAAAACACAACAACCAGAGATTTGGCACAAGAGACTAGAGGCAACACTATCCTGCAGCATCAAGATGAAGTAACTCTATGGTAAGAACCAAGAATCAATCTCAGTCACATCCTTTAGTGAGTCACAAAATTGTAACATCATGACCAGAACCACTGACTGAAAGGAGATGGTGCAGATCAATATTAATTCGTCCTTTCAAAAAAATGTTAAAGCACTTCAAGTAAAGCAGAAAAACAACAAAATACAAGTTCTTTGTAAGCATTTCTTACTCCCCAGAGACAACAAACCTACAATTCAAAAGTTCCTCATTTTCATTAAAGGAGAAATTCTTGTCAACTCATGAGAAATCCAGAGATTTCCAACCACAAGGGCTTTTCAATTAAATCATATAACCCATTGTTGTGAATGATTCAAGATCATAACATTTTTAACTCACAGCAAACGCAAATATATAATAATTTATTGTCTGAATGTCAGATCCTTTGCATAAATAATCTTGATTCAATAACATCAACCTCCCAAATCACTAAATTAACCCACTGTTAAGAATTTGCACCCAAATTCTAAGGGCCAATTATAAATTTTATCTCCTGCAAACTTCAAGGGGCTACAGTAAGAGAAGGAATGCAATGTCATTTCAGCCTTTTAGGCCTTCCTCATCACTACAATTCTCTTCAGATAAGGTACTTTCATCAATATTTTCTAGTGAATCTGCATGCTGGATTGAGAGTACATCCAGTTTCATGGTTGGAAGGTTGTTCTGCTCTGGGTAGAGCCAAGGTTTGAAATCTGGTCTGTTCTTCTGTTTCCACTCTGGGTACTTGAGACACACTTTGTGAAGTTGTTTAAGAACCTAAAAATATACAAATGGAAATATTCCTTTAAAACCTTAGACTTTGTGCAGCACAAAAAAAAACTGGCCTTTCGGCCAAGTTATTCACACTGACCAAGCTGGTCCCATTTGGTTCATGTTCCTTGAGAATTTCAGCATATTCAACATTAAAAGATTACCCAAAGGATTTCATGGAAATATTTTCAAAAGTTAACACAATAAAAATAAACAGTATGCAGAGCTGTCCATTGTCCCCAGCACGGTTCATACCATTCACCAGGATCAGTGTAAAGGGGTTCAGAGTGGGCCAGGGGGAACAGAAAAATCAACCTTTTCATTGATGTGTTAGTATATTTGACAGACCACAGGGGGGGGGGGGGGGGGGAGGGGGGTAGAAGGTGGTCATTGACCAGGCTGAGGACCTCACTGGAGGAGGGAAGAAGGTCTCCGGGTACAAAGCAAATCTGGACAAAAGTGAGATTATGCCTTAGATGAACAGGGATTCGACAATATCAACAAAAAAGTAAATTTAAGTGGCCACAAGAAGGCATTAAATATCTGGGGTTAAAAGAGGACAATTTATACAAACTTAATCATCTCCCTTTGCTCCGTTAGATTAAAGAGGACCTTGCTAGATGGAGGACTCTGCCCATAACACTGGTGGGCAGAGTTAACTGTGTCAGAATGAAGTTGATGCCAGGGCTCCAGTTTTTTTCCCCCAATCATTACTTATTTTGTTACCCCAGGGCTTTTTTTTTTAAATTTAAAAGATGCTCAACAAATGTGTCAGAAGGTTCCTGTGGAACAGTAAAGTGGCTAGAATCTCCATGTAAAAGTTGACATGGGACTATAATTTGGTTGGGGGTGGGGGGCTGGGGGGGTTAAAAGTTACCCGATTTCAAAAAAAATATTATTGGGCAGCCCCAGTAAGGTTTATCACCTCACTCTTTGAGGGAGGGACCCCACCACCCCCCCCAGGCACAAATTGGACTACGTGCAATCAGTGAAAAGATAGCAATGGAGAGATGGGAAAGAAAAAAAATTAAAGAAAAAAAAACATCAGACTTGGGCACAACAATCAATGAAGAGTGGTGACAAGACCTGTGTCTAGACAGTGTGACTGGAGTCATCAATGACAGATACAGGTTGGTACAATACAAATTCTTGCACCAGCTGTACCTCACACCACAAAAAATACACAAATCAAAGCCAGAAATATGCTTTAGGTGTGGTGTGGAGATTGGAACCTTTATCCACTCCATCTCAAAAGGGTGAGATCATTCTGGAAGGACATCGTGGGCATTCTGAAAAAAAAAAATTACGAAAATGGATTTTCCACAGGATCTGGAGTTGTACCTTCTGGGAAATATTGGGGACACGAGTTTTAGACTGTCTAAATACCAAATTTAGTTGTGAAGGTCGCCCTGAAAAACCAGGAAAAGTATAGCCATTACATAGAAGTCCGACCCCCTATTAAATACTGCACGATCGAATATGGAAATGCAAAATTGCATTCCCTTGGAGAAAAATCACATACAATTTAAGAAGGAAGTATGACATTCATTAGAGTGTGGCAACCTTATTTGAAATACATTGGCACGCAGATTTGACTAGCTCCCCTCCTTTGAAATATGGGCACTATAGCAATCCATCCCAGCAGGGAAATGAGTGGAATTAATAAAGTAGGACTTGATGCAGATGACGTGCTTTTCTAGTATTGTTTTTAGTTCTCTCTTTTTATTCCTTACCTTTGATATTTAATCAACTTGATTGTTTTTGTAGGGGCCATGAACCCCACTTGTATTTAGTATAGTTTATATGACCGCATGTATTGCGGTGGGGAGGGGAAATTGATAAATATACTATTTTTTTTGAGCGTTGAAAGAGATTGTGTTGGGTGTTTGAATTTGAGTCTATAAAAATCAAAAATATATAAAAAATCAAATCAACAAGAAGTCAACATTAAAATCCATTTCATAAACCACTAAAATGAATAGAAAGTCATCAAAACTGAGAACACATGATTGCTGAACAATATCTATGCCTGCAAGCATTAAAAAATATTTTTAAAAATTACTATCCAGTCCTGTTAGTATGTCTAGCCTTACGATATTCAGCATACCAATTGAACAATTATTTTTTTGGGTTTTAGAAAGCATACTTGAGATTTATACAATCAAGGTACTTTTTAAAGTTTATTATTTTTTTTAATGGCTATTATGGAAGGTGATTCTAAGTAATTAATACTTACTTTGGGAGCCAGAAACTGTGAAGCTTTGTTGATGACCCACTTTGGCAGAGAACCTGAAAAATAATCAAAACTTAGTTGGAGAAATTAAAAAGAACCATCCTCGAAATCAGGTATTCCTTTCAGAATCACACTACTAATTTTTACCTCTTTTTATCCCCTCCCCAATCTTAAAATGTGAATATTTTCAAAATTAAAACTTGCTGGGTTTAAACAAATGAAATATTACAAGCAAGACATTTTTCTCTGATAAATGTAATGAACACTCAAGTACAGCTCGAAATCACCAGTAAATTTTCCAGAATCTGAATTTCAGAACAAAAGCCAGTGGCCCCAGATTTAAGCCCACCCGGGTCGCACTGCCATTCCTCTCCCACCCCCCCCCCCCCAACCAGCCGGGTCGCGCTGCCATTCCTCTCCCACCCACCCCCGCCCAGCCGGGTCGCGCTGCCATTCCTCTCCCACCCACCCCCGCCCAGCCGGGTCGCGCTGCCATTCCTCTCCCACCCACCCCCGCCCAGCCGGGTCGCGCTGCCATTCCTCTCCCATCCACCCCCGCCCAGCCGGGTCGCGCTGCCATTCCTCTCCCACCCACCCCCGCCCAGCCGGGTCGCGCTGCCATTCCTCTCCCCCACCGCCCAGCCGGGTCGCGCTGCCATTCCTCTCCCCCACGCCCAGCCGGGTCGCGCTGCCATTCCTCTCCCACCCACCCCCGCCCAGCCGGGTTGCGCTGCCATTCCTCTCACCCCCCCCGTCCACCCGAGTCGCACTGCTGTCTCTTTCCCTCCGCTGTACCAGCGCAAGGAACAAAATGCCAGATTTTGGAGCTTTCCGGATAAAGGATTGTGTATCTGTATAGAGGTTTAAGAAGGCTTGTGAAGCCAGCTACATTGCTGCACTCCAATATGCTGCCTTTCCCTTCCAAAATACTCGTACACTTTACAAGAAAACCTTTTTTAAAACTATTCCATGTCTGCTCTACAATACATCTTCAATCCTGACAAATGGATCCAAAGTCACAGTCCCACTGAAAACAGCAGAGTTCTACCAATGCAGCCAGAGTGTTCAGTCACCAAAAAAAGTCTCAAAAACAACTGGCACCAGAGTCACGTTCCACAGAATAACAATAATCCCTCCTTATGGTACGATTTTGATATATGAACCACATACAAGAAGCACTCAAACTACAGAAGTACCAACATTGCCTTTTTAAAATCCTCTGGCAGGATATATTAACTCTTTCACAAGCTAATATTGCTAGCAGCCAAGCTCTGATCTTGGAGAAAGAAACAAAAGCTGCAATTGCTGGATGAACTTAGCAGGTCAGTCAACATGGAGTTGGAACCCTTTATCTAGGCCAAGATGGAAAAAAAATTACATATCTAAATGCTGAAAGAAGCTGGGTATAGGCCCCAGAGGTGATAGGTCAGAAGGAGTGAGAGATAAAGAGAAACACAGGGAGAAATCATGGGGCTGGGAAAGAAAATTTAAGAAAAAAATTAAACTGAAGTAAAATGAAAATACAGAAATGCTGGAGGAACACAGCAGACCAGACAGCATCTAGTAGTAGTAAGTCAAAGTTTCAGGTCAGGACCCTTTGAACATTTCATTCTTTCACCAGTCTTGACAGAGATTTGAAAAAGGGGTGGGATGTGAAAGTCTGGTGATTGGCTGGAGGGAGAGATTAGGGGAAATCATTGATAGGCTGAAGGGAGAAAAGTATAATAGAAAGGAATGTATGGAGTACCTAAGAAATGGAGGGGGGAGGTTAGAAAAATCAATGTTCATACCATTAGATTGAAGGTTGTCTGGGAGGAATACAATATGTTCTTCCTCAAGTTTACGTTTGGCCTCCCTTTGACAGGTGATGAGGCAGAGGACAGTCACATCAGGGAAGGAATGGTTGAGCAAATCAAAAAGGTTGGCTACAGGAAGCTCAAGATTAGACCCACAGATTAGGTGTTCGGCATAGTCACCCACTGCAGATTGATATCAACCCAAATTCAACTCACTGATGTGCCTTCATGCCTGCTAACAGTCTACAATATAAAGTGTGGTGGAACTGTACACAAAGAAACACAATTAACAGCTTTAGAAAACCAAGGACAACTCCAGACAGAAACAAGCAAGCAAACAGCACAGAATGACACATTACAAGCTCTATTACCTCTGGGATCTGCTTCAGCCATATATACAAGATGACAACTTCTGGAACCTGTAGACTGGACCAGATAACCTGTTAGAATGGAAACCGCTCTGACCAGATCTTTCTGAGGCGGGTAATCCTGTGAAAAGAAACGAAACGATGATGAAGACTATCTCATCAGTCTTTGAGTTGCAAATGATTGATAATATTATTGATAATAATAGTTTGGGAAATTCATTTCCAGACTTTACATCCAACAATAATGAAAGTTTGAGAAATTTTATGGTGGTGGTGTTCTTATGAGCTTGCAGGGGGGAGAAAATGCAAGTTCTTGGAAGTCAAGTGTATTGACATTTGATTGTACAAGTACAACCCAATGAAACAGCATTCTCCGGTCCTTTGTGCAAAAACATGCAGACACACAACTAGACATGACACGCGTACAGACAAATAATACACATGCAAGACATCTATTTTATAGATATATTTATTGATTTATACAAACGAGAGTCTCAGATATTTAGTGTGAGCAGTTCCTTTGGTCATTCACCATTCTCACTGCCGTGGGAAGAAGCTGTTTCTCAGCTTGGTGTTGGCTCTGATACTCCTGTAACTCTTCCCCAATGGGAGCAGCTGAAAGATGCTGGGTACAGGATGGAAGAGGCCCTAAAATGATTTTGAGTGTCTTCTTAAGACAACAATCCTGATCGATCACGTCGATGATGGTTGGGGTGGGGTGGGGAGGAGACTCCACTGATCCTCTCTGGCACTCTTATGGTAATGTGGATTGACCTCTAATCCACAGGACTATGTCACTATTTCAGAGAATCTTTCTTGGACCCAACACATTAATGCATTGTGAAGAAAGCACAACCACCTCTACCTCCTCAGGAGTTTCTGGAGGTTTAGTATGATATCGGAAACCCTGGCAAATTTCTAGTCATTTGGTGACAAGTGTGCTGACTGGCTGCATCATGGTCTGGTATGGGGTCTCCAATACCCTACAGCAGGGACATCAAACTCAAATTCACAGAGGGCCAAAATTAAAAATTTGGACTAAGTCGTGGGCCAAACTAAATATTTATTGAAAATTTTCAACAACATCTGCATGTTTTCTCTTCTTTCAACATATGTAATGTTAAACTTTTTCTTATTAAAATAAATGTTTAATAATAGTTTTGGTTAAACGCTTTCCAGAAGAAGCATTAACAAATGAGAAATAAAATATTCAATAAAAAATATTTCTCTATAGCCTTTAAGCTCCTTTTAAATGTATTTTTTTCACAAGCCAACAAGTCAAAAAAATAACAACTTGCTTCAATGAAAATCCAATCTTTCAACTATGAATAGTCCAAAGTTAACCAAAGAAAATATTAATCAAAGCTTCGCTTGCTACACTGTGATTTACTCTGATGCACCTGGGTCTAAACCAGATACTTGGCATCTCTTCTTAGATGCAAGTTCATCAAACTCTGGGGTCAGAGTTTGCCTCCCACCTGTCTTGAAAGGTCTTGTTTTCTGTCTTTCGTATGGCCATTTTTCATAAGGGGTTTATTACACGTGAGTTGGGCAACAGGTCACATGCTAATGAAAATAAACAGAGGAGGTGGGGGCGATTAGCGGGCTGACAGGCCGGTGCCAATGCATTTGCAAAGCATTCTGGGATTTGTAGTATTAGCTGTGCATGCGCTATACTGGCGGGGCGGCCAGCGGGCCAGCACTAATACATACATATTTGATATGATCTTGCGGTCCAAATATAATTATATCACGGGCCAAATTTGGCCCGCGGGCCTGAGTTTGACATGTGTGCCCTAGAGCATAAAGCCCTGCAAAAGAAGTGGACACTACACAGGCAAAACCCTCCACACCACTAAGAACATCTATGAGGGAAATCTTGCCATTGGAGAGCAACAGTAATCAAGGATTCACACCACCCAGCACACAGTTCTCACTGCTACTATCAGGAAAGAGGTATTCACCTCCAGGTTCAGGAACAGCTGCTACCCTTCCACCATCAAACTCTTCAGCAACAAACTCAATCAAATTGAGACTCATTTAAGGACTCATACTTTTGCACTTAATTGTTTTTTTCCTCTTTGTATTGCACAGTTTGTTTACATTTCTTTATTTGTTTACATGTGTGCAGTTTTTTGATCCACCCATAAGTGGTCGTTCTGCCTCATCCGCAAGAAAAAGAATCTCAGGGTTGTATGTGATGTCATGGATGTACTCTGACAACAAATCAGAAATCTGAATTCTTGTTTTTTTTGTAAATGTCTTCTGTTTCAGAGGGGCTATTAAGCAGTGTTGTAAACTGCAGTAAATTTCAGACTTTTTTTCCTGATATGTACTGATGATGGAAGGTGTAAATGTTTTGGGTGATGGATGGCATGCCAATCAAAGGAGTTTGTATTTCATTAGGCTCTTTCAGATAGCCAAAAAGTTGAGATGTAAAGGCGGAGAAATTCTGCCAAAATGCATAATCACCTACCTGTCTGAATGTGCAGTGACAGTCTCAGAGCCGCATATTCCAACTCTTCTCAGGGAGGGATAATCTGCAGCCCTCCGCCAATCATTCTGAATGTACAGCCAGGAAGGGCTGATGATGCAGTCAGCCCGCGACCCATCTCCCCACTCACCCCTCTCCCTCCAAGTCAGGGGCGGCAGGTGGCCACTCCAGGCTACTTCAGGGCCACTCCCTGCGCACCTCTTGCCTACCCATAATCCCCACGCAGCAGGAACAGTTCTGGGAACCAGTTTCAGCTGCATGGGGGATTATGGGTAGGGAAGACAGCCATTGTTCTGCCACATATTGATGACGGGTAGTGCTATGGCACCAGTTGCCCCAACTTCGACGGATCCAGAGGGCGCCTCGAGGCACCTCTGGATATGAATGAGACTGAGCAGCCTTTTAGGGCTGCTGTCTGAAAGGTAAGTTCCCATTTTTCTATCTCAAGGTAGAGGCCCGACATGAAATGGCCTATGATAGCTTCGAGTAATGCTGGAGTTAACCTACTTGTGTGCCTTTTACATGATGGAATGGTTTCACAGGAATCAGGAGGTTGGTTTTTTAAAAAAAAATTAAATCCAGCCATTGTTCTTGTAGATACAAGAACCAACTTAAATTTTTGGAATATCTCTGAAAACAAGTCCCATCAATGGAAACCCCCAGATGGGGATTAATTTTTCCATGGGTCTTTGTGACTGGAGTGGCTTCTGCACTGTTCGTCAGCCAATGCACTAAATTACAATTTATGTTTAAAATTTTTGCAATCTTCTGTGCTGGCTTCACAAGAAAAACAATTGAAAGAAAATAAATTCTGGAACCAAGTTGAAGTTTCAATCCACGATGTTTAGGGCCAATAAACGTTAAAACATCTTTACCTGAATCAGCAATGATGATTCATATTTGGAGTAGTTCTCATTTTCATTGCAGTTGGGCAGCTGAAGTCCTAATTCTACATTAAAAAAATATTTCTGTAAACTTATTTGACCTTGTCTTCAATCACTCCAGTAATTTCTCAACTTTCTGATTGGTATTTAATATCTGTCCACAAGACATCTTTACAATTGCAGATAGAAAAAAATTGCGTTTAATTCAAATAGGGAATCTTGTTCTTCCATGACTACATTCTACAGAGGATTTATTGAGAGCATCCTGTGCGACTGAATCACCGCCTGCTTTGGTAGCTGTACCTCCTCAGACCACTAAACCCTGCAGAGGATAGTGAAGGCAGAGGAAAAGATCATGGCGGGGGGGGGGGGGGGGCTCTCTTCCTACCATGAGGGACATCTGCAACACTTGATGCAGGCAAAAGGGCTGTGAAGGACTCCACACACCGCTCAAGTAAAAAGTTCACCATTCTGCCATCTGGTAGTAGGTACTGCAGCACTCAGGCCCATACATCCAGATTGGGCAACAGTTTTTTTCCCCCACAGGTCATCAGACTCCTAAATTCCCAGAACATATGTGGATTGTGTACCTTAGTCCTGGGGACTCTTACAAATATTAAGATGTATATTATGCATTTAATTTCCATCTTAATATGTTTGATTAAATATGCTACCTGGTTTTGGAGAAATGCCATCTCTAAGCACAAAAGTCCTTAAATGAGTCCTGAGTTTGTCATTAAGGATTCTGATGGACAGGTAGCAATGCACTGCAAAATTATTTAAGTACTGTATTTTCTATTACACTAATAACCTTGACGACAGGTATGGTGCCTGCCTAATGGATTTCTAGTTTTATGCAAAACTCATGAACTTTACTTGGGTTAAATCTTCCAACCCAAGAAATTAACCCCATGCATTTAGTCTAAGCATATCCTCTGGGTATATGGAACACTGAAAAAACAGCACCAAGCATCAAATCTGAATAGACAAGCGTAGCTTTTGCCAGTGCAAATTTAAAACCGAACAAACAAAAGCCCTTTAAAATCTGGCAATCAAATCAACCCTTAAGCACTGAAACCAATTGGTTAAATACATTATATTAACATCTCTCCAATTTCACGCAGTTTCTCTCTTTTTTTTATATTGGAGATAATCCATACTTACAGGGTGTTTCACAGAGTAGTTGATGATCATGTAATCATTGTCGGTGACAAGCCATGATCTCAAAGTAATCACATCCCTATCTTTCAGGGGACTTGGACATTTCCCTGTGAGAAAAGGAAAGGCACAAAAAGCCCATGCATTTTAAACAAATCATTAATTTCATGTATGTCATGACAGTCAAAATATTAGCAGACAAACAACATTCTTCTCATGTAAGTCTGCAAATGCTGAGGTTGTAGTAAACGCACCAAATGCTGGAGGAACTCAGCACGTTTCACTGTCCATGAGGTTAAAAATATATAACCAACATTTCAGGCCTATGCCCTTCTTAAAAGTGGATTTTATCCACTTTCATGCCAACTTCCACCCTGACCTCAAATTAATTTGGTCCATCTCTCGCAACGCTGTCCCCTTTTCGATCTTTCACCATTTTGGGAGCCAAACTCTCAGCAAACATCTTTTACAAACCCACCAATTTCCACAGCTACCGCGACTACACCTCTTCACACCCTGTCCCCTCTCAGGATTCCATTTCTTTCTCAATTCCTGTCTCCATTGCATCTGCTCCCAGGACCAAGTCTTCCATGTCAGATAATTTAAGATAATCTTCAAACATGGCTTCTCTTCCACCATCAACTCCACCACCAACCACATATCCTCCATTGCCCACACATTTTCCCTGGCCCCCTCCACCCCAACTTGCAACAAAGATAGGATTCGCCTCATCTTCACTTACCACCCCACTATATTGTCCATACTCTGTCATTTCCACCACCTACTCAGTGATTCTGTCATCAGACAAATCTCCCTGCTTCTTCCCTCTTAGCCTTCTGTAAGAACCACTCCCTAGACCACTCTCCCTTCCCACCAAATGGCCCTTTGGCACCTACTCCTATAACCATAGGACGTGCTCCATTTATCCCCACACCTCTTCCTTCACCACCATCCCAAACAGTCCAAGTTAAGCAACAGCTCACTTGTGAATTTGTATCTGGTGCTCCCATTGTGGTCTCCTCTACAGAGAGACTGGACAGACTAGAAGATCACTTTGTTGAGCACCTTTTCTGTTTGTCGTAGTACCAGGGACCTCCCAGTAGCAAGCCATTTCAAATCCCTGCTTCATTCCCATGCCGACACATCTATCCAAGGTCTTGTGCACTGCCAGACTGAGACCACCTGAAAATTGGAGGTACTACACCCCATATTCTATATGGGCACCCTCCAACTAGATGGCATTTACATCAACTTCTCTGGTTTCCATTACCCTCTCTCCCCCACCCCCCCCCCCCCCCCAATCTTTCCCTAGGTCTCATCTCCAGCAGTCTCTCATTTTATGTTTCCTCTAGTTCTGCTTCCACAGAGCCCCAAACAACTCCCCTCCCCAGTCAAGTACAACCTTTCCTTCATCCTGTGTCCCATCTACAGCCATAAAACCTTTTGTCTGCTGGACTGCACTCTACCCCTTACCCATTTTCACTCTCGAGCCTTTTATTCAGGCACCTGCCTGTTTTTTTACTCATACCTTGGAGGACAATACGGAAACATTAGTTGTATGTCTTTACCTCCAGTGGACATTGCAAGACCTGCTGAGTTTCTACAGAATTTTATGTTTTTACTCCAATTTCAGTATGATCTTTATAATTGAGGCTGACAAACTACATAGTGCTGAGCCACCATTTTAAGTTCAAATGGAGTTTTCCCTTGCTTGATTAAATGTTAACTATTTCATTACACTACACAAAGAATTTTAGCCTGGTCAATGCCATAAAAAAATGAATAAATTATTTAATTGTCTCCTTAGTTTGTGAGACCATACTGCCACAGTATTACTGTTTATTAAATAACTTTATTAAAATGTACTTTATTGCAAAGAATTTGAAGGTTTGAAATCAATTTTCTAGATAAATGTACACTATTAAAAACCGTCACTACAGATGTGACCATCAAATTATTTCCGTGTTAGCATGCCTAAAATTTGTCAGTTATTGGAGGGGAGTAAATCTGAAAGCTGAACTCATTGTTGCAATAAGACAGGCTGCTGTAGTTCATGTGATGTATGAACTATCAAATGAAGATTAAATTAACAAGTGGTTTCTCCACCAAAAAAATAACAAGTGTCTGCTGACTTTCAGTTCCATTTCAGGATTACAAATCACTACCACAGCCCTCCCTGCAAAACGAGGGCAGTTATTACAGGCATACAATATCTGCCATAACATTCGACAATTAAAAATTGTGGATTACATTTTCACAGAACCAGCTGAGTACCTTGATCAGGTTCCTCACTGGCAAGTTCATTAAATCTCAGCAGCCTCCCTAACAAGGGGCATCAATTCTATGTTGACTTGACATCAAGAAAACTGACAGCTTGACAGAATCTAGGAGCACCAAGACAAATCATCATCTCACATGAAAAGTATAATTACCCCCATGATCTCTTCTGCTCATGATATCAGTGAAGTTTGATCAACTAGACAAACTATCACAGAAACAAAAAGCTCACCAAGATGTCCAGGCACTACTATATGCCTGGTTTCCACAGCACCCTCTAAAGCAGGGGTGTCAAACTCAAATTCACGGAGGGCCAAAATTAAAAACTTGGACTAAGTCGAGGGCCGAACTAAATAGTTATTGAAATTTTCAACAACATCTGCATGTTTACTCTTCTTTCAACATATGTAATGTTAAACTTTAGGATATAACTTTAGGAGGATAATGTTACAGGTCAGGAGTAGGTAGCTCAAGTTCACCCTTTGCTTGACCTGAGGGAAATATATTTGGTCCCTGTGGAGATGTAGTCAGCATTCACAGGCTGTGTCCATTTTGGCCTGCATCAGGACTCAGCATTTCCTGTTCACTCCTCAGGCTCTAGGCCTCTATTCACCCTCAACCCACCATTCCTCTACCTGACCAGTCCTTTATCCAACCTCTACTCACCCCTCACTCCACTCGCTCTGCCTCTACCCACCCCATCCTATACACGCCCCTCTACTGCCTCTCCTCTCAACCTGTTCTTCCCTCTACCCGTCTCTCACCCACTAATCACCCCTCCCCTACTCGCCCTGCCCCTCCACTTTTACCTCTTCCCTATCCACCCCTCTTTCTACTCATCCCTCCCTCTAACTGCCCCTCGCACCACCATAACTTCCCCTGCTCATTACTCCTCACCGACACCCTCTGCCCACCCCTGCTTACCCACCCACTCAGGCCCAGCGCGCTGCCGATCAGCCTTTGCGGACAGCCACCATCTCTCTCTTCATGTGCAGGGCCGAACCAGCCGCCCCTGGGGTCCACTCAGGTCCAAGCGCTGAAGGCCGTGGCAACCGGGAGAAGTGCGCTCGCGCTGTGGAAGGGCCGTCCGGTGCCAGTCGCGCGGGGCTCGCGCTGCCCGGGGGCCGTGCGCAGCCTGCCATGCCCGTCGCGCCGACAGGAAATCACAGGCACTCGCCCATCTGCTGCACTGCTCGACAGGTGGGAGAAGTGACTGGTTGTGCGGGGAGCCTTCCAACCGGCTTGCCGGCTGATGACATCGACAGACTTCTCGTGTTACAATTTCTCGTGTTACAATGGGGAAGGATGTGCAATGAAGGGGGAGGATGGTGGGGGTGACATTACCAAAAAACAGCATCGGCTCTCGCTGCAGGGCGGGCCATCTCTAATACATTTTTGAAATGATCTTGCGGGCCAAATATAATTATATCGCGGGCCAGAGTTTGACATGTGTGCTCTAAAGCATTTAGCATGAATTTCCAGTGGGTGAATTTGCAATTCAGAACAAGTCACCAATAATTAACTGCCATTTGCTTGCACAAATATAATGAATAATATAATTTTACTGTGCAATTTATTCCATCTCTGGAGCAAGAAATGCACACATTATTGAAATCTTAAATGCAGAAATCATAAATGCACTCACATGAATAATACCCAATATCTGCATTCACTGTGAGTCTTGCAATGTCAAAAGTCTTAATGACATGCTTATCCCATTTGTAACGGTACTCATTATCGTGTAGAACATCGTACACTGTCTCTGCAGCTACATCTTTAATTTCGATTTTACACTGAAAGGGAAAGAATGTGTGGTTAAATCTTGAAGATAGTCAAGAAGGAACTGAATTTTGTGTACTTAGGTCTGTGATTGTTGTAAAATACCACACCAGTAATCAACCTGCTGTCATATGAACAGAGAACTCATATTCAACTGCAAGTTTTGAACCACGACAGTAAAATTAACATCTGTTGTGTTTATGAAATATGGCAAGATGTAGTTGCCATCCAGTGAGCTCTTCAATGCAGATAAGCTACAAACTGAAACCTTAAACCAGTCGGGGAACAGTTCTTTTCCCTAAACAGGGAAAGGGGTGGAGCAGTGGTTTAGTTCAAACATGGCACACTTCAGATAAAGAACACTGAGTACATCATTCATTTGCCATTACTATCTTCTATTTACATAATTTGCAAAGGAGGATGAAGTTGTCGGCAAGTCATTTTTTGCTGTTCTAGAGTGTGCTGGGATTACCATTTTCCAATGCTGTTTCTGTAATAGCAAGTCTGAAAAAAAGCTTGCCTCACACATCCTTTCTACTTTCCCCTCTCACCTTAAATACATGTCTTGACATTTTAACCCAGGAAAAAAATCATCATTACCTGTATTAATTGTATATACTTCTAGCAGATCTTTTCTCATTCTTCGCATTTTGAGCATGAGAAAGAGGCAAAACAGCCAGAGTTCATGCTGATACTTCCCTTTTATTGGAAAAAGGACATTATTGTCCAGCACATATTTACTTGATTATGATATGCAAATTGCCCCACTATGGGCATCAGATACAAAAGTGTAACAGCAAACAGATACCAAAAAGTAAAATGGTTTTCAATTCATGGAAGAACCTACGCAGGATAGCTAGAATTGCACTGAACAAAATTTCCCAAATTTACATGTGGATTTCTAAGATTTAGCAATGTTGACTAATCACCAAGGTTCTTGCAAATCCAGTCTTAACTCTAGATCTTTCAAAATTGATTATTAACAACTCCAAATGTTTCAAAGACACTAGATGAATTTAGTATCAAGTTGACTCAACTTAAAAATTACTACCTACCTTAAAATCCTGACAGATGAACCGCTGTTGACACGAATCAAAATGCAAACAGAAAAACGCAGCAGCTGCAGAGAATCTACTCCTCCCCCCATTGGCTTGGAGCCTTCAGTTTGAAGTTCAACTCATGCTAAAGGGTTCACTTGATGCTATCTCCATCTGACCATATGTCAAACACATTTGATGCATTTTGCGGACTTGCTTCTGAAACTACATGATCACTCTACAGTTTGAGGAGTAGGAAAATCACCATCCCTTAGTTTGCTTTCATCTATAATTCGCAGCATTTCACTTTCCCCTACATTGTGGGAAAGGGAGGGGCAAGGAAAGAGGTGGGTGGAGCAGGTGGTTTAATTCACAATGGCACACTTCAGATAAAGAACACCAAATACATCAAAATCGATTTGCCACAGTTTTGACCATCTAACTAACATCTTCCATCTACAGTTTACATGTGCTAGAATAGTATCCATGGAAGAGCAAAAGAAAGGAAATTCATAATTTATTCATACTCAATAAACTGTAGCCTGATATTTGTTGTGGTTATTAGAGTTGATAATTAGAATGATTGAATACCTTGAGAATTTTCAAGATGATTAGAGAGAACCCAGTCAAATTTGTAAATTGTTTCATATGTGTTGTGAATTTGATCGGTGAACTTAAAAAATTTTTAAAAATTTAAATGTTGTGTACTTGGCACGTCTGGGGACATAATCGAATTAGTCTTTGGGAAGATATTTGCCAATTTATTTCAGGAGACTTCACTCAATGTCAAGCTTGTGAATAGTAAATTGACTGAGTACAAGAAAAACATGGTGGGAAGGGGCTTAAATTGACACATTGTGGCATGAGTGTCCTACAAATATTCATCACATATAAATAATTTTAATCCCATCTTCCAAAATGACAAATGATTGTTTAATAGACCACAATAAGTACATTTAAATGTAGGGAAATGGCAACTCATCCAACTGAAGAACAAAGTATATTTTAAACAGGGAAGAGGAAAGAGCATGGGGAGGTGGAAGTGGTAGGGTGAGCATCCATTGAACTGGGAAGGGTAGGAATTTGTTTACTTGTGGAACAGTCTTCTTCCATTCTACCCTGATTGGCTAGCTCAGTACTTATCAGTGGAATCTCCAATCTAGTCCTTGTTATTGGCTCCTTCTCCTCCTTAGTAGATCTACAATTCTCCTCCTTAGTAGATCTACAATTCTCCTCCTTAGTAGATCTACAATTCTCCTCCTTAGTAGATCTACAATTCTCCTCCTTAGTAGATCTACAATTCTCCTCCTTAGTAGATCTACAATTCTCCTCCTTAGTAGATCTACAATTCTCCTCCTTAGTAGATCTACAATTCTCCTCCTTAGTAGATCTACAATTCTCCTCCTTAGTAGATCTACAATTCTCCTCCTTAGTAGATCTACAATTCTCCTCCTTAGTAGATCTACAATTCTCCTCCTTAGTAGATCTACAATTCTCCTCCTTAGTAGATCTACAATTCTCCTCCTTAGTAGATCTACAATTCTCCTCCTTAGTAGATCTACAATTCTCCTCCTTAGTAGATCTACAATTCTCCTCCTTAGTAGATCTACAATTCTCCTCCTTAGTAGATCTACAATTCTCCTCCTTAGTAGATCTACAATTCTCCTCCTTAGTAGATCTACAATTCTCCTCCTTAGTAGATCTACAATTCTCCTCCTTAGTAGATCTACAATTCTCCTCCTTAGTAGATCTACAATTCTCCTCCTTAGTAGATCTACAATTCTCCTCCTTAGTAGATCTACAATTCTCCTCCTTAGTAGATCTACAATTCTCCTCCTTAGTAGATCTACAATTCTCCTCCTTAGTAGATCTACAATTCTCCTCCTTAGTAGATCTACAATTCTCCTCCTTAGTAGATCTACAATTCTCCTCCTTAGTAGATCTACAATTCTCCTCCTTAGTAGATCTACAATTCTCCTCCTTAGTAGATCTACAATTCTCCTCCTTAGTAGATCTACAATTCTCCTCCTTAGTAGATCTACAATTCTCCTCCTTAGTAGATCTACAATTCTCCTCCTTAGTAGATCTACAATTCTCCTCCTTAGTAGATCTACAATTCTCCTCCTTAGTAGATCTACAATTCTCCTCCTTAGTAGATCTACAATTCTCCTCCTTAGTAGATCTACAATTCTCCTCCTTAGTAGATCTACAATTCTCCTCCTTAGTAGATCTACAATTCTCCTCCTTAGTAGATCTACAATTCTCCTCCTTAGTAGATCTACAATTCTCCTCCTTAGTAGATCCACATTTTTCCTTCTGCAAATCCTCCCCTATTGTGGTGGTAAGAGCATACAGCCTTTTCAAATTATACAGCTTTCTTCACAAGGAAGAAAGCTTGAAATTCTACCAATTGCTTGAAAGTTCCAATTACTTGAATGATTTGCTACTTTAACACTCATTGGACCAGTTTCAAGAGCACAAGATGAGCATATTTCAGATGTCTCAGTTCGGACTTATTTGTTGTTACATCTGTATCTCAAGGCCAGCAGACATCTCAGCAATAACCAAATAAAGCATTCAGAAGTTTAAATTTAATCTTCATAGATGTATTACTGCTCAAAGTATGCTAGATCTTAGGAATGATTTAGTGGTTGCAAGAGAGTACACTGCAGATTTGCCAATGTTTCAGACCTGAGTTCTTTGTGCAGCAAAAATAGTCAGATGCCTTCCTGTTTTTGCTTCTGCCTTGACAAAAGGTCCAGGCCCAAAACATTGACTTCTTATGGATGCTTCATGTTCTGCTGAGTTTCCCCAGCAGGTTTGTGTATTGCACTCAACCCCAGCATTTGAAGACTTTCTTGTTTAATTTGTTGAAGAAAATGGAGCAGAGAATATGGAGTTAAGACACTGAAATCCAATGATCACACTGGAATGTGCAACAAATCAATGGCTAAAAAGCAAATTCTTATTTCTATATTTTTAGTATAGTAAAATCCCTGGTATCTGGATATCAAACAACCAGCAGTCTCAAGTAATTGGTGAGTGGGGGGAAGAAGAGGAGAAAGAAAATAAATAAAAAATATGAGAGTTTAAAGTTGGCACACCTCACTGTTAGTTCACCAGGTTATCTGGCAGAATACCTCATCATCAGTGATCACGAATGAGCATCAGGACTTGGCCTGAGTTGCCTTCCTGGTCAGATTCTTCAATAGGAAGATCACCCACAATGTAGCCTCAATTACTGCAGCGGAGCGGAGACATTCGCGCACCTCTGCAGAATCTAGGTTCACTATGAGCATGTGGAGAAGGATGCAAGGGTCTGTGTTGCAGCTCATCTCCAGCAGTAGCACGAAAGACTCTCTGATCTACAGGCTGTTCCTGAGAATGCACACGGAGACAAACATCCGGAACTGCTGGAAGACCATTAACTTGATAAATCACGCCCTTTAGTCTACCTGAAGCTTGTTTGTCTTTCAGCACAGGGAGATGTCAGTGAAGGAACGCTGCCAACTGGCACATTCCAGGCTGCAGGAGTACATGATGAGGGACGCACTGAGGCTTGGCAAAGCCAACACAAGGGTGCAAGGGGAAGGACCACAGTCAAGAGCAGCCATTCTCAACTTTTTTTGGCCTCCTATAGCTCAAATGTTTTTGACCCTTTTGCAGGCATTATCCTCTAAAACCCTTTTGCAGGCATTATCCTCTAAAACCCTTTTGCAGGCATTATCCTCTAAAACCCTTTTGCAGGCATTATCCTCTAAAACCCTTTTGCAGGCATTATCCTCTAAAACCCTTTTGCAGGCATTATCCTCTAAAACCCACAAAAAGCAGAAGACTAAACTTTGTTCAAGCACTTATTCACAGGGGATTTACATCCACTCTCAACTACACATTCCTGGCTGTTGTTAAGCACAAAATATGACTGCACAGATCCAAAACTAAAATTTTCTTCCCAAATGCAATTACAGTACTCTACATTCTTTCAGATGTGGGGAAAAAAATAGCTCGTTTTCACCTCTCCACTCACAAATCCATTTTTGTTATCCTCGCAATTCATAGAAACATACAAAATATGAGCAGCCCTTCAAGTCTGTTCCACCATTCAATGTAATCATGGCTAATCAATCGACCAGTTTCCTATTCTCCTCAAAACCTTGGATTCCTTCAACTCCCTTACAAATTCATCCATGAACTGGCCTTAACAATTTTCTCTGGAAGGGAGTTCCTTAAGTTCATCACGTTCTGAAAAGGTTCCTCTTCATCTCATGCTAAATGGCTTATCCATTATCCTCAGACTATAATCCCTTGTTCTGGACTTCCCCAACATCAGGATCATTCTTCCTGCATCTAACCTGTCTAATCCTATTAGAATTTTGTATGTCTAAATGAGATCTCTCATTTTTCTAAATTCCAATGAGCATAATTCCTATCTATCCATTTTCATATATCAGTCCAGTCATGCTAGAAATCAATTTGGTGAACCTTTGCTGCACCCCATTAATAGCAAGATTACCCTTTCTCACAACAGGAGAAATTCCATTCGATGGCCCTATGAAAGTGTAGTAAGACCTCCCTGCTTCGATCTTCAAAACCACTCACATTAAAGGCCCAAAACAATTTGTTCTCTTAAACATACAAAAACCCTGGACTTGTAAAAAAAAATTGCCAAATACTTATGAATGCCTGGCTGGGGCTTTTCTAAAGTATTGTATACATTGCTGTGATCACAATTAGGAAGGACATCAAGTCCATAGAGAATGAAACCTAACACCAGTGTAGCTATTTGGAGCAGAGTAAAATAATTTAAGTGTTTCTCTCATTTCCCAATCTCTCCAAATTCTAAACTAAGTTCAAATCTGTATTTTCATACTATTAACAGCAAATTAAGAGCTAACTAGAGACACAATTTCAAATGATGGCACAAAATAAAGAGACCAACAAAATAGGAAGTCAAAGTATATTGTCTATGTGTAAATTGACATACTTAGGAGGTCCAATATAAATAAGGTGGAGAATTTTAAATGGGATACATCACAGATAACAAGGAATTCACATGTCCATGTATGTGGAAAATGATATTGATACTGCTGTTATAAAAACCTAGGCACCTACCTCTGGTTATTTGAAGTCAATTTTAAAAATCAGAATAGGGCTGACTGCATTAAAGACAAAAAGGAAGTGTTCCTCGTGGCAGAGACACAAGAAAGAGGTCAAGCGTAAAGTGAAAATTTCAGTTTTGTGCAGCAAAATTTGATGATCTGGGATGCATTGACAAGAAGGGTGGTGAAAACAGATTCAACTGTAACTTGAAAAGGGAATCGGTACCAAATGGCTGAATTAATAGTTTACACAATAAATTCTGCACTCCCAATTAAATCATGCTGTTTGAAACATTGATGTTTCACATCAAGTCACAATAATGGGAAGTGTTCCTTTCCAACAATATGGTTCTTTTCTCATTAATATCTTCAGGGTACAGCATTTTCCATAAAATTCTCTCCAATACTCTTCTGATAGACAAATCAAAAGCTTGTTTCATTCGAACACAATACTGGACAGTATGCATTCTGGATTGTTCATTATAGGAAAATATTTAGAATGCATCACCTCGAGTGCTTTTCTTCCCACAGGTGTCAGGTTACAAACTGACAACATTTACAATAATATTCAGGAAATCTCAGTTACGATAAGTACCAATTTTACTTTTCATACAGCTCACAAGAAAAAGGAACAGAAGTAGGGCATTTGGCCCTTCAAGTCTGTTCTGCAAATCCACCTTGAGCAAAACTGTTCTCACATTTTGTTCCAAGTTCCAGCCTTTTCCCCCATATCCCTTGACTAATTAGATACCTATCAATCTCCCCCAACAATCCAGCCTCCATAGCTGTATGTGGCAACAAATTCCACTCAACAGCCCTCATGATTTCCTCAATCCTTTCCAATTTCAGCTGCCAGGTTCCTGCTCTGTTTCATCCTGCAGAAATTAGATACCTCCAAGGAAATCATCTGAATTCTTCTACAGCTGAAATGCTAATGTGTACACACATTGGATTTTCAGTATCTACTCTCATTCCAAATTATATTACATGATTACAAGTAGTTAAACACAATCTTTTAAGAAATTTTCATTGTGCTCCCCCCACACAAAATTGAATTTCCTTCCTTCCTACCATTCTTATCAAGTGAACTGCTGACAAGTCCGTGCAATGAGGATTCATATCAAATTATAAGCATTATCAATGTCCTATTAGTTGTCACTCATGTTGGTTCCTTCAAGCTTTTCCAAACTAATCAATCATCTGACATGCACATTTAACTGGTGTTTCTCACATTTGTCAGATTAACCAATCAGTGTATTGAATTTTCAATATCTAGTAATACAGTTAAACCCCTCGTATATGACACCTATGGGGATTGGTGAATGCTGGATAAGTGAATTTGCCAATTGCTTGAGATTGTGTGTAGCGTGATTGGTGAACTGACAACCAGGGGATGCTAATTTTAAACTCAGGTTTTTTTTTAAACTTATTTTCCTTGTGGTTTTTTTGCTGGTTGATTAAAGCTGCTGATTGCTTGAATTCCATATAATGGGGATTTTATTGTACAAAGAATCAAACAGAAATGTCAGCATTTAAATTAACAAGTGCAAAAACTGACTCATTGTGCACCCCACCTGAAAACATGAACTTGCTTTTCCAATCCCATTTTCTACTTTTGCGTTAAAAAAAATTACAAAGTTGAAAGTCTAGGTATGCGCACAGCTCAAAACAAAATCTGCCCACCCCAATCTGCCGAGTTTTTAATCCTACGTTTAGCAGGTGGATATTTTATCTTGAAGAACTACCGGGGACAAACATTACCTAAGTTGATGGAAGGAGAAGGAAAGAAAAGAATGGACTCTGTAGAATTTCTGGTGTATTTTTGTTGAATGACAACATTGTCTGACTGAATTAATGCAACCTAGATTGTATACCTAAAATGGATGAGGGGGGGGGGGTGGGGGGGTGGCTTGGGAGGAAGGGGGGGGGGGGGAGAAAAAGTCACTGTAAATGTGTGAAAAAGAAAAAGTGTATATCATGGCTAATGTGATTTATGGTGTGAAAAATAAAAATTTTTTAAAAAAAGAAGCCATTATCATATCCATGTTTCATACTTTTTTCACTCATTTATTCAATTAGGTATTTGAGCCAGGTTACTCTTTTTTCCTGAATTGGCCTTTAGAAGACAACCTTCCCTGTGCAATGCATTTCATAGTCAGAATGGTCCATGACAGAGGGGAAAATCCAGGTGGTAGTTTTCCTGCACTTGCTAATGCTTACCCATAAAGTTGGAAGCAATGTCACATAGATAGAAGGGGCTGTAGAAGCCACAAATAAATGTACATTTTGTAAATGGTCCATAAACTAAAGACATAGTGCAATTGTTTTAGAAGGAATTGATATCTTATTTGGTAGACTGGGTGTCAATCAGATGGGTTGCTTTATCAGAGACAAAATTGAAGCTGAGTGTTGCTGGAATTGTACTATTCAGGCAAGTATAGAGCATCCCACCAAGTTTATGACTAGTCTTCTTGAAGGTCCTGCTTTTGCCATACTGTCATAGCCAAGGAATCATCAATCGTCTTCCCATACTTGCATCTCTGTTGATCAATCTTCTACACATCAATAAACTCTTCCCTCCCCACAAGGTGCAACATTTCATCGTTAGTGGTTCTCAACCCTATTTTCCCCACCTACCACCTCAAGTCATCCTTTACGAACCAGAGTACTATTTAAATTAGTATGCAAATTTTAAGAACCACTCAAGCAATATCTCAATAATACTTTCTTCCAGTTTCTTCATATTTCTGAAATGACACTCACGACCACTCAACTATTCAAGCTCAGTGACCTGGTTCAATTCTGACCTGGAGTGACATCTGCAAGGGGTTTCTCTGACTTCATAGGTTTCCCCAAGGTGCCTAGTTTTCTCACAATCCTAAAGATTGTCGGCCACCGTAAATTGCCCTCAACGTGGTGAGGGGATTCACCTGCAATTGATGAGAACGTGGGGAACATGAGTGCATGGGTGATCAATGGTGAGAGAGAAATGACAGGCTGGTGCAGCTCCACAGTTATAATCTCCCAGAGGACCCAACAATTCATCAAATTTGCCCACCCAAACCTTCAAACTTTCAACGGTGGGTTTCCTTCTCAACCCCTTTAATGGTTCCACGACCATTGCTTGCCCCATGCTCTTGTGCAATACTGGCCAGAGTAAGACCAAGATGATCTCTGAGCAAACAGCAATAAGCCAGGGGACGTGGTCACTGTGCAACGTAGCCGCCACGTTTCTGTTCATGGCAGAGAACACGCCTCAAAACTAATTCACTGTCAGTTAAGTTCTCTTGGTCTAATGATGATGCAAAAAGACAAGGCCTTTCATGAGCAATTGCATTCTACCTTTATTCGATGTCCAGCTTTTCCCTCCGAGGCGGTCTGCACCCACACTCCCATGCCGGCTTTGTTGTACTTCTGTTGCCATCCTTGCTCCGACTGACACTGCTCCCGGAACGAGGCGAACACCAGATCATCGGGGACCTGCACAACGTCGCGCTCGGCAGACATTGGACTGGCTGCAGGAGCTCGAACTCGGCTCCAGTTCCGACCAAGCTCGTCGGAAGATAGACGGACGCCTCGCCCGGCGGCTGCGCGTCTGAAAAGGTCTTTGTGCCGCGACCGCACCTGCCTCCTCTCCCCCCACCCCGCCGCCAGCACCTGACCCAGAAGATCCCGCCTCTGTCCCGCGGCCGCAGGTGACGTTCCTCGCGTCCTCATTGGCCCGATCAGCCGTTTCTCAAAGGTCACACCTGTGACTGGAATTGGGGACCATCAGGATTCTCCAGCAAACGAGACCAAAAGATCCGAAAGTGGCCTCACAAGTTTTTCAAGACTTTCCATTTCAAGTCCCCTCCTAAAATTCAATCCAGATTCCCTTTTGCGCTGATCACATTCCTTGCAGTGGTATCAGCTTTAATGTTGTTACTTCATCTCCAAATGGAAAAATGAAATCGATTAGGTGTAGATTTATCATTATCTCTGTAAACTTACCTGTTAGAATCCAAGTTTTTCTGTATATTCCACAACATGAGCCAAATGCTGGTGTATCTGTCTTGATTTTACTTGATAAGCTCTGGCATACTTGACAATCTTTGAATACATGTATTTAAAGATTTCAAGTGATAAGCTTATTCAAAGTTGTTTCGCATAGTTCTTGTCAACATACTAATGGTATCCAATTAAGAAACTTGACACCGCGTTTTTGTTTCGCAAAGTCCAGCCTCTCCCCGACTTAGGACCGTCCATCCATACAACCCCCCCACCCCCCAAAAAAATAACGGCTGCATCCCTACGATAGTTGTCATTCGGTCAGAACAGAAGTGAGCAAGAGGAAAAATATCCCCTGCAAGAAGCCGAGGAAGATGGCTGATTTGGAATTGAAAATTATTTGATTTACGACTTCTGCATGTCAAACTAACGTACTTCTGATTTGCATTCATTTTGAGATTGACCGAAAATGGTGACATGTTTAGACAGGCGAGTGAAGCAGATGTTTGATATACTACATCAGGGCACTGAGTGCAGAAGTTGGGATGTCATGTTACTGCAGGACAAGGCACGGGTAATCCCACGTGTGCAATTCTGCTAACTTTTTATTTTAAAAAAATATTTTTATTAATTTTCCACAAAAAAGAAAACAGAAAATGTGGAAAAATTAATATACATTGTCCTTGAATATAACAATCAAGTACTTTCAAATTCATTCAACATTTCCAAATATTGACAGTTAGTAAGGAAATAAAAAGTCAATGAATAAAACAATTTTTTTTTAAAAAACCCAAAAGAACAACAGGTCAATCCATTGTGAGAGTAATTTCCAAGTAAGTGGAAAATAAATACAACATACTTGTGGGAAAAAAAAATACTAACTGGAAGAGGTTCAATTTTGTTTATTAGTTTGGGTCAAAAAATATTGAATAAATGGTCACCAATTTTTTTTCAGTTAAAGTTAGTAGCAAATGTCCGACTTCTAATTTTTTTCTAAATCTAAGCATGGCATAATGGAGGAAAGCCACTGAAGCAAAGTAGGCCTATTGAAATCTTATCATTTGAGTAATATCACTCTCCTTGCCATCACCGTTGATAAAGCTACTATCCTTTGGGCTGAAGCAGGTGCAAAGCCTGATCCCAATTACCCCTCCATAAATCTTCGTCCGCGAAGCCAAGTCAAAGAAATCTAGGTCCAACACTTTAGTTAAAGTTTCAAGAAAACCTTTCAAGAAAACCTTGCCAAAAATGATCTAACTTCGTACAGGACCAAACATATGAGCCAAAGTGGCCTCTTTGGCATCACAATAGGTTTTATATTAGGAAAAGTACGAGCTAATCTGTCCTTCGACATTGGTGCCCTATGCACGAACTTGAACTGAATCAAAGAGTGATGGGCACAAATTGAAGATGTATTGACATCAAAAAATTATTTCCCATAAATCATCACCTTTGATTTTATCATGGGATATAGAACATAAATTAAGTAAGATGTCATAAATATTGGGAAAGATTAAATTGAAGGGTAGCATTTCTTGTGATCAAAGGAGTAGATACCAAGGGGCCAATTGGTGGGAAGGGCTGATTGGTGGGAAGGGAAGAAAGAGGGAGTTACTGAGGGGGAATTCCCTGCAGAATGTGGAGTGGGGAGGAGAGAGGATGATGTGTCTTGGGTCATTTAGAAGCTGACAGAAATGGCAGAAGATGATATGTTGGCTGTGAGGGCTGGTGAGAACAAGGGAAATCCTGAACTTGTTCATAGGAACAGACAGACCAGGGGAGAATTGTGGGTAATGCAAGATATGCAGGTGAGGACTGAGTAGGTAGTAGTAGAGGTGAAGCCATTTTTTTTTGAAAAAGGCAGATATCTCAGATGATCTCACATGGAAGACCTTGTCCTAGGAACATATGAGAACAGAGGTGGAGGAATTGTGAGAAAAGAAGTGAATCTTACAGAGGACAAGGTGTGAAGACGTGTAATCTAAGCAGCTGTGGGAGTTGGTGGGTTTGTAGAAAATGTCTGTCAAGAGTTTGTCTCCCAAGATGGAGGCAGAGATCCAGAAAGGGGAGAAGGCTGCTCAAGATGGACCAAGTGAATGTAAGGTTGGGGTAGACGTTGGAAACAAAGTGGATAAAGTCAACAGATCATCATGGGTGAATGAGGCAGCACCAATGTAGCCGTGAATATAGCAGAGGAAGAGTTGAGAAGCATTGCATGTGCAGGCTCATAGCATGGATTGTTCCACATAGCCAACAAAAAGGCAGGCATAGCTGAGGCCCACGCAGGTAGCCTTTGACTTGGAGAAGGTGGGATGCTACTGAGGGAGAGGTTAAGTTCCGCAGGCCAGAGGGGGACTAGTTGGGCCCATTGTCAAGGAAGAAATGAAGAGCTTTGAGGCCTTCATTATGGAGACTGGAGGATTATAGTGATCGGATACCCATGGTGAAGAAGAATTCAAACTGGAAATAGTTGGTCATACAGTCCTGAAGCAGAAAATGCGAGAAGCACATTGTACTGGTTAGTTCAACAATTTCCCCTCGATTAAAAAAAAATCACTTTTGTTAGTTTTGTTCCCAAAAAAGGGGAGAAATAGAACAATATCACCGGTGGTCCAAACAATTTTGAGTGTCCCAGGACACAGGATGGATGAGCAGAAGTGTTTCGGTGCTCGGCTTCGTCGACCTCCGTCATCGTTCGGTGATTTCCGTCAGTGCTCGGCTTCGTCGACCTCCGTCACTGATCGGTGAGTTCCGTCAGTGCTCGGTTTCGTCGACCTCCGTCACCGATCGGTGATTTCCGTCAGTGCTCGGCTTCGTCGACCTCCGTCACCGATCGGTGATTTCCGTCAGTGCTCGGCGTTGCTCGTCGGGTGAAGCCGGGTTTCCCAAAGATGGCGGCGTTCGGGATATTGAGTTATGAGCATAGGCCGTTGAAAAGGTCTCGGCTCGGGCCGCCAGACGTTTATCCGCAGGACCCCAAGCAGAAAGAGGTAGGAAAAATCGTAGAGATTCCAGGGGAGGACGGCCAGTCATTCATTCAAGCAGCCGGGCCGGCGGGGTAAGTAAGCCGGCGTGAGGGAGCCGGGCCTAGAGCAGCGTCCATGTAAACAATAAATAGTCTATGTCTGTCGCCACACTGGGGCCTGCAGCAGCCCCGCAGATATTAACCACAACGTGCACTCTCACACTGCAGGGCTCCGACCCCCGGCTGGTCTTGCTGCCTCCGTGGGAGAGGGAGGGGGGAGGGGTATCGGCATACAGCCCATTTAACTGTTCGGCCGATCCATCAATAATGTGTTTTAAGATGGATAATTATCATTGATGAGATCAGAGCAGTCGACAAACTCCAGCTATTAACATCCCGATTGCTCCAGGGTTTGCTATCGATCATAAAGTTGATACTTTAAAAAAAAACTTTTATAACTTTTTAATGTCTGCTCTTCCAGAATCCATTTATCCTCCACAAATTGGAACAATATATAGACATTGAATTTGTTACCAGAACCTCTATACTTTTCAAGTGCCATCATGGACATAATGTCTTCTCCCCGTTGAGGTGAATTGACTTTGAAGCCCTTGCTTTAAAGTTACTCCATTGCCTTATGCTAGTTTAGTTTTGTGATGCACTTGACCATGAGTCGTATTGCCATCTGAATGCTTCATTGTTAATAGATGGTTCTTAAACACTTACCAATGACCCTTTTCTTGCCTGTTGTTTTAAAATTCATCTGGCTTTGTCTCACAAGAATTTTTGTTCTCCAATTTTATCAAAGGTAGAAACCAAAACATGCAAAGTATTTTGAGATGCCACATAAACTAATTAAATCCTCCTCATTTCTTTCTTTTGAACAGCAGCAATTCTTGTCTAACTTCTCAATTATTAACAATTATAATTACTTTTGGAGTCATTGGATCCAAGATCTAATTTTGGAATCATAATAGGGCTTAAATGACAATTAATTATTACTGCTTTATGTACTCATAGACAAAATTAAATCAAATGAGACCAAATCAAGAAAGCTTTTGGATCAAGCTTTGAATTTGAGCATGTCGCTGAAAAATTAAATCAGCCTTGGTCTCTTAGTATTAATGTGCAGTATTGTCAAAACTGCACTTTGATGTGAAGCTCTCTTGTGATTTTTTTTTTATTCACTTAAATTGTACCCAATATGAATGCCACAGCTAATGCTGAAATAGTCATCAGATCAGACATCATTTTGTGAGAAATAAAATTAAGGTTTATTGTCAGCATTCTTTCAGCAGAACTCGTGAATTTGTTTTGTGATCAGCAATAAGATGATGCTTAATGAGGGTTATGAAGAAAATAATTCCTTTCTGAGTTGTGAATGTCCTTCTTTCTCAATACAGGGTATCAATTCTGTGGATTAGCAATCCAGTTAATAGTGATGTCACTAAGCAGGCTGAGTAGACTGAAATATTCTAACACAGCTAATCAAAAAGTTTTTTTTTTAAAAGTCCCTATTTTTATTGATCTCAGATGAAAATTAAGATTAATTAGAATGTAAATTTAAATTCTATACGGCATAATAACAGGCCCTTCTGGCCCATGAGTCCCTGCTACCCAAATACTCAAATTAACCTCTAACCCCAGTGCATTTGAAGGGTGGGAGGAAACTGGAGAACCTGGAGGAAACCCACACAGACATGGGGAGAACTCCTTACAGACAGCACCGGATTGGAACTAGGTTCACTTGTGCTGCAATAGCGTTGAGCTAACTGTGCTGCCCAGGTTCTATAAAAGTTGAATGTGTAATATTTGCGCAAAAAAAAGTCTGAACTTTGATATTCAGATGAAAATTTCAATCTTGATGTATAATATTTGTAGCTTTAGGCTGATGTAATCCTTAATTTGTAAATATGGCTTAGTAATCATTAAGGTATAATAACAGACCACAGACTCTTTTTGCAAATAGTTGTCATCTGATCATTGATTTGAAAGATCACGATAATTGCAAGGCAATGCCATGTTGAGGAACAAAAAAGCACTGACAACTTTGGCATTCTGTGTTTAAGTGCATGTGAGACTAAATTTTTAACATCGAAGCACTGATTGATATAAGAAGGTTTGATCCCTTTTTGTGACATGCCTTGTTCAAAAGTTCAAGAAGTTGATCCCTGTAAAGAGAAATGATTATTTTAAAATTCATTTGATCAAACTCCTGTGTGTATTTAAAAAAAAACATACATTGAACATAATTTATGGTGCACATATTGGCCCCTGTAGGGATTTGATCAATTAACTCGATAGAAAGCTTACAGTAATTAAATTGATACCATCCTTAATCAATCAGTGAATGCATTTGCATCAGAATAGGTAATTGAATAGTAATCTGGAACTGGTATTTTTTTTCATCTGTTTGATGCAAGTGGTTTTTTCTCTACTTTTCTGTAATGCACTGCTTTAGCTGACCATTCTTTGCTCGAGCCTCTGATTTTAACTACATTTTGATGTTATAGTAAGATTGATATGTACAAATGTTTTATGAGGAGACAATCAGAGACATTAATCACATTGAAAGACTGTTAAACTGATTGGCTTGTTCAGTATCCATTTGTTATTCTTCAAAACCTTTATGAATGAATATTTGTGTATTAATATAAACATGCAAATATATTGAATTGCCTACTGACCAATACATTGATTTCATAATGGATTGTAACTCAGAATTGTACTCCAGTAACAGTTAATATTTACAGTTGAAGAGTGTGAAAATGGGAAAGAAAATTACCGAGGTATTCTGTTCATGGCAGTTTCAGGAGATTTTTGAGAGAAGTACTTTCGGAACACACATATTTCTAAGTTCTATGATTTTATTGGGGGGGTGGATAACTATGTAACTGTCAAGAGAGGTACCTTTAAATATCGTTTACCACAGAATTGTCCCCTCTGTCTAATTAGAATCATAATGACAGCAAGTATGATATAGTGAATAATAAGTACCATTTGTTGATTTCATTCATTTCCTTGGACTGGTTGTTGTCAACAGTATCGTGAAATACAAGTATTATGTAGTCTGAAATGTAATGCTTTATAGGCTGAGTTCAAGGTAATATATAGAATGGGGCAATGGCATGCTTTGGAGGTTTTGGAAGATGTGTGCTCTTAGTGAAGATGGTTAAGGAAAAATATTAGTGTATCTGGAGCACTATGAATGTTTTAAGGCAAGCTTAAATGCTGATCCGAAACACAGAATTGACAGACGTGGTCTGTCTCTGGCCTTGTGCACTATTTCATTGAGGCCCAGAGCATCTGAGGAACAACATCTCCTCTTCAGTCTGGGCATGTTGCAGCCTCCAGACTCGACAATGAATCTTCCAAGTTTGTGTAACTTGACTTTTCTTTCTGTTGACATCTTTTTTCTTTCTCTCTTAGTATGGCTTGGCCATCAGGGTATGTTCAACAGTCTTGTTATTTGTAATGCATAACAGGCAAAGAAGCACACTCTGTTCTTAACTGGCATGTTAACCCACTTTGACTCACTGTTTCTGAGATATCATGTTTCTTCCATCCATCCCATCTCCAACTTTTTTGCTCTCATTATTTTTAATAAGGGATTCAGGCAGAAACTTTTCCCACAGATGCTGCCTGAACTGCTGAGTGTTTCCAGCATTTTATTTCAGATTTCCATTATCTGCATTTACTTCAGATTATTTTAGTTTAAAAAGCTGTTATTCATCAGATCACTTGAAAGACATGGATCTAGAAGGAATGTTGAATTGGAAATGTCCTATTCTTCACAAAATTGCACGTACAGGTATTCTTATGGCAAGTAAAATGTTAGTTAAATGTTAAATAACTTTTGTCATTTTCTGCAGAAGACTTCCATGGTTCACCTTTGCGCTGTATGGTTTATAAAAAAATCTTTTTGATTAGGATCATCTTGCGTTTTTATCAAAAAAGAAATTTGTGAATTAACTTGCAGTTGCCTAGAATTTCATTATATTGATGGAAAACTGGGAAGCCAAATCTTACAAAGAACATAGAACATTACAGCACAGTCTACATGTATCTCCTTTGCCCTGTAAAATCTGATTGAAAAACATGTTAATTAAATTTGGATAATTTTATTTTAAATCATAGGACACGTTTGATTTTCACTAGACAATATGGGCTTTTAATTTAATTTATATTTCCAAGTGATATGCCTGTCTTGCAGATAGCCATTTTACACCAAGCTCATCTACTCCTGAAGCATTCATTTATCTCATTGTTACTTTTGCCTCTGACTATTCCAAACAGTAGCTGTAGTCATCTAGTACTGATTGTATTCCAGTCACTGACAGATTGTTGCATTATTGAATTTGTATCAGGACCTGCCAAGTAATTGAATACAGTGAGTCCTTGAATAATGTTGTTCTGTTATAATGTTGAGGAAAAAAATACCAGGGCATTTTACTGTGATATAAAATTCATTTTATTTAACCTTGTTTCACTTCAAGTAGCATTTTCCAAAAATGTGTCAACAACATTAAGTGAGGACCTGTATAATGATTCCAGTGCACTATAAAACATAGGGTTGGGCACTTGCCATCAGTCTTGGTATTGGGTGCAATATTTGAATATTTCAGTGTTGTATTCTCAAGGTGCAGGTTTTCAGATGAGCTGGGGATTTGCTTTAATATCCCATCTTAGATATAAGAAGTAAGGAATTAGGCCTCAAATTGGATAAGGTGCAAAAAAGATTTATTATGATAGCCTTAGCAGTAGAAAAAAAATGTATAATGTCAACTTGGAAAATGGAAGAGAGCCTGAGAATACAGCAATGATACATGGAAATGAATAAATGTATTCCATTGGAAAAAGTAACATATAATTTAAAAAATAAAGTCACATTATTTGAACAAATTGTGAAACATAACTGAGAGGGCTTGCCTTGGACCTCCACCCCCTAAAATGATAAGAAGACAAAACGACTTGATCCAGTGTGTAAAAGTAGATGACACATTTTTCTTGTTTATTTTTCAGTGTGTGAAGACATTGTTTAATGGTTTTATTGTATTGTATATGTTGAATATTTATTGGTTTTGGAGGGGGGGAGGGAAGGTAGGGGGGAAAAAAGGGAAAATGCCACTGTGTATATTTAATGAGGAACGTTTGTACATATTTTGGTTAATATGGTTCACAGTGTGAAAAATAAAATATTATTTAAAAAAAATCCCATCTTAGCAAACATATGTAATGCATCCTTTGACAGCAATGGTTTGATAAGAAACTCTCATTCTGAACTGTCCATCATTCTCTCCACAATGGTCATCAGATAAATGATTGAACTAGTACTGTAGTTTAAACTGGTTAAAAATGTTCTTTCTCTTTCCTATGATTCCATGGAAAGCTAAGAGGCCTTAAGTTTTTGGTCTGCTGAAATGTCAAGAAAATTGGGGTCATGGGGGCAATTTATATCTCGTTACTCAGAATTGTAAATCTCTGATGTTTTCAGACCTATGAGGAAGTCAATGTTCTGTCATTGATTATATTTCAGGCTGAAGTTGATAAATGGATGGGTACAAATGGAACTGGGTAAATATGGACATTGGATAGGAAACTGGACAAGGTAGAATATCGGCATAGTCTTATTGAAGGATGAGCCAATCAATTTGTGCTTTAGTTTATTATTAATACAATTTCTTTTTTGTTCTTGACATTGCAGTGCTTCACAACCACTTTATTATAGTCACTTATCCAGAGTAGGTAATAGAGTAGAGTAGATAATGGAGCAATTAATAAGTTTTGAAGATGGTTAAGGTGGCGGGAGAGTTCATTGTCCTTTCATCAATAGCTTAGGAGTTATCCTGTATGATCAGATAAGATGAGGCTAGGTTTAATAGATTTTTTTTGCATTTTGAGTGATGTGGTAATCCTTTGGTGTGGCACTGAAAAGATTCATTCAAATAGGTAATGTGCTCGAGTCTTGGGTGATCTTGAATCCCCAACATTCCATATGGCACTTCGAGACATGGAAAAGCTGTAGTAATAAATAGCAGAATGGCATAGATGGATTGGGAGATAAAAATGAGTTCTTTTGAATGTGTAAAATGATAAAATGGTTCTGGATAAATGGTTAAAAAGGACAGGTTTGATGTGTGAATTGTGGATGAAAACAGCATAAATTGTAGAATTCTGGAATTGATCCAGATTTCAGGGAAGTGTACATTGGGTATATTGAAACTGAAGCTAACAAAAGTATGGCTCAAAAATAAATAGTAAACTACTTGAGGCAGGGTCAGAAAAAGATAATGCAATGAAGAAAAATATACAAGTGCAGCCATTATTCATTAAAAAAAATGCTGAAAATGCTAAAACTTGAAATATATTGAAGACGATACAGATTTGTGTACACTGGAATCTGGAACAAAATAAAAGTCCTGAATGAATTCAGCAGCTGAAGCAACATCTTTAGAGGTAAAAGTTGTAAGTTGACATTTTTGTTTGAGCCCCTGCAACAGACTTTGAGGTGAGGATAGATGCCAGTACATTGGTAGAAGGGAGGGATGTTACATTGTCTGGTAGATGAAAGGAGAGTGTTGGAGAGTGCCAAGGACAGATGACTCAATGTGGGAGTGTGAAGAAGAGTTGTATGCAACCATAAGATTCGAATGGATGTTGTAGACAGAGCACAGGTGCTCCATAAAGTGGTGGCTGAGTCTATGATTGTTTCCCCAATGTAGAAGGGCCCTTATAATCAACATTTCTGTTGAAAATAAACTGACTGGTTGCATAACTGTCTGGTATGGAGGTATCAATGCACAGGCAGAAAAAGACTACAGAGAGTTGAGAACTTGGCCAGTGTTATCACGGGTATCAGTCTTCACCCCATCGAGGACATCCACAAGAGGTGGTGTTTTAAGAAAGCAGCCTCTATCCTCCACAACCCCAACCACTCAGGCCATGCCCTCTTCACACTACGACATCAGGAAGGAGGTACAGGAGTCTGAAGAAGAACACCCACCGGCCCAAAAACAACTTCTTCCTCTCAAAAGTGACCCAGAGTCACTACCTCAATTTTTTTTCTTTTTGCATTAATTTATTTATTTTTAAAATGTAATTTATCGTTCTAATGTTTGCACGTAATACTGCTGCAAAATAACAAATTTTGTGGCATATTCATGACCATAAATTCTGATTCTGAAAATGTTCAAAATGTAGAACAAATCTGTCATTGCTTCAGAGGGGAATATATGAGCCTATTCTGATCTCTCAAAGTGTTTTGAATTGTTGTTTTGAAACAAGATCAATAATGATGAGCGTATCTTTGCTTCGAGGTCACAAAATGACAACTTGCTGGGGATTCCAAGCTGGCAGATAACAAAAAAAGTTGGACTTTTTTTTCCTGTTATCATTACATTGTGATTTTTTTTTTAATTGGAAAAACTTGCTGAAATGTCTTTGATATGGGAGTTAAAAGTCTCTTATTGAAATTGGATTTGACTTAGACTGATCCTGTCTAATCTATTTCAAACAGTCTGATATATCAACTAAAATTAACAATTCAGCAAAAATTGTTAATGCTTCAATATGTATTTATTCAAATGAACATGCTGTTTAATTATTACAAACCCCATTCAGTTTAATTTCAAGTTCTTTTTTTTGTATGAAGTGCAAGAGATTTGATGCCTATTTTAATGCAGATTTGTTGAAGATTATTTTGGTCTGGAACAAATTCATCTCAGATTAAATTTTAGGTTAGGATTAAGATATGAATGGGAGATGATTTGGGTGAAGTGGAGAACTTAATTAGTTTGGAATGGATTTCTTTGGTCCTGAGATTGAGTTTTTTTAATGTTTGAAACCAAAGGCCTATTCCAGCATCTGTATACCAAGTATGAAATATTGAATGGCACGTCACACACACACATGCCACTTGTTTAATATTAAATATAGTATATATTCATACTGATGCACAATTAAAAAGTGTGCTTTACTGCAGTAGGTACATAATTACACATTTATCTCCCAAATAAATTAACCTGACTCTTAATAGTAGCTGAAAGGGCTGAAATCTTTTCCACAACCTTTCATCTACTTTGATTTGACTCTGTTGTCTTATGATCTCAAATTGCACAAAAGTTTTAATGTTTTAAGGTCACCTTGACATATAGATGGTAATGGTACCAAAACAATAATGTTGAGTCTCCAGTTGAGATTTTTAAATGTAGCCTGGAGTTGGGCCATGAAGGTTGCTTTGGTGACCTTTGGCACAGACACATGCAGTTTTGGGTTTATCACTGGAACTTGATATAAATGAAATGCACCGAATATGAACAATTTATTTTAGTCTGAATCATCTTTCGACTCTCCTGAGTATCTATCTCTATGTTAAAGATCAAGATTGAGAAATAATTAAGAAAAATATTACAAACATTGGTGATTTTTCTAGATTAACTACTGAAGTAGGTAAATCAGATGAAGAATTCAAATCTTAAGTAGGTGTTTAAAAGTCATCTATAATAAATCTTGATATTCTTCAGTGGTCTGAAACACAAAAGGACCCTTGAGTTATCAATTCACTTTGGGGACCAAGTTTCTCTGAATAAGGGATGTTTGTATTTTTATATTGACACATACAGAGTAGAATACTTTTACAAAAAAGACAGGCTTGAAATTATGAAATTAAATATGAACTAATTTCCATTTTGTGGAGTTAAAAAGTGCTTCAGATCAGTTTTATAGTTTCATAGAAGTGGTAAAATAGCAGTAAATATTACATTTTGATCTTAATATTGACAGTGAAAGTCTTGACTTCATGGTCCTTCTTTTCTTTCAGGATGAGCTGACAGCACTGAATGTCAAACAAGGCTTTAACAATCAGCCTGCGGTGTCTGGGGATGAACATGGTAGCGCAAAGAATGTTAATTTCAATCCTGGCAAGGTAAGGTTCTCTCACTGTTGATTATACCCATCTTCATTATAAAGCAATCCATTAAGACTAACAACTTGACAACGGGTCATGGCATCTGACCTGGCGTTGATGGTTACTGCCGGTAAGTGTCTGCATTTGGTTAGAATGTGAGTAGTTTCATGGAGGAATGTAATGATCACTGTCTAACAAACTTTAGATGGTCCTCTCAATGTACTGTTGATTGATCATGCATTCTTAAACTTGAATAGTCATATTGTGCTGTCAAGGTATCCTATTCATCCATTTGCATTTCACAACTGAGGTTCTTCTTATAAAGTCCAAATCAAATTTCAATCTCCACTCCAACATCCCTTTATAAACTATGGTCGTATTACTCATGAATGTCTAAAATACACGTTATTGATCACAATAGGATAGGTTCTCACACATCAAAAAATAAGCACCCTTGCTCACCTCCACAGGAACTGTTGCGCATTATCATTATTCATGGACCCTTTTAGCTCACAAGCAAGTTGTGCATTCTAATGAGTGAGTCAACACTTGACTCACAATTGTGTATCTGACCAGCCAGCAATGGACCACCCTGAGTATGAGATTCAAGATTCCATTATTGTCATGTACAAATATACAAAATAAGTTAACTTTTGCCAGCTGTAAAGCACACAAAGTGGCGCTACTAGCATTGTCCGAGTGCCCCAACAGTAAGAAAGAGCAAAAGAGACACAGAGTGTCCTCCAGAACTCTCGCAGTTCAATCCATTGGCAAACCAAACTCCAGATCCAAACCTTCAATGCAATCAGGAAGCTTACAGTGCCCAAGGCCCTTCAGGATCCTTTCTTGCCCTCAGCGTCCTCTTGAATCCCAGTTCAGATACCTGATTTCCAAGAGCCAATCTCCAGCAGCCCACAGACTGGTATGAGTCTTCCAACCACAAATTGCTAGCAGCCTCTCCTCTAAAGTTTGGTAGATTTAATAGTATGATGCATTTTTTATACTGTTGAATTTTCACGTAGTTAATTTGCTAAATGCTTCATGGAGCACAATTTTCTGTCCATGAGTGAGAGTTGTGTGTGAGCAAGCAAACTGATAAGAGAACTTTCAATTTAAAATATGAATTAGAGAGACAGTGACATTAACTGATTGTGATTCATAGAGGTATATCAAACATGTATAGCAGATCCTCACTTAACATTGTGGATGCTTTCTTGGAAAGTATAAAACTGTGTTAAATGAAACCAATTTTATAATCACGGTAAAATACTGCAGCATTTTATTTATTTATTTTCTCATCAACATAACAAACTGATGTTATTCTAAGACTTGCAGTATTGATCAGGGTTTCTTGTATTGTCGTGACATTTTCATGTTAGAGCTATAATGTGCTCTAGTGATTCAAGGCCTACTCAAATCTCTCTTGAACTGTTTGCAGATCAGCTCATACTTCAGTAGTATAATTGCGGAGAAGTTAAGATGTAACACGTTCCCTGATACTGGCAAAAGGAAACCTCAGGTTAATCAAAAAGACAGTTTCTGGCTTGTCACAGCACGGTCCCAGCCTTCAATACATAATTGGTTTACTGATTTGGCTGGAACCAAACCACTGACCCAGCTTGCAAAAAAGGTAAACTTTGAAACAATTTTTATAAATATGTGTTTATATTTTATTTATTTAAATCATGGGTCCTTCAATGGTTATAGAGTGGTCTTAATACCGTTAAGTTTTAAATTGTAAATTACATATTTGAGAATTAAAGGAAAAACTGAAGTAAACTGTTATCTGGTGGAAGTTGCTGTTAAAGCAATTTTAGATTCACAGAAATTGGGAAAATCTTTTTAGAGCAGATCAAATTGTGAGACTATATAGAACAAGAGAAGATTGTTGGGTTCACAGCAGCTAAATCACCTATTTCAAATATTCCGTTCTCTTTTGAACATTGTGATTGATCTGCTTCTATCACTTGGGCAACGCATTCAAGATCACAATTTGTTCTGTGAATATTATCTTCTCCTGTAAACTGTGATTCCTGTGCTGTTTCCTTTAATATTCCATTGATAATTTTTTTAATAGGCTCTATGACAGCTTCTCTTAACCTTCTCTGCTCTTCATGAGAAGCATTTTGGCTTCAAACCACAAAAAAACTAATTTCTGATTCCATTCTAATTGATCTTTTGATACCTTTTCCGTGACCTTGGTATTTTTCCCAAAGCATGTTTTGGAAAAGTGGAGAATAACTTCTTGTTTTTATATTCTCTCCACCTTTACCATTCGGTACACATCCCCTTGCAAGCTTTGAAAGCCTTCCTCGCTGTCTGCTACAGCCTCATTCTTAGTGTTATCTGCAAATCTGTTGATCCAATTTAACACAATATCATCCAGGTCTTTGATATAAACCATAATGGAGCCAGCACCAATCCCTGACACACACCACAAGTCACAGGCTTCCAATCAGAGAGGCAGACCTCTAATATCACTCTCTCCCTTCTCCCACAAAACTAATGTCTAATCCACTGTACTACCTCATACTGGATGCCAAACAATTGAACCGTCTTGACCAACTTCATATGTGTGGTCCATGTCAAATGCCTTACTAAACATCTGCTACCTTTTGTTCATCAACTTTCCTGGTAGCCTTCTCTAAAAACTCCATAAGTCTGGTTACACACAACCTACCACACACAAAGCCATATGTCTATCCGAGTACTTCTATATCATATTTCTTCAGATATCTTTCAACAGTTTAGCCACTTCTGATGTCTGGCTCACTGGCCTATAATTTCCTGGATTATTTTTGGACCTTTTCTTAAACAATGGAACATTACCTACCCATCCTCCGATCCCTCCAGCACTTCACCCAAGGCTAAGGATGTTTTAAATACCTCTGTTAGGGTCCCTATAATTTGAGCATGAAACTCAAGGAATATCTTGTCAGGCCCTGGGGAATTATGCACCCTTATTTACCTCAGGGCCGCAAGCACCTCCTCCTGTGTAATCTGTATAAGGACCGTGATCTCACTGCTTTTTTTTCCCTCACTTTTATAGACTGTGCCTATTTCTGACTAAAGACAGATGTAAAAATAACCTATTATGATCTCTCCCATCTCTTTTGGCTCCATACATAGTTGACCACTCTGATCTTCAAGAGGACCAATTTTGTCCCTTGATATCCTTTTTCTCTTAATATATCTGTAGAAGCTCTTGGCATTTTCCTTCATCTTGGCTGCCAGAGCATCATCTTTTAGGTCTCCAAATTTCCAGTGTTTTCCTGCACTTTTGGACTCTTTAAGCACCTTCTTTGTTCCTTGGTATCTATACCTGCTGTACACTACCTTCTTCTTAACTTGTCCCCAATAACTTTCAAAAACCAAGATTCCTTATATCTATTAAAGTAGAAAGGCTGCAGACAGTTGATTGTAGTGCAATACACAAATGTGCTAGAGAAATTAGCAGGCCATTCTGCAATGATAGGACGCAAATGGTATCCAACATTTCAGGCCTGAGCCCTTCGTCAAGGTATGAGCTAAAACCAGGCAGGCACCTGAATAAAAAGGTTGGGGTATGATAGAGGGTGAAGGGGGAGGCCAACAGGTAAGAGATTATGCATGGGCAGGCAGAAGAGAAAAAGCTGAAAACATGTTGGTCTTATTGGCTCTAATCCATATATTCCCATTAACTATGCCTAAATCTTATTACTCACCTACACACTAAAGGCAATTCAACATAGCCTTGTGTATGATAGGTTGTGTCTCTTTTTAAACTGGAGATTTGCTGAACTCCAATTTTACAAAAGATTTTGCACTTTCAATGGGTAATTTGTCTTATATCAGGCTGAGTATATTCTTCCGTTCTGGATCTCCATAATGGGGAGTTCGGTGGTATGGGTATTGATAGATACAAGCATAATTTTATAATTCATCTGCACATTCCCTCTTATCTCCTTTCCTCTGTTTGGCATTCAATTATATATGGCCAATATTTTATATATATTGTCTAGATCAGTCATTCTCAACATTTTGCCATTTCCCCCAACCCCCAAGGACACAGCACATTTCAATAAAAGCTTTGTTTTCTTTTCACCTTACGTTACATTAATATTTTAAATTTTTTTTTCATGTAGTCAGTAGGAGAGCAGTATGGAAGGAACCAAAACTTGATTGCTTCATAGGGCCAGTAAACTTTGACAGTCTTAAGGGGGACATAGCCAAAAAAGGTTGAGAATGGCTGGTCTAGATTATAATGTTTTTGGCCAAGACTTGCGAGACCTCTCATTCCACTGAATCTAGTCGTGATTTTTGATCAGAATGGGATGAGGGACTAAATGAATCTTGTGTCTGGCCTCTCAATAGCACATCATCAATGACTAATATATTGAATAAATTTGAATGGGGTCACTGACTTTCATTAAGGATATATGTGAAGCTGTCTAGTGCTGTTTCCTCTCTTATCATAGACTCCCTCTTCCTTTTAAAACTACAGTTAACACCCACAGAAAAAAACATTGAACTTTTGTCTGAGCAAAACACTGCCCTATATTCAATCTCCAGTTCATTTCTTCATGCTATTTAAGTTTGTAACAGCTGAAAAATTTCATGGGATTTAAAAGAAATTGACCTATGTGCTATTTCAGGTGCCTATATTTGGTAAGAAAGAAGAGGTATTTGGCTATTTGGCCAAATATTCAGTACCAGTAATGAGAGCAGCTTGGCTAATAAAGATGACCTGTGCCTATTACGCTGCTATAACTGAAACAAAGATGAAGAAACGTCATGTCATTGATCCGTGTATAGGTAAGGTTAGTTTTGTGTCAATTTCATATGTGGCATGAATGAGCATATTTGATGTTTATTTTATACATTTAAATAAAAGTTTCACCATCAAATTTACCATGCTGGAGATAAAACCTGACATTTTAAAGTTTTGCGTACAGGAAAAGTTCATGCACTTTCACTGATTTATTTCCTTCCCCTCATTAAAATGGCTCTAATGTAAGTTTTAGCATCGTGATCAGTCTCATGCATTTGAATACCATGAATTATTTTGTGTGAATCTACCTTCCTCTCCAAATAAAAACTGGAGTGCTAAAATCTGATGTTAATTACAGCTTTCTGTTTTGGTGTGTTTTCAAAACTTTTGCATGCCAATATTCTGAAATAACCACTTGGAAGACATGAGGGTAGACTGAGTACCACAACTCCTTTCTTGTCTGTGGCTCTCAATTTGACCGACTTGCAGTAACTCCTGAAGAACTGTGGCTGTTCTGAATCCTGCACGGATCATTTTTTTTACTGATTTTAAAAGTAGTTTTAACCAAAATTGCATGGTGAGAAATTTACAAGAGGGATCTTCAGGGAGATCAAATTTCTTTTGCAGAATGGACTCAGATCATCACGAAGTACCTTTGGGAACAGTTACAAAAGATTGCAGAGTCCTATCGGCTGATTTCCACACAGAACAGTGGGACACCAGTGCCACCCACAGTGCCTGAAGTGGAGCAGGCCATGAAACAATGGGAATATAACGAAAAACTGGCTCTTTACATGTTTCAGGTAATGGAGAATTTTAAGCAAAAGAAAATAATCTGCTGGAGGAACTCGGCATGTCCAGCATCATCAGTGAGGGAGGGGAGGAATTGTTAATACTAGGTTGAAACCCTTTAAAATGACTGATTGTGGAGAGGATAGATGGCCAGTGAAAGGAGTGGTGGGGGGGGGGGGTGGAGGAGGAAACGAGATGGGCCATTCAGGGATTTGTGAGGATAAGGAAGGCAAGAGACTGCAAAGGGAGGAATCTGGAGCAACAAATAAAATGCTGGATGAACTCAGGAGGTCAGGCAGCATCTGTGGACGAAAATGGACAGTTGACGTTTCAGGAGAAATGGAAAAAGGAAGAGGGCATTATTAAGAGAGGGGGAGGAGTTGGTGGGCTGGTGATGATAGGTGGACCAAGGAGAATTGAACAATGTCAGGCAGAGCCAAGTGCATGGAGTTGGGAGGCAGAAATAGGTTGAAGTGGATAAAGGAGGCAAAGAAAAAGGGGACAGATGAAGCCAGGAGTGGGGAGGCAGAGCCAAGTGCATGGAGTTGGAAGGCAGAAGTAGGTTGAAGTGGATAAAGGAGGCAAAGAAAAAGGGGGGCAGATGAAGCCAGGAGTAGGGATGAGGAGAATTAATATGAAGATACCTGATGAAAGAAAGAAATTGATGAAACCATGATAGGGGTTGTTTCAAAGGTTCCTTTTATTGCCACATAATAGCACATTAAAACTGTAATATCATGATATACTTCATCTTTTTCTGCTGAAAGGTAAAGGACTAGCATGAGCATTTCCCAGTGACACTAACAATAGGAGAAAAAGAAGCAAAAGGGAATCTCTTCTGAGACACATTGAGTGATGGTGGATTTGCAACAAGCGCTCCCATAGCCTCTGCAGCTGCCATTGGCAACTCTAGCTCCAGATCCAAACCTACAATATAATTAGAAAGCCTTCAGCACTCGAGGCCCTTCAGAAGCCCTTCTTGATCTCAAAACCCTCTCGAATCCCAGTTTTGACACCTGGTTCCCATAAGCCAGTCTCCAGCAGCCCACAACTTGTGTGGGTTCTTTGACCACAAGTCACTTGCAACCTATATGGGTCCTTCAGGTGCTGAGACCCTCTCTGGTCCTCTGCCATGGTCACCATCCTGTAGGTTTTTCTCCCATGCTTTTCCTTCTCAACAGGGTGGTTTCTCCCCATTTCTGGTTTCTGCTCTAGTCCCCTGCATCCCTGGAGTTTGCAGACCCTCATGGTATGCTGCCCAGCACAACCAGCATCATCCTGGCCACAGATCCCATGGTTGCAAGATTTAAAAAACCCCCCAGATCATTTAAGCCTGTACGGAGTTTTTGGCAATAGGACCAGAATGTAGGACCTTGCAGAGCAATACTTTGTTGGCAGCTCCCCTTTTCTTTTAAGGATGCTGGCCTGATTTGGAATGGGGGGGACAAAATATGATTGGGGGGGCATTGTTGGTGGAGAATAGATGGAGAAGGTAAGAAAAGGATCTGGGTAAAAAGAAGCTACTGGGCTTGAAAGGAAGGGGTGAGGGAGATAGAGGCCAGTGATTGAGAGGTAACAGCAAAAGACAGATAGTGGGAGAACAGGAAAGAAAACAGCAGATGAAGGTGGAGACAGCCAATGTATTTGTATGAAGGGAAGTAGGTGAGATGTCTTCTAACTGTAAAAGGTATGGAGAAAAAATTGTTTCAATATATGGTACAGTTAATACTAAAGAAATGCAGGTTTCTTCTGATTCCATTTCTAGCAGGAAAAGTGATATAATTGAATTGAGTCAATTTTGTAATTTAGGTGTTGGCATTTGGGGGAAGAAGACAATGAAAGCTGCCATTTAAAAAAAAATGTTGACTAATGTTCTGGGGGGAGGGGGGAAATGTCATCCCTACCTTGTCTAATCTATAACATAGTTTTGCACTTAATGGCTTTGAAGGCCCTCAAAAATTGTTAATTTAGGACATTCAAAGGCGAGCTATGAATGCATTTTTCCACAATGATTTGAACAGAATTTTGACAAAGATGGATTGTCAAACATGGAACATTTCTACCGAGTAAAAATATCAGAATTGCCCTATTTCGGTGAATAAGTAGAATCGTGAAACCCAAAAAATCTCTTTAAAATGAGGGTTGACTTGTACACCAGATATACTTTTGAGACCTTAAATTCAGCTCAAAATCAAATCCGCGCTGCTCTGGCGTATAAGTTGACCTGTGAAAAACCAATTTGGCGTATGTTGCCATTGATAAACAAAAAAAAACCAACTGCGACAGATTTTCATTGGAAACAAAACAATTCAAAATAGGTATCATTGCCTGAAAACAACAGCATATTTAGAAGCCTTCAAAATCACACTTGCTATCTTTGAAGCAAAGATGGCAGTAAGTACATCCATACTCTTATCAAATGGGTCCCAATCTATCTGATGAGGTGGTTTCAGCTTCGTTGTTATTGTCTTACAATAAATGATCTTCTGTGCTATCAATTGCACAAGAGATACCACACTAAATGATTTTATCACAGTCTCTAACTTTGTCCCATGCCGTGAGCATGAAGTTACACAGCAAATCAAGTGATGCAGCATGCATTGCCTTGCCTTTTGTAAATGATTTTTCTGCACTCCATGTATTCCATTCCTTTGAATGGCTTGTTTAAGCAGACATCGAGAGGTTGCAATTTAGATGTCAAACCACTTTGGGTAACTGACATGTAAATATTATGTAGTGCTAATCTACTTTTAGTGTTCTCAGTTAAGTGGCTATGAAACCTATCCCAGACCAGCAAACTCAGTTCTTTGTGTAAACTACCTGGCTGCCTGTTCCACACATTGTCTATCCATAGTTTTATACCATTTTCATCCATCCATCCTTTTCCATGAAAATGTACAAAAATACCTGCAGGGAATTTCATTTTTGGTTTAATTTTGCATTTGAGGATTGCCATAGGTCTTAACTTTGTCCCATCATCCATCCACGATAACACCACAGTCAACCAAGTTTTTTGTAGCTTCTCCTGGTTTGAACAGTTTTAACTCCTTTCCATTCCACTGTTCTATTGCCTATCATGTCCATGTTTCCAATATTTGCCAATGCTAACTGGTGTTTCTGCCGGTCAAGTATAATAAACTGGTGAAAACTTACAACTTTATGATCAAAGATCTTCTGGTAGTTTCTGTGCAATTTTTTTTGGGCATAATTCCAAATTTTTCATGTTCATGAAATGATTGCAACAGCAACTGCACCCTCAAAATCATCACTGAGTTCTGGGTGCGACTTGGCCCACTACAGTGCAAATGTTCTTCTATTTATTTTGGGTGACTATGTAGCAATCTTGCCTCTGTTCAAGTACCCATTCTGCAACATGATTTTCCAATTCTAGCCAACAAGTGATTCCTTTTCTCAAAGAACATTGGCTTTTGATATGTATCTAAAGTCTCTTCTTTCTTCCTTCAATCTATTACCAACTTCTTACACCCATCGAATTTTCTTGCAGCTGCCCAGTTGTTCGTTTTCTTGCCCATTTCTATCACTTTCAACTTAAAGCTCACTTCATATTTTCGTCGCGAGCTACGTTGTGTCGATGGACCCTTCGTGATCGCATATACCTCCAACCAATGCCCAGCAGATCAATCTGCACAATCCTTGGGGGGGGAGGGAAAGGCCAGTCAATGGCCCATCTCAGGCAACTTGTACCCCGGTCAACAGGGCACCTCAGGCAACCAGAAAATTGGAGTCGACTGTATGCTGGATATATCTTAAAATTAGGCTGAAAAAGTGGGGGGGGGGGGGTGGGTGGGGGGTGTCAATATACACCAGTTGACTTGTACGCCAAAATATACGATATATTAACAACTTCTCCTTGCACATGATGCATATCTTTAACTTCCTGTACATTTATCTAATGATTTGGATAGCCTCTTAAATGCTATTGTATTCTTTTATCACTATGCTTGGCAGCTTATTGCAGGCACACACTTTCTGGAAAATAAAAGACATCCCACACATCTCCTTTAACCTCTGCCTTCTGCCCACCCCCATCCACTTAAAGCATGTTTTCAATATGTGACAATTTTACCATTGGGGTAAACAATTCTGATTGTCTGCCTATATATGTCTCTTGTAATTCTGTCGGGTCTCAACTCCGCTACTGATGCTGCAGAGAAAACAACCCAAGCTTATCCAATTTTTCCCCAAAGGTCATATCCATCTATCCAGACAGCATCTTAATAAATCCCTTCTGTAACAGTTCCAAGATCTCTGCATGATCTTTTTTTAATGGGTGGCCAGAATTTGTACACAGTACTCCCAAGCGTTGCAATGTGACTTCCTACACTTGTACTCAATGTCCTGACCGATGAAGGCAAGCATGACATACGCCTTTTTTTTTAACTACTCTCTACTTGCACGGTCACTTTCAAGGAGCTCTGATCCTGGATCCCATATTATTTAATACGTCAGAGAGTTTAAGAGCCTTGCCACAAACTGTATACTTTCATTTGACGTCCTAAAATGTGACAATTCACACTTGTCTAGATAACGTCATCTGCCATTTCTCTCCTCATATATGTAACTGATCTATATCCTGTTGTAGTCTTTGGTAGATCACAACACTGTCCATAATTCCCCAATCTCTGCCAATCTTTGGGTCATCTGCAAGCTTACTAACCTATGTTCCTGTGTTTTGGGGATGGGCTTGGTCTTACATCCTATTCAATTAAAATACTGTTTCAATTCAATAATGCAAGTTGTAATTGGTTAATTAAAAACTGGAAGGTGTCCTCTGTGGGATAAATGAAATGGTTGGAAATGCCCAGCAAATGTTGAGAGAAACAGTTCACTTTTCAGGTTAAAGATACTTTATCAAAATTGGGAATGCTCCTTTCCATTTCCATTCTGATTTCTCTATCCTCTGCCTCCTACATTGATCCCAAAAAAAAGCAAATTTGTGGGATATCTCATTTTCTGATAAGAAAAAATAAGATATTACCCTTGAGTTTAATAATAGCAGACAATCAGCACATCTCACACTTTTTGACACTAATAGTTTTTTTTACTGTTTTTTGCTAGTACTTTTTCATTTATTAATACCTACACCTCCTCCAAGCTGGCCTTTATTATTCATCAATCGTATACCATCCTCTTTAATCAGGCTACATCACCCATTTATCATTTCACAACATCTAATTACCAGTCTACCAGGTCACAAGATATTGGAACAGAAGTTGGTCTATCAAGTCTGCTCTGGCTATTCTAATAATGAGGTGATCCATCCACCAACTCAGCCCCACTTCCCGGCTTTCTCCCTGTAACCCTTGACGCCTGACTAATCAAATACCTGTCAGTCTCTGACTAATCAAATACCTGTCATTCAATCTCTGACTAACTGCCCCCAAGGATCTCGCTTCCACAGCTGCTTGTGGCAACTAGTTCCACTAATTTACAACCCTATCACAGATCTATGTATTTTGTTCATTCACCTCTCACATCCTTTAATTTGCCTCTCAACTTCCATGTTCTGATGAATTGGACTGAATTGTTAACAGCTTCTCTCTCCACAGATGCTTTCTGACTTGCTTATTTTCAGGTTTTTTTTTGTCTAATTTCAGATTTTCAACATCTGTGATAATGTACTTGGTTTTAGGTTTATCTCTGTTTTCTTGGTTCCTTTGCTCTGGCTATAGGATGGAATGCTGGACAGGCATGAGTTCTTGACTTGGGTTCTTGAATGCTTTGAAAAGATCCGACCAGGAGAGGATGAACTTCTTAAATTGCTTCTCCCACTGATGTTACAGGTATGGAAAATTGCTGGACTTGGTCATTTTTAATGAGGAGTTCTGAGTTATTTTAATATTATATATTAAGTATTGCATAGAATTTTTTCCAATTATATACACTTCTATAATGTAGGAAATCGCTGTTTATCCCACTTTAAAAAAAAATTCAGTGCGTTCTTCACATGTTTCTGTTTCTTGTATCCAATTACTCAATTGTCAGGGGAGAAAATGTTTACAATTTCATGCTTGCTTCACTGTTCCATAATTGCAGTGTGATTACTCAAATTTTAGTGAACATATTGTTAACACTGCTCTGTTTTGGAGAAACCGAATGAAATTGTATTACTGCTGAAAACTTGCGTTCAGTTTTCAAGGTGACTTCAATTTTTCATTTGCCAGTCACCTTACTTCTCCATCCTATTGCCACTCTGACCTCTCCTACTTTAGGCTCCTGCACTGTTCCACTGACCACCTGCCCTCCTCTCCCAATGCAAGTTGGAGTAAGAGTATCTGTATTGAACAATTTCAGATTTCCAGCACAATGCACAAAAAATGCAATCAACGTTTCAAGTCTGAACCCTTCCTCAGCCTTCAGTTCAGGCTCAAAATGCTGACTGCCTTTTACTTTCTACAGATGCTGCATGACCTGCTGAGTTTCTCAACCCCAGCATCTTGTTGACCTTTAGATAACTAGGCCTTTACTTTTGGCGTCAGAACTGGGCCCTGCTCTGATTCGAAATTAAACACTTGTAACATTAATTCAGTTTTTCTCTCCAAAGTTGCTGCCCGACCAGTTGATTATTTCTAACATTAATTTTATTTTAGTAGCCACCAGTACTTTACATTTCATAGTTCCTATATATTATTCTCTCAGTTTCCTTGATTATCTTCCTCTAGACAGATTGACTGGCATTCATTTCTCTCATTTCAATAGTGGCAAATGTAATTGTGTTGTGTTGAAAACTTGATTTCCACCATATGCCTAACATTTACTTTGTTCCTTCCAAACTTCCCCTTCTTTGTATTGCACTTGTTGATTATTCCTAAAATTTTCAGGTTTTATACCTGATGTTTAGTTTTGTTTTTGCTTTACAAATAACATTAATGATGTTGGATTAATCATATAGAAATGTAGCAATTAAACACAGCTAATCCAACATTGTTAGCTTTTCTTGTGGTGGAGCATCAGTGTTGATTTTAGTAAAATTTGAGAATCCTTTGGATGTGTAAATTTGTAATTTATTTGTTTTTCTTTTGGTTTAGTACTCAGGAGAGTTTGTGCAATCTGCATATCTGTCAAGACGTCTGGCCTACTTCTGTACCCGACGTCTCTCTATGCTGCTGGGTGAAAGTGGTACCAATGTTGTAACAGGAGGGCATCAGTCCCATGTGATTCCAGCACCCACTGCAAATACCTTGCCTCCAACTCCTACACCACCACCCAATGGAGCCACCCAGCCTCAATCTCCGTTTATGGATTTTTTCATTTGTCCACAGCATCGTCCAGTAGTGTTTGGATTAAGTTGCATGCTTCAGGTAGGTCAGCAATTGATCCAGCCTTTAATTATCTGTTAATTTTCACCGTTAAGAATCTTTTTTCTAATTAAAAACATACTTGATCTTTGGATAGATAAAGGCAATTAATCATTAAATTTCATGAAGTCTATTAAGCCTCTGTCCTGAAGGGCAACTTTGAAGCAGCATTAAATCCTACAAACCAGACAAAAAGATTAGATTCCAGACTTAGCTGCTGTAACTGTGCTTGGAAGTAGTACTCCAGAAATTGCTTAATATCCAGTGTTAAGGAGGCTTCTATTCTCTGTTTGCTAAGAAATGTTTGGATAAATAAGTACATGAGAAGTCGCAGGAGTAGGCCTCCTGGCTCATCAAGCCTGCTCTGCCATTTGGTAAAATCAAAGCTGATCTGGTTGTGAAATCAGCTATATCTACTTGCCTTTTCTCCATGACCACTGATTCTCCTACTATGCAAAAACCTATTGACCTGAATGTTAAATATATCCACTGCTTTCTTGGTCAGAGAATTCCATAGACTCATTACACTCTGGGAGAAGCAGTTCCTCCTTATCTCCATCTTGAATGTACTCCCCCTGAATCTTGAGGCCGTGTCCCCTGGTTCTGGTCTTGCCAACCAGTGGAAACAACTTTCCTGCTCCTGTCTTATCTATTCCTTTCATAATTTTATATTTTCATAAAATCCCCTCTCATTCTTTTCCAGAGTACTTGATATCTCCTCTTAGGCTAAACCCCTCGTTTTTGGAATCGGCCTTGGTGAACCTCTGTACCGCCTCCAAGTCCAGTATAATCTTCCTCAAGTAAGGAGACCAGAACTACATACGATACTTCAGGTGCGGCCTCACCAGTACTCCGTACAGTTGCAGAACTTCCCTGCTTTTAAATTCAATCCCTCTAGCAATGGAGGCCAACATTCCATTTACTTTCTTGATTACCTGTTGCACCTACAAACTAACCTTTTGTGATTCATGTCTTGGCACTCTCAAAGTCCCTTTGCACGATAGCATACTGCAATCTTTCACCATTTAAATAATAATCTGATCTTCTACTTTTCCTTCCAAATTTAGTTTGTTTTTTAACAAAAATATATTTTTTTTGTGACTCTTGGCTAAGGAATAAAGAGCAGATAGATTATGTTGTCACTTCACCAATCACAGGGGAAATTGCAGATACACCTCATCATTGGGTAGTAAACCAAATTATTGTTGCATTATATCTGCAATATAATAGCTGAGGCAGTTATTTAATGAATCCTGGTGCAAAATGTTAATTGTCCATATCTGCTGAGGATCAGGCTCGACATGATTTCTCCACAATGGGCTGTAGATGCTTAACACCTATCCTTGCACATAAAGAATAATGAGATATATGATGAAAAACAGGTTGTCAGTGCTAATGGAGTCCAGAGGAACAAGGGGGAAAAAAAAGCAGAATTTAATTCCATGAAAATTTTTTATGTTCTATGATGGAAAAACTGCTTCCTGCAAAAGATGTGATTTGCTCTCTGCCTGACATTTGGCTACTTGTTTTTCAGAGTATTGTTCTGTGTTGTCCAAGTGCTTTGGTGTGGCATTACTCGTTGACTGATTGCAGAAATAAGACCGGATCCCCACTTGATCTTTTACCCATAGCACCATCCAGTCTACCCATGCCGGGGGGAAACTCCACATTTACCCAACAAGTATGTGAGATTCTGTTCCCTGGTACCAGAACAATAGTATAAAGATTGATCTAGCAATTGTGAAGCTCTTTGAGACACTTTTCAGTCGAAGTGCTATGTTGAGACAAGTTGGCGCTGAACTTCTATTCTCTGCTTAATCCATAAACCAGGTTCGAGCTAAAGTGCGAGAGATTGAGGAGCAGATTAAAGAAAGAGGTCAAGCTGTGGAGGTTAGGTGGTCCTTTGATAAGTGTCAAGAAACTACTGCAGGTAATAGTAACTTGATGACATGGACTACTGCTAATGCAAGTCCTCAGTGAGCTGCTTGTCAAACAAGAATTTGCCTTTGAAAATGGAATTATAATGCAAGAATTGGTAGAAACAGTAATTTTTTTTAATAGCTCTTGATCCACAATCCACCTTCTTGCCACATCTTTCAACCCTCTTTGCTTCCAGTAACCTCTGAACTCTTGGGTCAATGTTTTTCTTTGGGGAATTTATGCTATGGTTCGGAAATGAAAACTGAAAATGCTGCAAATATTTAGCAGGTCAAGCACCCTCTATGAAGAGAGAAACAGGTAACGTTTTTAACCAATGTCCTCACATCAGAACTATTATGCTTGCATGAAAACACACTTTAATAGTTTTTAATCATAGTTTTTTTCCAGTGAATTTGGATTCCTCATTGCAAAGTATGAGCCCTAATTACTGAACCAGATCTTCATTTATATTTTCAAAACCATTTAAATGGCAAAACTTTGTTGCCTCCATTGCCACCAAACCCTCCCCACCCTCCACCAAGTGCAAAGCTAAATCTTTCTTTCTTAGAGATTGCTTTGGGTAGAGGTTAAGGAGAATGTCAGATTCCCTCTTGTATCATTGCAACCTCTCATTCACATTGCATCAAGTACTTTCTTATTTGACCTAATCATTTTCTTTTCTTTGATGCTTCCACAGCACAGGCTGTTATTGTCAGTGTTTAAAAAAATTGACAGGATGCATGTAATTGCACCTGTAGCCATTTCTCCTCCTCCCCCCCCCCCCCCCCCCCCCCCCCCCCCCCCCCCCCACCGCACACTTTATATTTCTTGAATATTGGTTCATTTTGTGGGTTGAATCTTGCCACAGTGGGATATATGGTGGAATATGTACTCTATTTAAATAGCTGTCAAGGCTACACATACAATACAAAATCTTTTGAGCATCAATGTTCAGCTAACCAAAAATGGATTTTTTCGTGTGTTTCATTTCACTCCGTATCCAACTGATATGTTGTGTATTACATTTGATGGCTGTTAAACTAAAATGTTTGTTTCCACTGTAGTACATCTGAAGAATTTAAAAATTCACTGCATTGTGTGTTTTCTTTTAAAATAAACAGTAGTTTCCATCTTTCATGACACTGGACCCCATTTGTTCAGGTTTTACCATTGGTCGTGTGTTACATACATTGGAAGTACTTGACAGCCACAGCTTTGAAAAATCTGATTTCAATAACTCCTTGGATTCGCTGTATAACAGGATATTTGGATCAGGACAAAATAAAGATGGACAGGAGGTGGGTTTATAGCTACATATTGTATTTATCATAATATTGGCTTTAGAAAACATCATGAATTTTATCTGCTTTCATTTTGAAAGCAACTTTTCCTTTCTATGGTGTGATTTCAGTCTTGTCAGTCATTATTCTTATCCATTATTTTTCTTGCATGAAGCTGGATGCTTATTATTAGAATTTGAAAATAAATAAAAATAAGTTCTGCATTGTGTTTGTCCAAATATAAGATTTGGCAGAGTTGGTGAGAAAAAAAATTGGCTGATTTCCTTTTGTTTCACCTTCATCCAAAGGCAAATTGCAAAACTAGAATGAACAACCACAAAGTGGAATGTCAATATCTAATCTAGATAAAAGCATTAAAATACAAGTTGTAAAATAAAAGTGTTATTCAGAGCTATTTGGAGAAAGCAATTACGTGTTTCTTTTCCACTTATATTTGATTAAATACTCACTTTTATCGATAGGATTGAAGTCCATGAACTCACAACTAATATAAAATTTATGGTTCATTCAAAATGCATATTTTCATTCATTCTTGCTATGAAATTTTCATGAGGTATACTTAACATTTTGTCAATTTGCAATTTTCTCAGACAAATCATACTCTGGGCTAAATTTCAACCAAGTTTGCAGAAAACAATTTCCCATAATTACAATATGAACTTAAACAATTGCTCTCTTTCAGTCATTGTGAAAATAGTAGGTAGAATTTTAAACCTATCTATTCATTCATTGGCTATAAAACTTAACATTTTAGTTTTTATACTTTATGTATTTGAATAATTTTCTGTGGTGTTTTGATGAGAAATACTGTTTTATTTGTGCATTGTTTCTCACACAGTATTGAACCCATGATTAACTTCCATAAGTCACTACTTTGCTCATCAATCATGGCTTACATAATTGTCCAGAAATTTGCTTGAACTCACTACTAATTCCTATTAAATTTCAATGTAGCTCAATGTAGCTAACAAATAATTGAGATTTGTATTGATTTTATTTTCTGAAATTACCAATTCTTACTGAGGTGTATTTCTTTGGACATCAACATGACTAACTTTCCCCTTAAAGTATAAAGAAGGTTTCTGTTATTCTCTCATTGCATTCCCCACTTAATAATCGAGTGGTTTTTTGTCCCAGTGCATTTTACACCCAGTGTAGGTACAGGAGTGGATTATTTGGCCCATTTCTAATTGATCTAATTGTAACCTAAACTGTATTGTTCTCTACCTATTCCTACCTCTAAGTCTGTGTTTTAAAGATATTCAAAGATTCTGCTAACACTGCCCTTTGGGGAAGAGTGGCATAGAATCTATCCTCTATAAGGGGAAAAAAGTGGTCCCTCTTTGCAAATGTTAATCTTGGAATCTCTTTGAAATTCAGAGTTCACTAAGTTAAATTCCATTTCCAATTCCATTGCTCTCCTATTCTTTTTGATCTCTTCCAATGACACAATACTTTGGCGATAGTCCAGTCCACATCCAACCAATTTCCGACTTCTCTGTGCCATTTTTGCTTCTAGTTTTGTTCTCTGAGAGCTTGTGTTTTGGTAATTTCCCTATGCTTTTCTTTCATTTAGTAAAACTGAAAAATTCTGACATTGTGGTATTGTTTATTTTATGATGGTTGGATTCCAGCTTTAGAGTCTGAATTTGCTTTAGAGTCTGAATTTGCCATCGATAGGTTCGGAAACCATTACTGGTTCAGAGTAGAATGGTCAATCGATCCATGAAATTCACTCCTCCTCCTAGTACTTGCTTAACTAGAGAAGATTAAACCATTAACTTGTATAACAGACCATCCTGAAATGTGTTAACACCCAAATGTCTGTGAGTTTGTCGATGCTGTCTTTTTCTTTTCTGTAATAACTCCATTAGCCCTCTGACTACCAAAGCTCTATATTCTAGTACCTATCACAAGAAAAAAGCTTTCTTGTGTCTCCCTTCTCAAGACTCCTCAGGGCCTTGCATGTTTCAACCCTTTCTAAAGTGCAGTGGATTCCAGCCTAACGTGTCCAGTCTTTTGCCTTATAAATGTCTGAACTACTTCCAAGATATTAATGCATTTCCTTCCTTAAATAAGGTCATGTTTTTCTCATATATATCACTACTTTTGCATTCAATTTCCCTGTCAATTATTTGATAGCATTCCATTAGCTTTCCCAATTACTTCACTTCCATGTTCTATACAGCGTTTCTCAAATTGCTCCAAGATCCCAGTGCACCATAGAGCTTTGCAATCTCTTCTGACCTCATTTGTCATACCTTTGTCCTCTTGCTTAGTTTATCTATTTCTCTTTGTACCTGGACCTGCTCTAGCTCAGGAAGATGAGTTGACTTACACATGCTTGTGTCTCCCTTCATCCCTCAACCTGTCAAATGCTTGCAGAAAAGAGATTCAGTAACTAAATTCTGAACAAGAATATCAATTTTTCTTTGGCATTTAACCACTTAATTGCCAGGAGAAACTTAAACTTTCTAAGACACCGGCTTTCTAAATGGATTTTAAAATTTAAATTAATGTAACATTCATGGCAGTGTCTCCGCATCTGATGTTATTATCAAGGGGGTTGCCTTTCTGAATTGGTGGTTAATAATGAATTGAAGTACAGTAATAGTTGGTGTTTTTTTTTGTGTTTTGAGGAAATCGAAGTCTGTTCATTGCAATTTTATTTCCTCTGTCCAGATGCTACCAGATGATGATGCAGTGATGACTTTGCTTTGTGAATGGGCAGTGAGCTGCAAGCGTTCAGGTAGACATCGTGCCATGGTTGTGGCAAAACTATTGGAGAAGCGGCAAGCTGAAATTGAAGCTGAGGTGCGATACTTGCCAGTCATCTAGCTCCTATTCTCTTATTTGAAATTCAGTTGAATCACGTGGGAAACTGATTTTTAAAAATTTTTCTGATATGTATATTTGACTCCAAAATTCAGTTGGAGAATTAAGCGTCATTGATTTAGGAAAGTATGTTCTTTTGCATAAAATGTAAAATTTTATTTGAAGACCAAGCTAGGGAAAAAGTATTTTTCATTTTTGAACAAGTAAAGCTACTTTGTTTGCCATTTTTACACTGAAAATATATTTATATTTCATTTTTAATTTTATCTGCTGTACATATATGGTGAATCCGGAACCATCTAAAATTTAATTTTCTTGATCTTACTTAGAGATGCGGTGAATCAGAAGTGGTAGATGAGAAGGGATCTGTCTCATCTGGCTCTCTTACCAGTGCCAGCATTCCAGTTTTCCAGGATGTGTTGCTTCAATTCTTGGATACTCAAGCTCCTATGCTGAGTAAGTGTTTATGGGGCAAGTTTCAAAGCTATAATCTTGGTATAGAATAACCAAAAAATTGCTCATTAAATGTTTGATTTTTTAAAAAATGTAATATAAAAGCACTTAGCAAACATATCACAATATTTAAAACTTAATCCAAATTCATGTGGTATTTTATTAAAAAGAAGAAAGTAAAGAAATACAAAAGAAAGAAAAACCTCCTATAAATCACCCCCACCCCTTCCTCCCAACTTCCTACAAACTAACAAAAAAGGACAAGAAAATCACAACAGGAGTACTTCACTTTCTGATACTTTTAAACATATTAATATTCATAGAGAAAAGGGTATGTTCGAGATTTATTTAAATTTTAATACCAACAGTTTGTAAATATGGGCTCCAAATTTCACATTTCAGGATGGTCTGTTATAAAATTTATCTCTTAAATTATAAGTAGTTTTCTCAAGTGGAATACAACTCCGAACTTCTGCATGCCATCTATCCATTCACAGAACAGTATTCGACTTTCAAGTTATAGCGATACATTTTCTAGCTATTGCCAAGGCAATTTGAACAAATTTTACTTGATATCTATTTGATTTTAATTTTGGTTTAATCCCTCTAACATCTCCCAGTAAAAAAATAACATTGGATCCTGTGGGAATCTTACTCCAGTTATTCTAATAAATTACCCAAATTCAGCCAAAAAGGTTTAATTTTGGAACACTGCCAAGCCTAATGCAAAAAAAGTACCAACTTCTTGTCCACATCTAAAATATAATTCATATTATGCAACTTTTGTGGTGCTAAATATAACTGATGAATAAAATTATAATGAACTAACTGATATTGTACTTTTCATAGCCTCTCTACATATCTGAATCCATCTACTATCATCTATTTGCTTATTTAAATCTAGCTCCCATTTCTGGCTTGATTTATGAACTCCTTCTTTTGTAATAATTTGTACATCTCTGAAATGAATTTCTTTATGTACCTAGTACTTGATAGATATTTTCATTTATTTATAATAAGCCTTTGTGCTACGCTTTGATTGTAAAGTTTGGGCAGAGCAGAACTGGAAAAGTTTCTGAGAGAAAAGAGAAAGGTGAGCAATCGCGTCCATCACCTCCCACAGTAGTCTAAGGTACATTTCATCTGGTCCTAGTGACTTATCCTATTTGATGCTTTCCAAAAGGAAAGGGAGAGGTTCCAGAGAATTGGAGGGATTAGATGTTGTTCCTTTATTCAAGAAAGGGAGTAGAGATAGCCCAGGAATTTATTGACGAGTGAGTCTTATTTCAGTGGTTGGTAAGTTGATGGAGAAGATCTTGAGGGGCAGGATTTATGAACATTTAGAGAGGTATAATATTAGGAATAGTCAGCATGGGTTTATCATGGGCAGGTTCTGCCTTACGAGCCTGATTAAATTTTTTGAGGATGTGACTAAACACATTGATGAAGGAAGAGCAGTAGATGTCGTGTATATGGATTTCAGCAAGACATTTAATAAGGTTCCCCATGCAAGGCTTAATGAGAAAGTAAGGAGGCATGGGATCTAAGCGGACATTGCTTTGTGGATCCAGAACTGGCTTGCCCACAGAAGGCAAAGAGTGGTTGTATACAGGCCATATTTTGCGTGGAGGTCGGTGACCAGTGGTGTGCCTCAGGGATCTGTCTTGGCACTCTTGCTCTTAGTGATTTTTATAAATGACTTGTATGAGGAAATGAAGGGATGGGTTAGTAAGTTTGCTGATGACACTGAGGTTGGGGGTGTGATGGATAGTGTGGAGGATTGTCAGAGGTTACAGCGGTACAAGCAAAACTGGGCTGAGAAGTGGCAGATGGAGTTCAACCTAGATAAGTGTGAAATAGTTCCTTGTGATAGGTCAAATATGATGACAGAATATAGTATTAATGGTAAGACTCTTGGCAGCATGGAGGATCAGAGGGATCTTGGGGTCCAAGTCTGTTGGACGTTCAAAGCAGCTGTGCAGGTTGACTCTGTGGTTAAGAAGACATGCGGTGTATTGGCTTTCATTAATCGTGGAAATGAATTTAGGAGCCGAGAAGTAATGTTGCAGCTGTATAGGACCCTGGTCAGATCCCACTTGGAGTACTGTGCTCAGTTCTGGTTGCCTCACATCCAGAAGGATGTGGAAGTCATAGAAAGGGTGCAGAGGAGATTTACAAGAATGTTGCCTGGATTAGGGAGAATGCCATATGAAAACAGTTGAGTGAATTTGGCCTTTTCTCCTTGGAGTGATGGAGGATGAGAGGTGTATAAGATGATGAAAGGCATTGATAGTGTGGGTAGTCAGATGCTTTTCCCAGACCTGAAATGGTTGCTACAAGAAGACACGGGTTTAATGTACTGGGGAGTATGTACAGAGGAGATGTCAGAGGTAAGTTTTTTTTATATATGTAGAGAGTGGTGGGTTTATGGAATGGGCTGCCGGCAATGGTGGTGGAGACGAATACGACAGGGTCTTCTAAGAGACTTTTGGACAGGTACATGGAGCTTAGAAAAATAGAGGGCTATGGGTAAGCCTAGTAATTTCTAAGGTAGGGACATGTTTCGGGGCAATTTTGTCGGCTAAAGGGCCTGTATTAAGCTGTAGATTTTTTATGTTTCTAAATCCTCCATCCCTACCTCAACACATCCGGCACTCATTGTCTTAAACAACCAATTATTTTCTATCTTTGAATTGTCTTCTGCTGTTAATCTTTACTTTCTTGTGCACATTAAGTTTAAACACTTTAATTCATTTTTGGGTGAATGCAGATATCTTAAGTACCAGTAGTTCTGAAATTCTTTTTTTTTAAATGATGTTTGGATATCACAAAGTACTCCAAAGTTGGTCTTCTATTATTTTCCCGACAATAAGATGAACCCTTTAATATATCTCGTCAAATTAGAGATTTTCCTTAATGTCACCTACAGCAGTCTTTCCTCATTTTGTACCTTCTGCAGCTACCTACAATTTAATAAAGTGTTAATTTTTTTTGCCCTGTCTTCTCTCTATCAACCAGCCCTCTATCCTCATGCTTGTTTGCTGATGTTGGAATAGATGATGGGGGCATAAGCAGAAAGGTTTATTTCAATTTCAATGGTGTCATTTTGGGAATTGCTCAGATAAGTAATTAATTTGGTGCATTTGATTTTTCAGCTGATCCCAGTAGTGAAAGCGAGAAGGCTGAATTTGCCAACTTGGTACTACTATTCTGTGAACTGATTCGCCATGATGTTTTCTCACACAATGTCTATATGTGCACACTGATATCTCGAGGAGACCTGTCATCGGAGCAACATGTGCCCAGAGCTCGCTCGCCTGTTGACGATGTGGTGGAAGAGCAGGATCGCAAGGAACAGGAAGGAAATAACAGTGTGAAACTTGAGGTAAAATAAATCTGGAGTAGCTTGGAAAATTTTTGTTTCTAATTTACTCTCTCTCTCATTTCAACTTTCTTTATGTCACAATCTAGGGGTGGAGCACAGTGACTTACTGGGGAATGCTCAGTTGGGCAGTAGAACATCTCGTTCAGGGGCAGGCAACCTTTTACCATGCGTGGACTGGATGGTGTGTCAGTGGTTGAAATAAATACTGAAACACAGGCATTATTTCATTTAAGTTTTCAATTGTCTGTGCTTGAAGTACGTAATGCATGAGCATAACTAATGAAAATTTATCAAAAAAAAATCCATTGAAAAAGTTCAAGCAATGAGATCATCCATATTCCTTTCAAAATCTACGATGATGCATTTCAGGTCAGGGAAGGCATCTTCAAATCTGGAAATGCACCAAAAAAATCACAAGTTAGTCATTAAAATGACAATTTTTTAAAAAAAAACCCATAAAAGTCAAAAAGGAGAAAAATGAGTCACAATGAAAACATAATAAGTAACTCCAAAACAGACAGCAGCTCAATCAGTGGGAAACTTGATTTTGTTTGTTGTTTGAAAGCATTTTGATATGGGATGATTTAGTTGTTGATGCCAATAGCAAGACATCATCTCAAGGAGTTTGTGCAATCAATCTTGTCACTGGTCGAATGAACTACTTAACAGAAATGATAAAATTATGCCTTGCTGGATATAAACATTTCAGACAGGTGTTTGGAGTGCTGCAAACTGTCATTTAAACTTGATTGCTTTTAAATAATTTTTCAAATAGTTCAGAAGTTTTAAAAATAATCAGTAACAATTATTTTTGTTGCAAAACTGTGGGCATATATAAATTTGTCACATACAGCATCTTGAATCTTTCTCAGTAGTAGCTTTTGTGTATTCTTCTCAACTTCTGCCTTTGATCCAGATCTTCTGCTTTAATTACTCTGCACTCTAAGGTGTGTTTTGAACTTAAAGTATGTGAGGTAAATCCATTTCCAAGTGAACTAAATTTGCTTTGTGCTAAATGAGTTTTGCTTGCAGCTGGAGTTGGATGAAGGAACATCCCATCAACCCCCACATGGACATCTGGTTTTGCGCCTTTTTGAGTGGCTCAGGGGAGAGGGGTGGGTGGGTGGCGGCTCAAGAGGGGAGGGGGCGCTTCAGGTTTGCTCCGAAAGGTTTGCCCCATTAGTCATCCAGCTCCACATTCACTGGTGGATGAGTGGCCTGGGACCAAAATCAGGACAGCTGGCCACTGAGGCACAGTCTGTCTCAGGCCCATCTTGAGGGCGAAGTGTGTTCCTGGGAGCGTCAGGATGAGTTATTTTTCCAGGGGCAGAAAGTGGTGCAGTTGATGATTATAACAGCATGGACAGACTTCAGTGAACATTCCACGTGAACACAATCAATTCACGACCCTGAAGGAACAGGTGGCGTTTATATAGCCACAACTTATTTATTTTCTGAGGGAAGTTTAATCCATGCACACAGTCCCTTGGGCCACCGATGACAAAGGCTGACAGTTGAGTGTGGCGAATGGTGTATGTTGGCTGAGGTTGATCGGGTGAACACAATGGGTTGCTGCTTGGATAAATTTGGATGACGGGCTGGATGGGCTGTAGGTTGCCCACCCCAGATCTGGTTTCTCATGACTGCAGGTTGACTTTGAAAGGACGAGGAAGAATGCAGCATTTTGAGTTTAGTATCTTGTTTCTCCATGTGACCTGCCTACTTTGTATCCTACTACCTTCACAGACTCATTATAGACGATGAGACCATAAGATTTAGAAGCAAAAATAGCCCACTGAGTTTGCCCTGCCATCAGGAGCTGATCCATTTTCCCACTGCCTGACCTGCTCCCCATATCTTTGATTTCCTGGCTGATTTAACCTATCTATATTTGCCTTAAATGCACCCAAATTCCACAGATTTGCCACCATCTGGCTCAAGAAATTCCTCGGTATTCTCTGTTCTTTGTGGGGACCCTTCAATCCTGAAGTTTAGCCCTCTTGTCCTATACTCTCCCAACATGGGAAACAACCTTTCTACCTCTACTCTGTTCATGCCTTTCAACATTCAAAATATTTCAATGAGATCTCCCCCTCATTGTCCTAAATTTCGATGATTATAGGCTAAGAGCTGTCAAACGCTCTTCATGTGATAACCCTTTCATTCCTGGATTCATCCTTGTGAACCTCTGAATCCTTTCCAATGTCATTACATCCTTTCTTGAGTGTGGAGCCCAAAACTGCTCACAATACTCTGTGAGGTTTCACTAGTGGCTTATAAAGTCTCATCATCATATCCCTGCTCTTGTCTTCTATTTCTCTTAAAATGAATGCCAGCATTGCATTTGCCTTCTTCGCCACCAACTCATCATGCAAGTTTGCCTTTAGACTAATCCCGCATGAGGACCCCTAGGTCCCTTTTGCATTTGGGAATGTCAGTAGTCTACTCCATAACCTCATCCTTGACAATTGACTTCATTGTCTTTTTTGTTGATTGTTGATCAATGTGGATCACCTGCATTGTTTCAGGAGCGACGCCTCGGTAATTTATTGCTGACTTTCACCAGAATGTCAGAGTGTGTTCTCTCACATGGCATAGTATCCATGGATGATCAGGCATATAGAAATAATTGGAAACATTACAAAATAAAATGTTACCTTGCAGTTGACATGCAATAAAAGATTAATTTAAAAAGAAATAGCATGCCTCTTTTGGATATTTCCAAAGCCTAGTTATTTATGGTGTGCATCATTTTTCTTTTGATTACAGTTATTTAATGTAGATATTAATAAAATTCATGGCAGCCATCTCTGAAATTGGGCAGGCACTTTTATAACAAAACCAACAAGCAAACATTCTCTTCTGAACTTAAGCAACTTGCTATTAAACCCATAGCCTCATCATTCTGTCGCAGCTGCAAGAAGGTTATGTTAAGAATTCGAGTTCTCACTTTCTCCTCTTTTTCAATCTTATTGCTTATCCCATAATTCCATGAAAATGGTCGTGGTCCTTCATGCGAATGTGGATTTGGATGGTCTTGTGCTGCGCCGTGGATTCATTTGTATGAAGGATATTGGATGAAATCCATCTCTTACCTTTGATTGCCTTTCGCTCGACAATGTTCAGTGATTGCCATTGGCAAGCACCTTCAGAAAACTTGGGTAATTAAGATTGAGTAACCATATTTTTCCTTTCAGGATACAGGTTTACCAGAAAGTATGGACATAGATCACAACTCCAGTGCTATTTTTGAAGATGTGGAAAAGAATGATTTTAAAAATGATTTTGGTGCTGATTTTGGTGTAAGTTACTTTGATTGTTTGCTATTAGCCATGTAATTTTATAGTATTCACCATTTTTCTTGTGTGTGATTCCAGATCTAAAAAATTCTTAGTTCCTTGGTGCATTTGTTCTTCAGTTTTACGTGATACAGCTTTGAGATCGTAATTGTAATTGTTTATTGCACACAATAATTTAATCATTACTTTGGAAGATCATATAGAATTCACTTTATCAAGGTTTTATGAAAAGGCACAGCAGCAGAAATAAATTGTGCAATATCATTGTAAAGAGATGAAGAACTTGGCCATGATGCCACTTGTGCACTTAACCAAGTCAGTACTGAGTCCAACATAAAAGCAGATGCAACAGTTCAGACTTGGACTTAAGAATGTGTGAAAAAGAAAAAGTGTATATCATGGCTAACGTGATTTATGGTGTGAAAAATAAAAAATTTAAAAAAAAAAAGAATGTTAAAACTATGATGTGAAATTCTTCTTGTTTCTGGAATATGATCAGCAGATGTCATAATGAGATTGCAGGGTGAGGGGGACATATAGCTGCAGCTCTCTATTGAGGAGGAAAAGGATTGGTTCTATCCAGAAATCTTGGACAAATAGGTTAAAAATCAGCATTCATAAAATTAAATTCTCTGCAGTTTAATGAAACATTAAAAATGCACAATGAATATAGTGGCTTTGAAATTTTATTTCTGATCTTGCACAGTAGTTATTGGTATTGATTTTGTTGATAAAGTATAGTGAAGTTGAAACCAGCTCAAAGCTTTCAGATTTAAAAGTGGGAGTATTCTTTGGACCTTATTTTTCTATTTAACTATTTTGGACTCTGCCTTGTTATGCAGTTATTTTCTCCTGATCCATGCAGTCACAAACTGCCATGTGAAGAATATTTATTTGAATAAGGTAGTTGAGAGTAATTTCAATCTGACCCATGCAGTTAGTACTCTGAACTATTTTATTCAAAAGCAGTTCAGAGTAATTTGTATGGGAGATTTACAATCAAGTTGTTTCTATTTGACAAGAGAGTATCATAGTTAAGAGACAATTACAGAAAAGAATGGTAAGCAAAAACTGTTAGTAATTTTCAGGAAGTGTTTGGGTGAGAGCTGTGTGATGGGGAATGGAGGGGAGAGGCATGGAGGAAGGGCAGTTCTTAAAGTTGGAATTCAATTAGATGAAATATTATCTGTTGCATCTATTCAGGTTTTCAATTTTTTTCTATCTCATTATTTCATAGGTTTTTTCTCCTTCAATGCACTGTGAATCCAAAGCCAGCCCATCTCCAGAAAAAGCTGCCTCAGAAAAAGACATGAAGCTATTACCGAAAGAAAAATTGAATGATGCATTTCCTTCACCATATGATCAATCCAGGCACATACAATATGCAACGCATTTCCCCATCCCTCAGGTGAGGCGATGATGGAAATTGTATGCTTTGAATATTTTTAGGCATTTTGTTATTATTGTCATTTATAACTCTGTAATCAAAAGTGTATCTGCTAGGATTTGGATCGATGAGCCAAAATATCTGATGTGAGTGATAGCTCAATGAAGTTTGGGTTATTGGGAAGACACTTAATTTGTGTCGAACAGATATTTTGAGTGTTTGCATCGTGGCGAAAGCTCCTAGTGCTTGAGACAGAGTCTTTCATCTCTTCAGGTTTTCTGTCCTTTTCATCTAATTTTATAAAGTCAATGGTAATAGAATTTTAAATGTATTTATTTTTGTGGGAGTAGGTTTGAATTTTTGTAAATATTCTGTACATGTTTTTGAAGGTTGGGCCTGCTAGCTGTTAGTTTTGGCTTGGTTTTAAAGGGTCAGGGATTCGAGTATACCATGTTGAGCAACAAGTAGATAGAAATGTTTGTCAGGTGAGGTAGCATCTGGGGAGAGAAAAACAGTTAATGTTTCAAGTTCATCTTAATTTTCCTTCTCTCTCCAAGCCACTGCCCAACTTGGAGAATTTTTTGGTTTTATTTTGGATCGCAGCATCTGTAGTTTTGTTTGCTTTTCAAGAAGAATCAAAATTAGTTGTACTTGATTGATGACTTTTGCCATCATAATTTGTTGAAAAATGGCTGAAAGGTGATAGTAAATGTTTGTGTATCTCCACCTTTCTCCAAAAGTGATCAAGTAATAAATGGCTTCTGTTGTCGATTTAATGAGCCAGACTTTATGCAATGCCAGGGAAAGGTTTTTGACAGTTCAATTGTTATAACCTATTGTTTATCAAAATATAATGGATGGACTTGGAACAGTAAAGAATTCAATTGTTATAACCTCTTTTTTTAATCATAATTTAATGGATGGACTTGGAACAGTAAAGAACTTTTTTACTCAGGCATTTTATCATCAGACAAATGCCTATGGGTATAGGAAGAAAAAAAAAACTTGGTGAAGGGCTCAAGCCCAAAATGTTGTTTATGCATCTTTATCTTTGCTATATAAAGTTTGACCAGCTGACTTTCTCCAGCATTGTGTTTTTACTATGGGTATAGGAATCTCACTTCCCACTGCCTGTGAGTGAGTGTGTTTTGCAAAACAAATTTGATCACTTTAACTGGGGTTTATGATGCGCTGGGTAGGTCACGTCCCCAGAATGGAGGACCATTGCCTTCCCAAGATCGTGTTATATGGCAAGCTCTCCACTGGCCACCGAGATAGAGGTGCACCAAAGAAGAGGTACAAGGACTGCCTAAAGAAATCTCTTGGTGCCTGCCACATTGACCACCGCCAGTGGGCTGATATCGCCTCAAACCGTGCATCTTGGCGCCTCACAATTCGGCGGGCAGCAACCTCCTTTGAAGAAGACTGCAGAGCCCACCTCACTGACGAAAGACAAAGGAGGAAAAACCCAACACCCAACCCCAACCAACCAATTTTCCCTTGCAACCGCTGCAACCGTGCCTGCCTGTCCTGCATCGCACTTGTCAGCCACCAACGAGCCTGCAGCTGACGTGGACGTTACCCCTCCATTAATCTTCGTCCGCGAAGCCAAGCCAAAGAAGATGATGTGTATGATTGATTGTCCCAAAGATTTGCTGTTTTCATTTTTATAATATGTTCATTTAATCATCTGTAAGTGGGGTTTAAAAGTTAGGCTGTTGTTGATTCTCTTTTTTTTCTTCATTTTCTCCCCCCTTGTTCTTCCATCTGGTCCATGCCTGTGGTAATAGGAGGAATCAGCAAGCCATGAATGTAATCAGCGCCTGGTGGTTCTATATGGTGTTGGCAAGCAACGTGATGAAGCTCGGCATGTAATTAAAAAAATAACCAAAGACATCTTGAAGGTTTTGAACAAGAAGAGCACTGCTGAGACTGGTAGGCAGAGCATGTGAGATGTTGAGTGTTGCTTTTATTTGTGTGAATTCCTTGGCTCCATGTTCACATTTTACAGGTTTACAGGATACTGTAGATCATTTTTTTTCTTGGATTCCAACCCAATTGTACTATGGAAATTACAATATCAATTGATATCTTTTATCATGATTTTATAGGTGCTGAATGAGTCCTTCCCAAGGTGTCCTTTGTTATGGAGCGGGAATGAATTTGTATGGACTTAAAAGAATCGCTCATGTACTTCGCTGGTGGAATAGGAGGACCACAAATGATTTCTCTCCTGTTTGTTTAGCCAGGAGTTCAAGAGCAAATGCATCACTTACTTTTAAATGGCCAGGGATAGTTCATTTAAAATCATCATTCAAGTTTGACTTGAAACCCCATATGGACTCCAGTTGACAATTTCATACTTTTTAATCTTAATACACTCCTCCGTGAAAATGTAGATTGTGTGGTAAAGGTAGCGTGTGGCATATTTGCCTTCATTTGTCAGGGCATTGAGTCTATGTATAAGGAAGTCATGTTGCAGCTAGATTAAACTTTGCTTAAGCTGCACTTGCAGTATTGTGGGCAATTTTGGTCTACCCATTGCAGGAAGAATGTGGAGAATTTGGAAAGGGTGAAGAAGAGGTTTACCATGATGGTGCCTGGATTAAAGGATATGGGGAAAAGTGGACCAACTTGGAATGTTTTCTCTGGAGTGTAAGAGGCTGAGTTGGGACCTGAGAAATCTAAGAGGCATTGATAGGGTATACAGAATCTTTTTCCCAGACTATCAAATACAATAGGATTTGCATTTAATGTAGTGGTGTGGGGAGTGGTGGAGTTTAAAGGAGCTGTGTGGGACAGTATTTTTACTCTGGGGCTGGTGGTTGCCTGGAACAGGCTGCCAAGGGTTGTGGTGGAAATAGATACCAAAGTAATATTTAAGAGGCTTCTGTGTGGACAGTGAAAATGGATGGAATAGAGGGACATGTATCATGTGCAAGCAACCGAGCTTTAGTTTAATTTGGCGTCCTGTTTGGTGCAGATGTTGTAGACTGAAGTTCCTGTTCACTTGCTCCACTGTTCTATGTTTATTATGAGGTGCAGAGTGAGAGGGTTGTGAAATATGCCTGGTAGTGCACTGACTGTCATATAGGATCTGCTTTCGACTTGGTTTCATAACATGTATGAAAGATGGGATATTTCACTTAACGATCCACAGTACTACGTTGAAGTGATGGCATAGATTTTGCTCATCAGCTTTCTATGTGAGATTTGAACCAGTTGCATTCTAAATTTGAGGCATCTGTGAGCCACTCTTGAGACAAGTTAGGATCCTTTGACAAACTCTTTGCTGAGGCAAAATTAAGAGTGAGTGCTGTGGAGAAATAGAAAGTGGATGATTTAAAAACAATCTAGTTGACCAAAATCAGAATTTATCGTCATGCATGTGTCATGAAATTCGTTGTCTTGCAGCAGAATCACAAGGCAAGTGTTTATATGGGGAGGAAAAGAATGATGAATGTTTTGATCCAGAATCCTTTATCAAGACTGAGAGAAGAGGGAAGATCCCCAATGTGGATGGGAGGGATTTGACAAGGGCTAGAAAGGCCCTGTGTCCCCAGTTAGTGTATAATGTTGCAGGTGTATAAAAATATGACTAGGCCATATTTGGATTATATAAATCTCTTCTAGTCTGGGTATCTTTTAAACAACTTAATTATTTATCTCTGTAGAGTCATACTTTCCTGTCTTTTAAACAACTTAATTATTTATCTCTGTAGAGTCATACTTTCCTGTCTTCAGAGATTCACATTCAATTTTCAATCTGAATCAACTTTTTTCTAAACTTTGTAGTTGCACAGTGAGCAAAAAAAGCAGTCAAAAGTGAGTGAACTGACTGCTTTACTGATTCATAAACTGTGCTCTTAAGAACACTCTCCCAGCAGCCCCTGCAACCTGCGGGGCGGAAATGACATTAGCCACCTGGCTTGTGGGCTTGCCCCCACTCCCGGAGCTCTCACAGTCAGATCTGCCTCGGACTTGCCTGCAACTCCGTGAGCCAGTTCGCCTTTTACGTGGGTGATCTGCCACATGACCTGGCATTAGGAGGTGCAGAGTCCATGGCCAACACCACTTTTGTCCTTTTGGTTGGCCGATCTCATTGGATGGAGGTTGTACAGCCACAGAGTGTTCAAGGTCAAGGTGAGCTAGCTTTAGGCGGTGAATGGTAAAGGTCTCCTCACAGCTGCTCACATTAAGGACATATGTGGTTTCATTCCAGCGCATCCCACCTTGTACAGGTCCTCATATGGCTGCTGGAGTGGAGTCCGGTGCATGCTCCTGCGGACGAAGACTTAGTCACAGTCCCAAAGGTCCTTAGGGATAAAGGAAGTTTAGGGTTGGAGTCCACAAGCCACTGGAATATCTGTAACGTGTTCTTGAGTCCGAAAAGCATCTGCAGGATATAGAATAGGCTGAATGGGGTGATGAAGGCCATCTTGGGGACATCACTGGGGTGGGCGGGAATCTAGTGATACCCGCGGACCAGGTCGACCTTGGAGAGGATGTGTGCTCCATGCAAATTGTCCTGAATATGAGGCACTGGGTAGCGGTCGGCTGTGGTGGCCTCATTGAACTTTCTGCAGTCACCGCATGGCCTCAATCCTCCTACCTACTTGGGCACTTTGTACAGTGGAGAGGGCCACAGATTGAGCACTGGTTGATCCCCACCTCCTCCTTGGCGAGGAGGAGTTTGTCGGGCGGGAGTTTGCATGCCTGGCCCATTTCCCTTGGAGTTATGAAACCTTGCACATCACGAGTCAATTAGGTACAATTAAAACAGTGGTTTTCAAACTTTTTCTTTCCACCCATGTACCACCTTAAGCAATCCCTTACTAATCTCAGAGCACCTATGGCAAAGGGAATACTTAGTGGTATGTGAGTGGAAAGGAAAAAGTTGAGAACTACTGTTTAAGACACTTAATTTTCTTTATCAGGAGATGTGTTATTGACATTTTCTCTCTAGATAGTAGCGAGTATGGTTTTTACTGAGATAGAAACCTTGCCACTAGGATTTGAGGGATAGGGTGAAAAAATGGTGTGGGAGTATAATCTTTGTTTTGTGAATTGGCTCTTGGGAATGTACAATCTATACTTCGTCTCTTATTTCATTATCATGCATGCTTGAGAGGATGTTTGTAGAAAGCAATAGTTGACTTTGTTCTTTCTATAGGTGGTGAAGAAGGACAAAAGCGAAAGAAAAATAAACCGGAAGCATTTCCTACAGCTGAGGATATATTTGCTAAATTTCAGCATCTTTCACATTTTGATCAACATCAAGTTACCTCTCAGGTAAGTGTTAAGGACATCTTTGGAGTATTGAACCAGATTGTAAGAGTTGAAGCTTGCTCTATCTTCTATGAGAGAAATTGGTAATCATGCAAGACAACTTTTAAGAATGTGTGGTGCATTTCGTCAGCTGGTATCATCTGATAATCTATCCTTTTCTTGCTTCGTTAAATTATACTACAACCCTGGGTTATTAATTTCCATTGCTTCATCTTAAAAAAAAAATCTTTGGATGCAAACATAGCTCAAAAACATTTTCATCAATGGCTCTAAATTTCTAAAAAAAAATTTGGAGATTAATAATTGTAAATTTTTGTTGCTCATGGGATTATGATCAATGTGAGAAAAAATTGAGATCAAAAGAAGCAAAAATTGGAATAAGCCATTTGGAATGTTGCTCCAATTCTATCATTCAATAAGGTTATGTTAATAATTTTGTTAACTTATTTCTCCTGAAATGACAGGTATCACGCAATGTGCTGGAACAGATCACTAGTTTTGCCTTGGGAATGTCCTATCATCTGCCTCTTGTTCAGCATATTCAGTTTATTTTTGATCTGATGGAGTATTCCCTTAATATCAGTGGATTAATAGATTTTGCTATTCAGGTAATCTATTTCCTCTCTAATGCATCTTAAACTCAAATAGTGATAATCAAATCGATGTCTCCTTTGTGATCTTGTGTGTGAAACTAGAATAACCTTGTTTTTGCCTCATTCCTTTTTCTTAAGTTGCTAAATGGCTTCCATCCAGGGTTCATTGCTACTTGATGTACATAACTTATCGTTTGTCCTGCTAAACAAGTTTTTCTTCACTTAGTATATTACAGTGGAAACTGGTTTGTGACCTGATCATGTCATTCCTGGAATAACTATAAGGAATAGACAAGGTGCCTGATATTTTCCAGCTCTCTCAGCCCTCCCTCAGCACCTGAAAGCTAAAGAGGCCAATAGATGGGCATCAGTTATGCTGGCTGTGAATTGATCCTTGTTCCGTAGAAAAGAATGTATTTGGAAATTGAGATGACATAGCAGCTTTTTATATATATATATATATATATTAAAAAAATGGAGCCACTGAATATTTTAAGTTTTTCTTTATGTGGATAGAGTAAGTCATATAATGCACATGAAGTCATGCAGTTTGACCCTGGGATGTGAATATTCTGTTGTTATTGCTGTGTTAAGGCATATCTCTAATGATATTTTAGGAAGGTAATGTTGTTTGCTAATTTTGATTTTTTTTTTGTTGCAGTTACTTAATGAATTAAGTGTAGTAGAAGCAGAGTTACTCCTGAAGTCATCCAGTCTAGTTGGCAGCTATACAACGGGTTTGTGCCTGTGCATTGTGGCAGTCTTGCGGCGCTACCATTCCTGCCTTATTCTCAATCCAGATCAGACCGCACAAGTATTTGAGGGGTGAGGTTTGTTGACTCTGTATCCGTGGTAGATTTAAGAGAATTTCAAATGCATCTCACAAAGGTGTGCTTTATCTGGAAATGATTGGATACACTGCTTCAAATTATTCCCTCTTCGATGGTTAGGTATTTCCTTATGAAGGGGCAAAAGTAGAGGGAGAAATATGTTGCATCATAACTATTGGGTTGAGAACAATTATATGCAATTTCACTCGAGTCTTAAACTGCTGCACTAAAGCATGTCGCTATTTGAGACCTAGTGCAGTGAATTGGCACAGTCTTAAATCTCCCTGATATCAGAATAAATGTTGCCACTGAGCAAAAGGTTTTAATGAAAATAAACATGGTGAACCCTCTATATTGGGAGTCCATATGAATTTTCTTAGTTTCTGTATTTTTTTGAAGAGAGGTGCAAGTATAAATGGAATACATCAATGAACAGGAAATAGCCTTCAAGTCCTACAGATGGCTATTGTTTTAAGTAGTTGTCAGCCAATTATTCATCCACTTATTCCGCAGTAAAAACTCCTAGCAAACTTGAGTGAAAGGCCTGAAAAACTAACTGAAATATGTTCCTATTGTCTGAAGCAATGTTTAAAAAAGGAGGTAATTTTTGTGCAAAGAATGAAATATAAATCAAATTCCAAATCGTATCTGGGAAAAAGCTATCACTATTTCTTTAACTTTTTTTGATGAATATTTTTAAAAACAGATATTAGTGTGTCATCCCAGGAAAATGTTGTATCTGATTTTTTTTTTCTTTTCAGTTTGTGTGGTGTGGTGAAACATGGTGTTAACCCAGCCGACTGCTCTTCTGCTGAGCGTTGTATCCTTGCCTACCTCTATGATCTTTACACCTCATGTAGTCACTTAAAGAGCAAGTTTGGCGAGCTCTTTGGGTAAGGACGTAATATAGATCAAGTATGTGAAAATATTACTGCCAGATTTTGTTTGTTACTAATTTGATGGAAATGCTAGGAGGAGGGTTTGAAGGTGGAAAGGGAGATATCTTTCCTGACCTCGTAGAAGTATTTAAACATTCAGTTTGATAAGCTCCTGGATATTTCAAGAGATATTATTTCTGGCTATACCTGTTTAAAGCCTTGGGTTGGATTAAGCCAGAAAATAAAATTTGGACTATGAAATCTATTGCATCCATAGATCATATATATTCCACTGATCATATATATTCCACTTCTCTGTGCAAGAAACTGCATTGAGATGTGAATGTTACTTTAGCTGTAAAACAAACCAACTCCCCTCTATTTGACCTGCTAAGTTTCTCCAGCATTGTGTTTTTACTTCAGTCATGGTGTCTGCAGACTTTTGTGTTTTACTCCCCTCTATTGGCTCCCTCTATACCTCCTCTGCCTCAGGAAAGCTGCTAATGGATTAAAGGACCTGCCCCACACTCTCTTCTCCCCTTCCATCGGGCAGAGTTACATGATCTTGAAACCACAAATCTCCAAATTCAAGGACAGTTTCTTTCCTGCTGTTATCAGGCTCCTCAATGGACTTTTCTTTGGTACAATAACTATTATTTTCTCCATATCCCACTTGCTGTCCAAGTAAAAATATTCTTTTTCTTTGGCTTGGCTTCGCGGACGAAGATTTATGGAGGGGGTAAAAGTCCACGTCAGCTGCAGGCTCGTTTGTGGCTGACAAGTCCGATGCGGGACAGGCAGACGCGGTTGCAGGGGAAAATTGGTTGGTTGGGGTTGGGTGTTGGGTTTTTCCTCCTTTGTCTTTTGTCAGTGAGGTGGGCTCTGCGGTCTTCTTCAAAGGAGGTTGCTGCCCGCCAAACTGTGAGGCGCCAAGATGCACGGTTTGAGGCGATATCAGCCCACTGGCGGTGGTCAATGTGGCAGGCACCAAGAGATTTCTTTAGGCAGTCCTTGTACCATTTCTTTGGTGCACCTCTGTCACGGTGGCCAGTGGAGAGCTCGCCATATAACACGATCTTGGGAAGGCGATGGTCCTCCATTCTGGAGACGTGACCCACCCAGCGCACCCTTTTTTATGTACTATTACACTATGTCCTGCACTTTTGTTTTATTACACTATCTGATGTAATTTGTGATGACTTACCTAGGTAACATGCAAAACATATGTACACATAATAAATAATTGAATTGAATTTAATTCTTTCCCACTCATTTAATGTACTGAAAAAAATTGTGTTGTCAACATGATCTGCCCCATCTGCAGAGGAAGCATTATGTTCAGTGAAATAAAAACCTTGGGTAACACCTATTTGCATGAATTTTAGATTATGGTTTGTCATTTGCAAATTTTTGACAAATTTTGAAATGGTTTTTTATTAAATTTAACATTGCTATCAATTAACTATTTTTAGTGATGCCTGCTCCAAAGTCAAGAACACAATCTACAGTAACATTGATCCTTCTGATTCCAACATGCTCTGGGAACCCGAGTTCATGATCGATGCCATTGAAAATCCTTCTGCACATAACTTCAGCTATTCCATGCTTGGTAAAATCCTGAATGACAATCCAGCCAATCGCTACAGCTTTGTTTGCAATGCGCTCATGCATGTCTGCGTGGGACATCATGACCCTGATCGGTAAGAGCCCGACTGACTTTATACTTAAGGAGGATTAATTTAGCTAGCAGCTTCAGCACCTTTCTAAGTGGTGTTCAAAATCAATTGACCTAGTACAGAAAAACTGAGCTTGGAAAAAAAAGATTGAGCTGAGTGGGGTTGTTGCATATGCAATGTAATATTTGCTTTTGATCTGTATATTTGCTGACTTCAGCAATAGATTTAGTCGTGCAAAAGATTGTTTGTCCAGGCATGTAAATTGGGGAGTTCATTTTTTTTTGGTGTATTATCATTAACCTGGATATTAGTTGCTAATAAAGGAGCTTTGCTTGAATTTCTAATTTCGTAGAATTGTTTTGTGCATATAAAGGCAGATCATTTCATTGTTCAAGAATGAAACCACATGTATCTCAACAATATGTCAAAGCCCAGTTTGAGATGTGTTTTGAGCTCATTAATATGATTCATACTACTCTCTGCTTTAGCCATGCCTATAATTGAGGCCATTCTTGCAGTTGAAAATGGTGGGTTTTTTTGGTCAATGGTTTTGGCTGAATCAAGGCAGAGACAGAAGAATTCTATGCTTTAATTCACCATTCTTCCTCGTCCTCTACCAGCATTGAGATTTTACTAATATTTGGGATTTACTATTGAATATGGACTTGGGGTGAAGAATTGGTGCTTTACTTTCTACTTGGACACAAGTTCTGTTAAAGCACTAAGCAAACACAAATGAGCTGACTGTTACTTTCCAGGTGCCCACAAACAAGTATGTGCATGTTTGGCAAATTATTTTACACCTGTCTTTTTTTTTCCAATTTAGAGTGAATGATATTGCTATCCTGTGTGCAGAGCTAACTGCTTATTGCAAGGCACTCAGTGCAGAGTGGCTTGGTGTGCTCAAGGCATTGTGCTGTTCATCCAACAATGGAACTTGTGGCTTCAATGATCTTCTGTGTAATGTTGATGTAAGTATTTTTTTTTATCATGCATATCTTAATTTTTTTTAAAAACCTTTTGCAGGTTAAATTTGTCCTTTGACTTGCCTGCTTGCTCTTTGGCTAACGTATATATTTGTTATTGCCATCACCAAGAAATCTCTGGTTATCTGGCTAGAGATTTTAGACAAAAGAACAAGTGAATGCTGCAAATCAAGAGAAGAGACGTGGCTGGTTTTAAGAACGGGTTTGGCTAAAGATTGGCAGCAAATTTGAAAGTATGACAGTTGACTTGAGAATAACTCTGATTTGTATCACTCGAAGGGTGAAGATTTTAAAGAAAAGTGTACCAGGAAAGAAGTTTAAAACAATTGGTTGCAATCCTGTAAAAGAGAAGAGGTTAAAGATATGTTGAGAAAATTGGATTTTTCCTCCTTCTCCATGTTCAGAAAATATTACATTCACTCTTTAAAAATTTGATGGTGATTCAACCTGAGCATGTATGCTTTTACTAATATTTCGTATATTGCTTTTTAACATTTTGAGTCTATTAGAGATATTTAAATTAATATTATAGGTTCATTGATGACTTTTCATTTCCAGAGCCTAAGTCTAATACTCATACAAAAGGAAACAATGAAAAACTGCATCTTCTGACTTCAAGAAAGATCTCTATCAAATTTGATTATTTCACTTTTATCATGTCAACATTCTGTAGCAGTCCTTCTTATAATAATCCCTATCTTGTCAGGGTGTTTCACCTACAATAATGAAAGATGTGGAAAAATCAGTGCAAAACTGTTTAAGGAAAGTACTTGATGAGAGACATGTGAATCTCGTCCTTGTCCGGAAGAGCTGTTTTAGATCACACGAAGGTGGTGAGGGCAGAGGTGCAAGACCAGGTGTTGCACTTCCAGCAATTGTAGAGGAAAGTGCCAGGGATGATGATGAGAGCTTATTGTTGCATACAATGTTCAGAGCAACAAAATTGCTGCAGCTACACAGGTATGCTAAACATGCTAAGAATCATAAGTATAAATTAACAAATGCACCATTACATAGAACATAAAATATCAAAGGATAGATAAATATTCACAGTTGCAGTAGAGGAAAAAATGTCCTGTTTCAACAGGACAGACAAATTTAAATTTAGACATGCAGCACGGTATCAGGCCCTTCTGGCCTATGAGCTCATGCCACCCAATCAACCAACAGCCCCCAAACATTGTTTGAAGGGTGGGAGAAAACCTGAGCACTCTGAAGAAACCCATACAGACAAGGGGACAATGTACAAACTCCTTACTGAGCACACCCGGGTTGCTGAAACTGTAATAGCATTGCACTAACTGCTGCCCAATCTTTGGTCGTCCTACAGTCGTGTTATCGTAGGGAACCGATTGGAAAATAGTCTAGGGGATGGGATTTGTGTTTCTTGAAAAGGCAGGGTCTGATTAGGTTAATTTGGTGTGGTGAAATTCTGCTTAACAAAGCTGATTATCTTTTTGAGGCGGTTACTAAGAAAATTTATGAAGACATGGCATGTACATTAGCAAAGCTTTTGACAAGGTTAATTTATAATAGGAGGTTGAGGGTAGTAGTGGAAGTTTGTTTTCCTGATAGGAAGTCTGTAATCAGTGAAGTACTGCAGGGAATGGTGCTGGGATTGTTGTGTCATGTCCTATCGGTAAATAACTTGGAAGAGAATGTCTGTGGACTGATAAGAGGTTTGCTGGTGACACAAGAATACAGTAGAAGTCAGAAAATCAGGACTACTCAAGATTGGGTCAGTTTGGATTTTCCAGATTCTCAAATTTAAGGAGGAATAAAGAAGAGATGAACAGGTAAATTTTGATCGTTTATTCATTAGCAAATACAACACGCTTCATTTATCAAAATGAGCAGTTTTAAAGAAAAAATAAAGTTGTCACTTGTTGTGGCTGTGCATGTTGAACATAATGAGAATGGTTGCTTAAGGATAGAGTGTGACATGATCAGTTGGAAGTTGGGCAGAATGGAGGAAGATGGAATTTAATTAAGACAAGTATGAGGCAAAGAATTTTGGGTTGTCCAATACTGGCATTGAGTGCAATAGATAAGACCTCATGTTGCAACTGAACAAGACATTGGTTGACCTGCATTTGGAATATTATGTGGACTGCAGAGAGCCTAAAACTAGAGGACATGGATGAAAAAAGAAATATTTAAATGAGATTTATAAGGAACAAGTTTTTGCACACCAAAGGGGTTGGGTATATGGAACAATCTGCCAGAGGAGCTCGTGAAGGTATTAGTCACAATATTCAAAAAACATGTGAACAAGTACATGAGAAGAAAAATAATGAATAAAATGCAGGAAAATGGAATTTGCGTAGATAGGCATCTCAGTTAGCATGGATGATTTGGGCTGAAGGGTCTGTTTCTGTACTATATGAAGGAATGAATGTGGTTCTGTTAAAAACACATCTTGGAGTCATGCTTGCAGTTATGACTTAGGACTAATAAAATTGACTCCAACAACTGCATCTGTCTTGTGAAAGAGAAAGTCAATGCTTACTTTGCAGACAAGAAGGCATCAATCTGGAATGTAAACTCAATTTCTCCATAAATGCTCCCTCGCACTCAGGGCATTTTCATTTTTTGTGTACATTACACTTTTCTAGCACCAGCAGTTTTTTGCTTTTCAACCACAACTATCCTCTGCGCGAGGTGTGGGTGAGTTTTTAACCTTGGCTCCATTAACCAGTTTTAATAGTATTTCTTTATGCCACACTCAATGGTTGTCTTGAAATTAAGAGTAGTTATTTTTACCATTTCTCTGAAATTTAACTGTTTGGTTCATGTTTGAACTAAGGCTGAGTGGTCCATGCTATCAATGAGCAGTTTAATGCCATTTAATAGAATGGTCAAATACACGTACACTTTCTATCATTTTTTTGATGATTGAAAGTAGATTGTGTGATAATTAGCTGGATTGGATTTGTCCCTGCTTATTTTGAACAGCATTTTCCTGGGCCGTTTTCCACGTTGTCTGGAAGATACCAGTTTTGAACTGGAATTGCTTGACTGGAGGTGTGACTAGTTCTGGAGTGCTGGTCTTCAGTCCTCCAGGTGGGAATTTTTTGGGCTTATTGGTTTATCCAATGCTCTCAGCCATTTTTTTGTTATGTAGAGTGAGTTAAATTTGCTGAAGACTGTCTTAATGGATGGTGGAGTCTTTAACCCTCACAAGCTGAAGTTTAATTTGCTGAAGACTATCTTATTGGAAAGTGGAGATATCAGAAATGGATCATCTATTTTGTTGGAAATGTTTTAGTCTTCTCTTTAACCCTCACAAGCTGGACTCAGTTGTCATTGAAGATGAAGATTTTCTCAGAGCTGCTGACCATCAGCATTCATAATCTAATGCAGCAGGTCTACAGAGTATTAATCTGTTCTGTTAGTTGAAATTGTTTACCTCTGCCTATTGGGGATGTAGATGAGTAAGATACAGCACAGAAACAACCCCTTGGCCCACTAAGCCCATGCTGATCATAAGCCTCCCATTTTATTCTTATTCCCATTAACTCCCCCAAAAATAAAGGATTTCTATTCAGGCAATTTACAGAGGCCAATAAACTTACCAATGTGCATGTCTTTGGAAGGTGGGAGGAAACCGATGTACCTGGGGGAAAAAAAAAACCCTGCAGTCACAGGGAGAATGTGTAAATTTCATTCTGAGGTTTGGACTATTATAACAGCTGTGCCACTGCCATGTCCAGTGTTGCATGTAACAATGTTACAGCTTCATTATGTTGGCTCCTCAGTTTCAAGGGATGCTGCTCTTGGCTTACCATTTTGCATTCATTGAACTAAGGCCGACAGGCTTAATAGTAATAGTTGACTAAGGGGTATGCGAAGCAAGAAGGTTGCGGATTGTGACGATGATCATTGCTGGTGCTGCAGTCAGAGCATTTTGGAGCTGCCAAATATATTCTGAATCTCTTCCATTTAACAGAATTGTACAGAAGTAACAATGTAGGATGCTGTCATCATGAAACTGGAACTTTGCTTCTGAAAGGACTGTGGATCATCATTTTAGCAGTGAGAGAATGCCATTTCTCATAAACTGGATTCATTATTTTTTGTTACTATGGTGCAAGACTTATTGTAACTTGCATAGTTTACATCTTTATAATATGGCTCTCAATATCATCATGGATCAACTCTTCACACTGTTGCCTTTCAGGCATAAGCCTGAAGTCCAGCCCCTCTAGATTAAAGAATAGTTCTGACTCAACAGCTGACAGGCTTTTGAACCTCACCATACTACCCTAATCACATCTAGTCCAGGAACACAAAAATCTGTTTGCAATATTGAAACATCATTTTTTCTTGCACTAAAACTACAACTTGGAATACTCATCGATCTATCTTTTTATATTTATGATCTCTGGTTCTGTGACATATAGCTGTAATGTACACCATTGTAATTATTTGTCTTGCATACCTGTTTGGCTGCAACAAATAAGAATTTTGGAACATGTGTACATTGTATTTGTGTATATGGCAATAAATCTCATACTTGTATTCATCAGGAAATTTTCACAGTTAACAATTCACTGAACATGGCCATTGGTATTTATTTTGTGGTCCATCTCTAGTTACTTTAAAGCAGTCGGGATGCATCTGAGCAGTTTGCTAGGCCACTGAAGAAGGGTATTTAGTCAACTATATAGTTATGGGCCACAAAAAGTCCAGACCTAATCTGGGGAGACAATTTTCCTTCCTTCTGCAAAGTATATATGTGAACCAATTGGTTTTCATAACAGCTTGACAACTTCATGGTCATTTCCGCAATGGCATGTTTTTAAAAAATTTCACTAGGCATTTTTCTCCACACTTTAAAAAGCTTTCTATAAAATCCATTTATTGTTATATTGCCTATTTTTCTTGCCAAATAAACTTCTGATCCATATTATTTTTTTCATTTCTGAGGGCAAGCATTCATATTCAAATTATTTCTTGAACTTGAGGTGGTCTAAAAATATTACAGCTTGACAAACATAGCACCAATCAAATAATAATGAAGTAACATTCAGTTTGTTTTGTGTGTATTGTGGTTCTGGATAGACGAGTCGCCAGGCACCAGAAAAACTTTGATTTCCTTTCCTTTATGTAGCATGGAATCTTTGAGTTGTACAGCATGGAAACAGACCCTTTGAAGCAACTTATCCACACTGAACCACTCAAGATAATCCCATTTGCTTGTGTTTGGCCCATATCCCTCTATCGCTTTCCAAAACCATCTCATATGTGCTAATTATACTCACCTCTATCACTTCCACTGGTAACTCATTTCATATATGTACCTCCTCTAGGTAGAAATAGTTGCCCTTCAGGCACCTTAAACCTCTGTATTCTTGTTTTAGACCTATCCTGTGGGAAAAACATTGCCTATTCACCTTATCTTGTATCCCTCGTGATTTTGTACACCTCTAGAAGATCACCTCACCCTTCAGTCTTTCGTGTTCCAGGCAAAAAAGTCCTAGCCTATCCAGTCTCTCCTGTCCCAGTAACATCCTTGACAGCTTAATGTCATCCTTTCCACAGCAAGATGACTAGAACTGAAAACAGTCTTCTAATGTGGACTTGTACAGTTATAATGAGGACCCAACACCTATACTCAATGAGACACATGGGTAACTGCTGACCTGATGAATTTCTTCAGAAGTTTGTTTTTTGTTTCTGTACTCAGCGCCCTGACAGATGAAGGCAAGTGTGCCAAGCACCTTCTACACTACCCTGTCTATCAGTGTTGTTACTTTTAACATACTATTTACCTGTACCTGTAGGTCACTGTGCAGAAAGCAGAAGCACCTGTTTTATAAAATGAGACGACAGATAATGAAAACACAAGTGGAATGCGAACACCGATTTCATCTTTTGTCCGTTTTGGAAAAAGTTCCTGCATCAGCATATCTGTCTGATTTTTATTGCTGAAGTCCTGAAAGTGATTTAAGAAAAACCAAGGGTCACCTCATTCAGGAAGTGAATGTTACCATTTAGCTAAGCTGACAAAAAGCACTTGGTGATGAATGGTTTCATTGTAATGGTCTCTAATACCAAAACACTTTTTTTTCACAGGTGAGCGACTTATCATTCCATGATTCTTTGGCAACGTTTATAGCTATTCTAATAGCGAGACAGTGTTTGCTGTTGGAGGATTTGATTCGCTGTGTGGCAATTCCATCACTCCTGAATGCAGGTAACCATCATAAGGCCCTTTCAGGTGGCCTGAACACCCCATTGTAAAGCCTCATATTTTCCTCCCATGCGGCTCAGAAAGTACTCACCTGAATGCTCCAAAAGCACCTCCGAGGCGTCGACACCAACCCTCCTCTGGGAGTGATAATAGGCACCTGAATGTGCAGCCACTGTAAGTGGCTGTCTGGGGGCGGGTTGATGATCAGCCGGCAACCCAACTCCCTGCTGCCTGACAGCCCCTGCTCTACTGGGAAGGGGTGGCCGATGAGGGCTGTCACAGCCCGGCTGGCCGCTCCTGCACTGGGGCCACTTCTGCTCCAGGGCCACTCTCTATGGCTCAAATTGCGGCATAGTAATGGCTGTCTTCCCTACGCATAATCCCCCATGCAGTTGGAACTGTGTGGAAAACACAGAGCGGTTCCATTTGTGTGGAGGATTATGGGCAGGGAAGATGGCCATTGCTAAGCCGCATATTTATGATGGGTGGCGCGGGCTGTCACCTGAAAGGTGAGTCTGCAGGTTAAGATCTGCTCCTGCCGCCACCCTCAAGGCAGAGGGTCCACCTGAAAGGGCCTTTAGAAACATTTAGTTTAAATCTGCCTCTTCATTTGAAGTACAGCTAGTCCCCAGGTTATGAACGAATTCTATTACCTATGTCTGTCCATAAGCCAAATTTGTAAGTAAAGGCAGAACAGGTACTTAGGGTTCTTATTTAGCATTCATGAGGTAGCATTTATGTGCACGCCTGAATTGGGGCACAATTATGCGCATGCACGAATTGGGGAACAGCCCGTTTGTAAATACGAGTTGTTCGCAACCCAAGGACTGCCTGTACACAATACTGTGCCTTTATTCACTATGTATTCTTGTTTTTATGTTCAGAGAATTTTATTTTTATTTGTAGAATTGTTATAATACCTCAGCTCTTTTTCCTGTTATTTTTGTTCTTTCTTGCCCATCAAGATTTATCTAAATCCCCTTTGCAACCAACTATTTAATTTGATTCTACTCTACTTTCAGATAATGAACACTTGTGCATGAGAAAGTTTTAAGTCGTGCCATCTCTGTTAATTTTACTAGTTATTTAAACCAGTGTTGTTTGCCACCAGAACAAACCATTTCTTTGTGATTACTTTGTTTTAACCTTTTGGAATTTGAACACCTTTATTGAAACTCCTCTTGAGCTCTTGTATGTAAAGGACAACAGTCTTGGACTGTTCTGTCTGTCCAGAAAATTGAAGTACCTTTATTCCCAGGAATGGTCCATGGAACTGTTATTGGCAGGACAGTGTTGGCCTGATTTGAAATGAGCTGCTTTCTGTAATGATTATCAAAGTGTGAAAATGAATGAATTTTGTTTTCTTCAGTCATTTTGTTCAGTAAAAGGTGGAAGTCTGAAGACTCTGTGATTAGAGTAAAAACACAGAAATTTGGTATATAAGTTGACTGGCAGGTAGGTTGACTCCCCCCCTCCCCCCCACTTTTTTTGAAACATATTTACTTTTATTTTCTGGCTGCCTGTGCCTCCCAGCAACAATCCAATTTTTTTTAAAAACACCCTAATTGTCAAGTAACAAAGCAGTAAATTACCGTAAGCAAGTAAAAGAAACAGTAAAAAAAAACTTTGTCCTACTGACCAGGAGCGGGAACCTTGGACCCATGTGGCCAGGAACCTCCTGCCGGGAGAATGAGGTTGCTGAGGAATGAATTCAAGTTGCCAAAGAAATGTTTGGTATTTTGATTCAAAGAAGAATTAAGAGAAAAAAAATCTAATTAAGTTCTTTTTCTCCCCATGATGCTGCTTGCTTGGCCTTCTGAGTTCCTCCAGTAGATTCTGTTTGGCTTCATATTCTTGCATTTGCAGTCTCCTTCCTGTATGTCTGCAATTAAGCAATCTCTTGCAAAAGGTTTTTGATTGCAAAACTTTGTATCACAAAAGCATGGTTAATGAAGATTACACAGCAAACATACTTTTAGTCCCTTGTGAATTTATACATTATCTTTGGCAGAAGATTCAGTGAAGGACTACCTTTGGAAATGATCCATGTAATGTGATACTGTGGATGTGGAGACTTAAATTTTATTTTAATTTGAACTATGGCAAGGCAACAGGCCCTTCTGGCCCATGACTCTGCACCACCCAAATACACATGAGACCATTTAACTGATTTACCCCATACATCTTTGGAATGTGGGAACAAACCAAAGCACCCAGAGGAAACCCACAGGGAGAACGTACAAACTGTCTGCAGACAATGGTGAATTCGACCCCTGGCTGCTGACGCTGTAATAGCATCACTACGCTATCCAACATACTTAGTGTAGCCAAAATGAAAACAAAAACCTTCCAGTGCTGCAATGCAATACTGAAGAGAGTGCTGTGTTGTTCTAAGTTCCATTCTGCAGATTAGATGCAAGACCAAAATCCAGCTGATGTTTCAAGAGGTAGTTAAACCTCATTGGCAAGTTTTGCCATTTCTGGTTTAGTTGTCATAATTGCCCTCAAAATGCAGTTCATAAAAGTTCCTCATTGAATCAGTATGGAAAATTCTAACGATGTCACAATTCACTCAATAAATGCAACCCTTTCCTCTGTAGTAACCAGAAACATTTAAAAGGAATTTCATTTGGAACAAAGCTACTTGAACCAATGGCAGTTGCCTCAGACTTCATAACTGAATTTTATTCTTCAGCTGAACTTCAGTATGTTTCCATCAATGTCCGATTCCACCAAATTAATCTTGAGAGAAGAGAACAATTGTCATTTGAGTCCATACTTCATGCATTTTGCTTTTGCCATGCTTTACAAAAAAAAAATTGTTATTTTTCAGCATGCAGCGAGCAAGATTCAGAACCAGGTGCTCGTCTAACATGCCGAATCCTCCTCCATTTGTTTAGGACACCACAACTGAATCCTTGTCACCAGGACAGCAGTAAGTGACGATTTTTAATCAATGGAAATCACTGAGACTTGGTTTCAGAATATATTTTTCTATCCATAAAGAACTTCATCCATAACAAGCCATTTGAAGAGGTATTTCACATAAGCTTTTCAAAACATTTATTTTTGGTTTTGAAGGATCTGTCCTTAAATAAAGAAGGAACAAACATTTGGGAGAGGCAAACTGTACCTTTGGATAAAATATCACTTTAAATCATGTCACTTTTATATTTTAATTTTGTAAACTGGAGCAAGCACGGTTTTGTAGCACATTTGAGAGCTCTGTTTTTTATTTTAAATTTAGATATAGAGCAGAATAACAGGCCCTTCTGGCCCATGTTACCTAAACACTCCAATTAACCTACAACTCCTGTATGTTTTGAAGGGTAAGAGGAAACTGGAGCACCCAGAGGAAACTCACGCAGACATGGGGAGAATATACAAACTCCTTACAGACAGCACTGAATTCAAACCTGGGTCACTGGTGCTCTCACAGCCTTGTGCTGACCTTGCCTCCCAGAAACTTGATCAATGTTGGATGTGGCCAGTGAATTCTTGATTGCTGTACATGGTTAACAATCAAATTTATCTGTCACTTCAGGCTGCCCTCTCATTGTTAATAAAGATTTTGGACTAGATAAAGCTGTTGAAATAAAAAGCTCTAATGATGTTGGGTCTTTGTGCTAAATGTTTTGACAACTAATGATATGCAAATGTTTTGTCAGTGTTGTTCCTTCCACCATTCTTCAGGATGGACACAGGCTTTCCAGTCCCTGATCAGTACAGGACCTTCCCAACTAAAAGTGATGAATGCTTTCTCTGAATAGTCTGGATGGTCAAAAGACGCCATTACCTGGGCTCAGTGACTGTGAGAAACTTGTGAAGTAAATCATCCTTTTTATTCGGAGGATGCGGGAGATCAAAACCCTCTTTCAAAATTTTATTTTAATCGAAGACAGCAGAAATGATGGTAGAATGTCTGATGAAAAGCAAAAACTGCAGAAATAAGAAACAAAAACAAAATCTTGGAGATATTAAGCAAGTCAGGCAATATCTTGACGATAGAATGATTAATATTTCAGGGTAGCAACCCTTCATCAGAAAGTTGTTTGCAGATTTTTGTCCACTCTCGTCAAGCTGTTGCTTCTACTCTTCAAATTAACTTTAATTTTTGGTCATTCCATATAACCATATAACCATTTACAGAGCAAAAACAGGCCATGTTGGCCTTTCGAGTCCGCACCGGTTCACTGATCTTGAGGCATTGGTCCCGGTAGATCATGTCGATTCTCTGATGATGCTCTGCCAGGCCTCTACTGCAGCCATTTTCAGCTCCTGCTTGCTTTGGGAGCTTGTCCATGGGTGGGGGGGGAATTACATCAAATGAAGAGAATAAAATGGCTGTTCAGTCTAAGTTATTTAAACAGGAAGCCCTAATTTCTTCAAATTCATGCAATTGCATTTGAGTTTACATGTTGAACACGTGGAATTTTTTTCAGAACCACAAACTTTGTGGAAAAAGCTGGTGAATGTGTGAATTTGCTTGCAGAAAATTATTTTAAGTAGGAGAATATTAATGCTGTTCTTCTGAATGAAATGGATTTTGAAACATAAACATAAATAAGTATTTCAAAGAAAGAAGGGAATTATTCAAATATTACAAAATCATTTCAATTCTAAGCCATCAGAAATTATGGAGAGCTACAAATCTGGCACAAGAAATTAGAAGTCATGAAACAAAACGTATTACTGAATAGCATTGATATACATGTAAAAGTTGATCTGAATTGTCACCTAAGATAAGAGGAGGCAGAAGTAACTATGGTTTATGTCGGAGATGACTGTCAGTGGAGAGGTACTGACCACATTTAATGGGACATATGAATGAACCTAAGATTTGGTCTATGAAAATCATGAAAGGTAACCAGCAATGTCACAAATTAAACTTAATCTGATTTGGATCTTTAACTGACATTTCGCTGAAGAGAATGCCTCAAAAAATATGCATTTATCCCTGATGGACTGATAACTATTTCCATGTAAGTTAGACATCAAAACTAATCATCAGATTCCTGTTGCATAAAACAAAATTTTATTATCGATTTAAATATGGTCTTGGCTTCTTCATGCTCCAAGACTGTGGTTGCAAGCAAGTTCATTCATTTTGATGATTATAGTGTACTTGGGAGCAAGCCCAAATCTAAACACACGACACTCAGAATTAAGGCCAGGATTGAATCTGGCTAATGGTCAGGATGAATGAAAATGCAGTGAAATGCTCTTTTTAGGCTTCTGGTCGCTGGAACATCTACAGATGCTTAGACTGAGAGATGCCACTGTGATGCATGGAGAGCTCAGCATCACAGCACAGACCACAGTATCCTCACAAAGACATGCTTTACAGTGTCAATGGTGATGTTGCTGCAGTTACTAATTGTGTTTCTATCCTTTCAAAGGGTTTGTATGATGAGAGAGTAGAGCAATTAAGATTGTCAATGCCAACAATAGTTTGAATTCTTCTCCCATGTTGATTCTGTTCAGTTTTTTCTGACTGGGTGTAATCTTTCCCAGATAAACCGACAGTCGGGATCCGTTCATCGTGTGACAGACATCTGCTGGCAGCATCGCAGAACAGCATTGTGGTTGGAGCAGTTTTTGCTGTCCTCAAAGCCATTTTTATGTTGGGTAAGTTTTTTATGCTGAATATGAGGGCTCATTTCTTGTTTAGTTGGGTTATCTGACGCAATCATTTGCCCAGCAATTCTCTTTTGATATACTAGTGAATTCATTTTGTTCCAGACTGAAATATAACAAGACTTGCATTTAAATTGAAATTTAGATAGACATACAGCACAGTAACGTGCCATTCAGCCCACGAGTCCATGCTGCCCAATTTACACCCATTAATCTATACCCCCACCCCCCGATATGTTTTTGAACAGTGGTAGGAAATTGGAGTCCCTGGAGAAAGCCCATGCAGACACGGGGAGAACATGCAAACTCCTTGCAGACAGAGAGGGATTCAAACCCTGGTCTGCTTCCAATTCTTTATCTTTGGCTTGGCTTCACGGACGAAGATTTATGGAGGGGGTAAATGTCCACGTCAGCTGCAGGCTCGTTTGTGGCTGACAAGTCCGATGCGGGACAGGCAGACACGGTTGCAGCGGTTGCAGGAGAAAATTGGTTGGTTGGGGTTGGGTGTTGGGTTTTTCCTCCTTTGGCTTTTGTCAGTGAGGTGGGCTCTGCGCTAACTGCTATGCCATCCATGCCGCTTTTATTGTAAGTATAGTACAACTCCGATTTATCCAAAATGGTCGGGACTGGACCTATATCGGATTAATGTTTTTTTTTTCGGAGAAGTGGTCATTTTAAATAAAAATGTCCCAGTAGCAACAGAAAATCACTTTTATCAATGTTTAAACAACAACAAAAAAAGGCTTTTTAAGCATTAAAATGTTTAAGCAAAAAAATGCTGGCCGCACCACTACCGCCGATCTCCGAGACTTCCCAACTGCTGCCGCCAATCCCCAACAATCTCCACTGCTATCGCTGATCCCTGGGGAGGCTTCCCGGGCTGCTGGAACACTCACTGACTAGTCAGCAGGCTCCTGTCTCCCCAGTCACGGGAGATCCCGATGCCCAAGTCCAGACTCCGAATCCTCCCCTAGGCATACTGCACACGCACACCATGTAGTCAGGTGTGCTTGTGCAGTAGTAGGCCAAGGGGTGGGTTTGAAGTCAGCGTCGGGAGCTCCGCTGTGCTGAGAGGGGAAGGGAAGGGTAGAGGAGGGAGAAAAGGGAATGCTGCTGAGCCTGAGGTCCCACTCCTGCCAGGGAGGCCGCTCTCCTTGATGATGCTGGAACAAGGAATTCTTCCAACCGCTTGCGGTTGGGAGACAGTGGCACGCAGTTTAAAAGAGAGATCTGGAGAAAAAAGTCAATAAGGGAAAGCAAAGGAGAAATGGAAAGAGAGAGGGGAGGGAGTTATATGAAACAAGGACAATAGTTCTAATTTCATGTTGAGTGAATTTTTTTTTCAACCTGTGAAGTCAGCTCAGTTCTGAAAAAAAAAAATCCGATCAATGAGGATTTGGGAGAATCCAGTTTTGTATTGTAAATAACTCTTGGTGCATTTTATCTCTATGTGTAAGAACTAAAAGCTGTATTGGTGGGATGATCATATTTGATTGGTAACATAAATATCACTGCCTCATTTCACATGACAGGTACGATGTAGAAAACGTGAGTAAAATATTTTCTACTAAAATCTTGGAGTGAAGCAACCCACTGTTCATAAAATGATGATTAGGGATCTTTTTGTCCTTTTACTTTAGTGGAAGTATTGAATTTACTCCAAGTTGCCTCGTAAATGCAAACCACTGCCTAGTCGAGCAGGTCTTGGAAAATTTCAGTAGCACTTTCGAAAAAAAAGCAAGTGTGCTGGTGGAAAATGTGAGGGAAGTGTTTGGTGGCTTAAAATTGTAGCTGAGAGAAGAAAATACTTAGGGTAACTCGATCTTATGAAAAGGGACTAACTGTTAATTTGAAAGGCTTCCAAATGAAAACATCTTCCTCTTGCAATTTCAGGTGATGCTGAATTGAAAGGATCTGGATTTTCACATTCTGGTGGGATGGAGGAGCTTCCTGAGGATGATATTGGAGTAAAAAAATCTGGCAGTCGGGCTGTTTCTATTGAAACAGCCAGTTTAGATGCTTATGCAAAATATGTATTAAAGAATATTTGCCAGCAGGTAAGGGCATATTATATCTTGGAAAGCTATTTGATACACTTTATACCCAACTGCACTGATAATGCTTGAAAATGTTTTATTCTTAGTTAATATGCAGATGATGTAACTGACTCTGTAGAGGTTTAATTATTTTCCAGGACAGTAAATCTGACACATTTCCACTTGGCATTCATTGGATTTCTTCAGACAAAATGAAATACTGAAGATTATGACTAGAAATGTTGTCAATGTTAAACAGGAACGTCAACAAACTCTGATTAAAATGCAATACACAAAAGTGCTAGAAAAACCAAACAGATCAAGCAGCATCTAAAGGAAGTAGAGGGTAACTGAGGCTTTATGTCTGAGTCCTTTGTTAAAGTTTGAGAAAAAAGCAGGCAGGCACCTGAATAAAGAGAGAGGGAGGAAGGGGCATGTAGAGAAGTACAGGCTAGCAGGTAAGAGGTCATCAGTGCATAGGGATGGGAGGGTAGAAGAGAAAAATGCTGAGGTGATAGCACTCTGAATGGAGAGGGGATGGGGAGCTGGTGGAAAGGAGACATAGGTATAGGGAAAGGGAGAATCTTGAGATGGTTTTAACAGAAACTGGAGGTTGATGTTAATGCTGTCTGGTTTGAGAGGGCCCCACACTAAATATTAGGTGTTGTTCCTCCAATTCACAGCTCAGTTTGGTAGAGCACGAAGCCATGAATGGACATGCCAGTATGGCAGTGGTGTGTGGAATTAAATCATTTGGCCACTGGAAGTCCCTGTTATTGAAGGGGATAGAGGAAAGGTGTTCAAACATTCTGCATCCAATCTCTGTGATATGGATGAGACATCATAATGCATACAATTTTGAGGTTTATTCAGGAGTCTGGTAACAGTGGGAACCACACCATTCTTGAATATAGTGGTGTGTGTTCTCATGCTTGCTAAGCTTCTTCCTGGTGGAAAGGGGAAGGGGAGGGGTGAAAAGAGTATGGTCAGGATGGAATAAATCTTTTACTATACTGGCTGTTTTTATAAGGCAGTTGTGGATTGAATTGTTGGAAAGGAGGTGGTATGTGTGATGGCCTGGGCCATACTCACAACCCTCTGCAGTTTATTACAGTCCTGAGGGGTGCAGTTCTTGTACCATGCAGTCATGCACCCATAGAGGTCCATTAAGCTGTTATGGGATGCAGGTGTCACACCAAATTTTAAAGAAATTTAATTATGAAAATTATCAATATGCCAAACTAGAGGAGCTGAGATACAATGTTAACTTTTGGGGTTGGAGGCAAAAAAAATAAGGTAGTAGATAAAGCCATGGAGTGATTTGAAAATAAGGGCAAGAATTCTAAAAATTGCCCTGGAGTCAGCAGTGGTTTTTGAAATGTGCTTCAAGACGTTGGTGGTGTCTCGCATTAACTCCATCTACCAGTCACTCTAATTTGCATACTGCAAATTTACAGCTGGCACAGTAGGCGTGGTAGTTAGGGTAATGCCTTTACAGCGCCAGTGACTGAGGTTAGAATCCCGAGTTGGTACATTCTCCCCATGTCTGTGTGGGTTTTCCCCAGGAGCTCCGGTTTCCTCCCACCATTTGAAAGGTACTAGGGGTGTAGGTTAATTGGGTGTAAATTGGACGGCACAAACTTGTGGGATGAAATGGCCTGTTACCATGCTGTATGTCTAAATTTTTTTTTTTAATTTAAATTTAAAACCGATGTCATCTACCTGGCCCTACACTAAGCCTTGGAACAAGGACAGCTACGTCGAACTACTATTTATTAACTATACCTCTTGCTTCAACGCAATAGTGCCAACCAAACTCAACTCCAAATTGGATCTGCAACTTCCTCGCCTACAGGGTGCAGTCAGTTAGGGTTGGTGACAGCACCTTCTCCATGATCATCCTCAATACTGAGGTCCTGCTCAGTCCTCTACTACATGTCCCTGAGATGACTGACTGCATGGCCAAACATCATTTATAAATTTGCAGATAAAGTAAACGCGAGTAGGCTCTTTCCACAGATTAGGAGAGATAAATGCAACAGGACGTAGATTTAGGGAGAAATGGGAAAGGTTGGGGGGAACATTAGGGGGATCTTTCTCTGAGAGTGGCGGGAGTGTGGAACGAGCTGCTATCTAACGTGGTAAATGTAGACTCACTCTTAAGTTTTAAAAATAAACTAAATAGATACATGGATAGAGAGGTCTGGAGGGATATGGAATGGGTGCAGGGGTCAGTGGGACTAGTGGTATGATGTTTTTGGCCTAGACGAGAAGGGCCGAATGGTCTGTGCTGTAGTGTTCTATAAGACCTGTCACTTTAAAGAGACACAACCTGAAATTGCTAATTGTATAATTTTTTGCACAATCTTAATTTGTACAATGTATTATATTTCTTCACAGGAGTGGGTGGGAGAGCGGTGCCTAAAAAGTCTGTGTGAGGATAGCAGTGCTCTTCAGGATCCAGTTCTAACAAATAAGCAAGCTCAGCGACTCCTGCAGCTCATATGCTATCCACACCGGCAACTGGACAGTGAAGAAGGAGACAACCCACAACGTCAGAGAATCAAACGGATCTTGCAGGTGAGAAGTTGTACAAACTTGACGAGGAATTGTACTAGGCAAATAGCAGAAATATAATAAACTGGCTTTGATGACTTCTGATCGAAACAGTTCAAAGCATTCCAGTTGACTGCACATTTTCTTAAATAATAGTGTAGCAACTGCAATTCCATTGGTTGCTGTTGGTAGGTGGGTAGTAGAAAAAAATAATAAAATTTAAATGTAGGTTGGAATCTGAACTGGGTGAAAGAAAATGACAGGCCTAGTTGTGTTTCTTGATAAATTATTTTTGCCCAAATCACTCTTGGAAAATTTTCAAACCTTGTCCTTCAAAATCATGTGTATCTTAAATTTGAGTAGTTAATTTTTCTATTTATTTTAGAACCTTGACCAATGGACAATGAGACAGTCATCACTGGAGCTCCAACTGATGATTAAACAGAGTGTTACCAGTGTAAGTAGAGACATGATAACTTGAGCTTAATTCTGCATCTGCATGTCCCCTCATAAAATCAGGATCACCAAAGAACGAGGTGTGTATATGTGTAAGTAAACAAAAAGGTTCCCTTCTTGGCAATGTGTTTTGGGTCCTGGCTTATCAGCCCCTGGTAAGTTCAAGAAAACAGACAACGCCTTGCTACCATCTAACTTAGCAATTCATGTTGCCAAATGATTATCACAATGGAAAACAAAAAAGAATAGAACTTTGTATTTTTTTTATTCAGATGTAACACCAATTTAAAATTAAGGGAGAACACATCCAAACCTTCCTCAAGTTTTGAGGTACATTCAGATGTGCTGGGGAAGAAATTATTTTCTCAGATAATAACAATAAATAGGACAGTTTTATCACTGTATCGGTTAGTCAGCCAGTTCTGCTATGTCCAAATTTATTTAGCATGTTTGTCTTTTCAACTTTATTTCACTATTCCACACTGACAATTTTATGATTCCATATTCTTGTAACATTGCATGGGGACATTGAGTCAATGATCTCAGTCAGGTCAAAGATTTAATGCATACTATATTACAATGGTAGTTATCAATGCTGAAGCAGAATAAGTGATGTTACCGTGTTAAGTTTTGGTTAGAGAATGTACACATCAGCATCATCTGTCAGGATTGAGTTCTGTGAATGTATCCCACCAAGCTTACTTTCAATTAGGTTGAAAATATAGGTTAGACTTGTCTTTAGCCAGCTTGGATTTCCCTTGGAGATAAACAAAAAATCTGCAGATGCTGGGGTCCTGTTCAGTAAACAAACATGATGGAGAACTCAGCATTTCATGCAGCGTCCATGGTAAACAATAGGCCGTAAATATTTCGGCCCAAGCTGTTCTTCAAATATCTGAACAAAGGCTTAGGCCCGAAACACTGACTGTCATTTTCTTTCCATGAAGGCTGCATGACCTGCTGAGTTTCTTTCGCTCTTTTGTGTACTTGATTTTCCCTTGCCAATATTAGCATCTCACTCAATGATCCTCGATTGTTGCTCATTGCAAAGCAAATAGTTTATATTTTTAAGATCATGAATCTGCTCTGCTGTTGTCTAATCCCATGTTTCAGGAGATGAATTCCTTACTAGAAAACATTGCTAAGGCCACTATTGAGGTATTTCAGAAATCAGCTGAAATGAATTCATCTAATCTGAGCAGTAATGGAACTGTGAATTCAGGGATACCTGTTTCTAGTGCCAGCAACACAAATGGAAATGCCAGCAAAATGAAACCACTTCTGAGGTGAGTTTTGAACAGAATTAAATATATGTGAATTAGAAATTTAAAATGATATAAGTGCACAACAGATGGTCAGAGTTGAAAATAAAAAGTCCATCAATGTGATCGATGAACAGGGTGATCGCTGAACTTTTTAATCAAAACTTTAAATCTGACCAGGGAAGTTTCTGTCCTCATAACATAATATTGAATTCTAGAATTTCAAATAAACAGACTTTTCAGTCTGTATTAGAACTAGGCAGTTGCTATGAAGCCACTAACCTACAATAGAAACTCAGTTTTTCTCACTCCACAGATGCTGCCTGATCTGCGAGAAATTTGCAATATCCTTTAATTGCAGGTTTTGAACCATCATCGTTTTACTCGTCTCTATTTAATCTCCTACTTGCATCCTCCAGGCAAATCAGCTGTTTTTAACCCGACCCTTTCAACCAACAACATTATTACTACTATCCTGTCTCTCGTAGTCTCCACCTTTTAATAAATATTCTCTCTGTTCTCCGAACTTCTCCCCTTTTCTCTTCAATTTAAAATGTGCTTGTTTCTGAACTTTAATAATTCTGATGAAAGGTCTTCATTCTCACTTTTAACTCTGTATCTCTCTCTACAAATGCTGCCTGATTGAAATTAATGCCTGAAATCCTCACTGTGTGACCAACCATTCTCCCTTCATTCTGTGCAGCGAATTGGCAAATTAATCAGGCGGGTAAAGAAGTCGCAGCGTAGAAATGTAAAGGTCGCAAGTTGGGGAGTACCTGTCTAGTCACTGAACCTGATACATTGATCAAGCTTTGATTTTTGTTATCACCCAATGTAGAAGTGTTAACAGCAACAAATTATAATCACTTATAGCATGTTTAACATGATAAAGCTTCCCAAATGCTTCACAGGATATTTTATCAGAGAAAATTTGACACTCAGTCAACTAAGGAGGTAATTAGATTTAAAAGTTGTATTAAAGGAGGAGAGAAAGTTTTTTTTTACATGCCATTGTGATCAGCCACTTTCCTACACTCAGGAGTATATTTGCAAAACTTGTGCCCAAAGGATTTGGTCTAATTCTTAAAAGTTTTATTCTTTCTTTCTTCTTCAATATTTTTATTAACATTGAAATTTCACATCAAAAAATAGAGTACATAAGGATATATGTTAAAAATCACATTATACGTTAATGTGTTAAATCACATTATTTCATCCAAGGTAGGCCACATTTCAATCAAGCAAATTACATTGTATTAATTTTTTTTAAAATCTCAACCCATTAGCAAGAAAGAAACTGTTTGGCCAAAAAAAGACAATTCCTCCTTAGTCAAACCTTCTACCTTCATATCAAATCAAAAAGGATCCCCATAGTGTTTGAAATTTTGAATTAAAATTGGAAATTGACCATCTAATCTTCTCTAAGTTTAAACGTGACATGACGTCACATAATCATTGAGCATGAATAGATGGAGCAGCGTCCCTCCATCTGAGTAAAACTGCCCGCCTAGCCATAAGAGAAATAAAAGCTAATATATGCAGATCAGATGCCGTTAAAGTTATGTCATTCTCTCCAACAATGCCATATTATACAGTTAAGGGATTAGGTTTAAAATTAAATTTAAAAAGTTTTATTCTTGATATGAATAAAGACTATAGATGCTGAGACCACATTTGTGCATTGCATATTCCTACTATTCCAATACTCATTTATTTTTACAAACAGCTCATCAGAGCGGACAGGTGTCTGGTTAGTAGCACCATTAATCGCAAAATTGCCAACATCAGTCCAAGGTCATGTGTTGAAAGCTGCTGGTGAGGAATTGGAAAAAGGACAACACCTTGGGTCATCTTCACGAAAAGAACGGGATAGGCAAAAACAGAAGAGGTAAGTGTGGATTTTAGTGTGAAGTAACAGCAATGCATTGTTTTGTTTCAGTGCTGTTCTTGTTTACAATTTTCCCTCATTAACTCACCAAATGAAATATGTTCTGCTGTCGAGTCAATGAGCTTTGATCTACTGGTCTGTTCCATTGAAGCTGGCATTGGATGTAGCAAGTCATATACCACCATACCTCAGGCTGCACTGGATGACAACAAAATTTGCCTTCTGAACACTTTTGGGTTCTGCTGATCACAAAAGGCACCTTTTTAAAAAAAAAAAAATTAGATATAACCTACTTTGTGATTTTTCTGTCATTTTAAGTCTACTAGTATATTGCCAACAAAGAAAGCTGTTTTGGTCACTCCAAGCATACCTGGGCACGCACTCAATGTAGGGAAAATGAAAATGTTGTCTTAGGATAGGGCATGCTTAGTCAGGATAACACAGACAGGCTATAAAAGCAACTTACATATACAGATGCTGTGCATTACACTGATATAGGTTGAATTCATGTTGATGCACGTTCTTCAGGCAATAACATAGTGAGTGTACATAACAATAGCATTTATTGACTTCAGGAAGATTCAGTACAGCAGAAATGTTTAATCAATGTCTATAGCTGCAATACATTCTGCTACATTTGTGGTGAGTAGATGCTTGAAGCTAAATTCAATAAAAGTTTATTTAATGTGTCTCCAACTTTCTACGTGATGCAGCAAATCTGAAATGACCTTTGTGTTTAGTTTGAAGTTGTCTATCATAATCCCCAATTTTTTTTTATGAAGCAAACTTATTGGGAAAAAAAATATTGTCTAGTGCATTGATGGATGTTTGAAATTACAGCCAAACAAAAGATTGGGTCCCTATTCCTCATTTCTGGATCTAGGGGTATTGCTAGCATTCCAGTATTTTTGACCCCCATATCCTGTTGGTCTTATTGATTGATTTTACCACATTAATGTGCAAGTATCTGTTTTGGAAAGGTACTTTCATGCTGCTATTAAGGAGGGAGTTTTAGAATTCAGACTTAGCAGACTTAAATACACAATTGTGTGTTGAAGCTGAGATACAATGTGGTATGGGGAGGAGCATTTAAAACTGGTATATCAGTCAACCTGATTTGGTCCATGTAGTGGCTTTTGGTATTGATGAAGAATTGATCTTTTAGAATCACTGAACTAAATAACGCATCTTGGTAGACTAGGTGGTATCAAGCACTTAATCTTCCTCCATATCATCCCACTCCACCCTAGATATCCATCCTTCCAGTTTTGGAATTACTTTTGACATATCATTTTTCTTTATTTCCTTCTCCATTTTTGAAAAAAGTAAAGATTTATCCACACTTAATCGTGGACTGTAAATCACCATAAATCTAACTTCACAATAGTGAACTATGCCTTTACCCACCTATTTGCTTTTTGGTGTGGCATTGTATGGTTTATAGTTCTTTGTATTTTCATAAAATGAACCTTAAAATGTACACTTCAATGGCATTCCAATATTCTACATCTTTCTTGCAGTCTGAACTGAGTGAATGAGAGTTAATGTCATACACAAATACAATCACAGGTCTGTAGACATTCGTGTTTCACTCAATGTGCAGATGCATCAAAACTCTTTCTTGCTGTTGCCATCAACAACAATAGTATAGAAAAAGTCCTGACCTGAAACATTGACAGACAATTTCTCGCCACAGACACTGTCTGACCCTCTGAGGCATTTCAGACTCTTTTTTTCACTGCGAATAAACTTTATTTGATACCTATTATTTCATCTGGATCTCTGAACTTATTTTTCGTTTCCTTGTTTCTTCCTCTTGTGGGATTATCAAAGAGATTTTGAGGACTATTTGCACCAACTCCAAACCGCAATTCCCGCATCTCCTTTGTCTCTTTTCAGTCCCAGATTTTTTTTAATATATGTATATATAGTGCAGGCCTAAATTCTTTAAATTAACCTAATAATAGCAGTTGACAACTTGTGGGCAACTATGTATTTTTTCTTAACTTTTGTTTTTCTCTCCAGTATGTCTCTGTTGAGTCAACAGCCATTTCTTTCTTTGGTTTTGACATGCCTTAAAGGGCAAGATGAACAAAGAGAAGGACTTCTCACTTCCCTTTACAGCCAGGTCCAACAGGTAATTAACCATTAATATTATTAGTTGTAAATTTGTATCAATATTTTGTGAAGTGATGACTTTTTTCTTTCAAATTTTCTGCCACATTAAGTCCATCCACATGATCTTATCACCATATTTTAATTCTCCTCTTCTTCCCCCTGCCCCCCCGCCTCTGCTCCCAACCTGTCTCCTAGATTTAAAGACACTGCATGTATTTGGACAGGCAGCACTTTGATTTAACAATTCATTTGTCATCCCCTGGAATTAAAAACATTCTAATGTTCTTAACCTTTAAGTATTTTAATTTAAAAGTAAGAATGGGCCCAACTACAAACTTAATATCTGTTGAATCCCAAATAGGAATTTGGACACGGATTTTATTTTACCATTATAACCGATTGTCAGTAGTTTAATTCAACTTCTATGTAGAAATAAACAAGAATCTGTTTTAAATGGATTTCTGTTTTTAATTGACTTGTACATTCAGATTGAAGAGGACTATAAAAATAATATACAAAGTTATAGAGGCTTACAAAATGGAAACAGGCCCAGCTTGTCCATGATGAATAATGTGCCCATCTGCTTTTGTCTCACTTGCTTGCATTAGCTTGAGGGAAGCTAACTCTACCACTTTGGCAGCTGTTACATATGCCCACCTCTGTCCCCTTATATCCCTTCAAAATCCCCCCCCCCCCCCACTTTATGGTTGTGCCCTCACATAATCTAGGAAATAGACTGTTACTATTCACTTTATCTATGCCCCTTGTTATAAACAGACATCTGTAGCACAGTCCAAATCAATGGATGGGAAACAGATAGCTTCCCATCAAGCCTCGAGTCTGGCAAGGTTGCCTGCTCTTTCCAGTCTTATATGTATGCTGCATAGAATCCTGTGTTGAATCCATCAGGAAGGATGAGGGCAAGAGGAGTGATGTTGCCAGGCAGTGGAGGCACTCAGATCAAAGCAGGGTATTGCCATCTTCTGTTCAAACGTTAAGTCAGCAGACTGACCAGCATCTGTGGCCATTTTGAGTCAGCATCAGGCACCAGGTAACCTGTCCGACTGGCCCACTATCCCCTTAATAGTCAGATCTGACTACCTGAAAGTGCTGGCGATCTGGTGTGGAGGGGCTGAGGCATGCAACAAAATTGGTCAGGACGGATGTAAACCTGCCAGAATCTATGGGCACTCCTCAAATACAGGGAAAATCTGGTGTGAGGTGCTCTCAGTACCTATGTGTAGCAGTGCAGGTGTGACCCATCCCCCACTACTCCACCTGGTGGTGACAAGAGTAGTCTTTCAGTTCATATGGGGGATCCAAAATAGAAAGGGTCTGAAAGGATGCCATGTGCAAGTTGCCAGACAACAGCAGCAAGGGCATAACCAACCAAGTCCTCATCCTATTGCCCCCTCTTCATATGAGGCTGGAACCAAAGCACGATGGCACCAAGTGCTGCTATGTGCTGAGGTTCTACCTGTCCCAGGTGTTGTGAAGAATGGGCCTGGCCCTATTTCTGTGCAATGTCCCAGTCAGCTGGACTTTGGTACACTACCTACCCTTAGCAGAAAAGTTTTTTTTTTCCAGACAAACACCTTTGACCACAAGGCCATCAGGCAGTGGTCAGCATGCAATGTCCTTCAAACACTGAGAGACAAGAACATGGTTGGACATGATGGGATGGTTCCCTGAGCAGACTGTCATCTGGTAGAATGCCTCATTGCCAGTGCTCACGAACATGCACCAAGACTTGGCCTGGCTGATGGTGAGAGGAACCCTCCTAGTCAGATCCTTCCTGTACGACAAGAACATCACACACAAAACACATTGTTCCCAAGATGACTCTGGTGGAGTGGCCCACCTCTTTGAAGACTGTAGATTCGCTAAGTGTATGCGGAAAAAGATGAAAGGCTCCTTGTCACAGTTCATCCCCACCAGCAGTGTGTCAGAGGACTCTCTGATTTATGGGCTGTTCCTGGGGATGCACACAGAGTTAGACACCCTGAACTGCTTGAAGACTATCGAAGAGCGTCTTTCACTGAGTTGTTCTGCCTGAAACCTGTTGGTCGATTAGCACACAGAGGTGTTGATGAGAAAATGCAGCCTACTGGCATATTCCAGGCTGCAGCAGTGCATACTGAGCGAAGCATTGAGTCTTGGTACAGCCAGTTCAAGGTCATTGGAGAAGCACCACAATTTTGAGCCTTCTGTTATTGGACATTGAGAGGCTGAGGTGGAGGAGAAGCCCCTCAAACTACAAGGGGAGTAATGACAAAGTGTCACAATGTAGCAAAGCTGCTAGAAATGAATGTAACAATGTACAGTGATTGAAATATATAGATACAAAAACTAAGGGTGTGAACAGACTTTGAATGGTTTACTTTTTGAAAGTAATTTATTAAGAATAGTCTATTCTTTTTTTTTTTTTTTTTTTTTTTTTTTTTTTAAATTTTTTTTATTTTTCACACCATAAATCACATTAGCCATGATATACACTATTTCTTTTCACACATATACAGTGACTTTTTCTCCCCCCCCCCCCTTTCCTCCCAAACCACCCCCCCACCCCCCCCTCTCATCCATTTTAGGTATACAATCTAGGTTGCATTAAGCCAGTCAGACAATGTTGTCATTCAACCAAATTACACCAGAAATTCTACTGAGTCCATTCTTTTCTTTCCTTCTCCTTCCATCAACTTAGGTAATGTTTGTCCCCGGTAGGTTTTCGCTATTGTATTTAATGTAAGGCTCCTATACTTGTTCGAATATTTCAATGTTATTTCTTAACCAATATGTTATTTTTTCTAATGGAATACATTTATTCATTTAAATTTGGTAGTTTCTTCCTTTTAATTTGGTTATGTATTCCATTAATATTTAAAGACATATAGTTCAGCGTAGCCATTTTATATTTTGTTTATCTTCTCTTTCCGTTTTTCCATCATTACCTTTCCTCCTTTTCCATTTCTGTTTTCTTATTTTCAACTCTTTATAAGACAACATTCCTACAACATCTAACATTTTCCTTATTCTCCTATTTCTATCTTATTTATCCCCAATCTCCCCTTCACCTCCTGAGTTGTCCTTTATCCCTTGTCGGACAACCACATCTCCCCTCTCCATTTGGATTTGCGAATCCACTCGCAAGCGTCAACTGATTTTGCAGTGACCGCTATTTCCCCCCACCCCGCCTCCCCCAGATAAGATTTCACTTTTCATATGTCACAAAGGTCCCTCTTTTAATTCCCTCCTTATTCTCTCTATTCCATTACCTTCCCTTATTAATTCTTGTCTATACTATCCATATTTTCCTCTAAGTACAGATACATTCATGTATGCTCATTGTCTCTATTCACTCTTATACCTCTTTACCTGCATACATATCAATCGTGATCATTTTTACTCTCATTACCCGTCTTCATCCCTCAGTCTATTTTTGTCTTTACCCACATACATATCAGTCGTGATCATTTTAACTCTCATTACCCGTCTTCCTCCCTCAGTCTATTTTTGTAATTGTTCTGCAAATTTTCGTGCTTCTTCTGGATCCGCGAGTAGTCTGTTTTGTTGTCCTGGAATAAATATTTTCAATACCGCTGGATGCTTTAGTATAAATTTATACCCTTTCTTCCATAAAATCGCCTTTGCTGTATTGAACTCTTTTCTCTTCTTTAGGAGTTCAAAACTTATATCTGGATAAATGAAGATTTTTTGTCCTTTATACTCCAGTGGTTTGTTGCCCTCTCTTACTTTTTCCATTGTCTTCTCCAGTACCTTTTCTCTTGTAGTATATCTTAGGAATTTTACTACAATAGATCTTGGTTTTTGTTGTGGTTGTGGTTTAGAGGCCAATACTCTATGTGCCCTTTCTATTTCCATTTCATGCTGTAGTTCTGGACATCCTAGGGTCTTAGGGATCCACTCTTTTATAAACTCCCTCATATTCTTGCCTTCTTCATCTTCCTTAAGGCCCACTATCTTTATGTTATTTCTTCTGTTATGGTTTTCCATTGTATCTATTTTTTGAGCTAGTAGTTCTTGTGTCTCTTTAGTTTTTTTATTAGATTCCTCCAATTTCTTTTTTAAGTCTTCTACCTCCATTTCTGCTGCTACTGCCCGCTCTTCCATCTTGTCCATTTTCTTTCCCATTTCTGTTAAGGTCATCTCCATTTTATTTATTTTCTCTTCTGTGTTGTTTATTCTTTTTCTTAAATCCTTAAATTCCTGTGTTTGCCATTCTCTAAATGATTCCATGTATCCTCTAATAAGAGCAAGTATATCCTTTACCTTGCCTCTCTTTTCTTCTTCTATTTCACCATACTCTTCCTCTTCTTCTTCCTCTGGGTTGGCCATCTGTTGTTTCTTTGCTGCCCTTTCCTCCTCTTCTATCTTGTTTCTATTGTCTTCTGTGGTCTCTTCTTGCTGCAGGTGTTCTGCAGCTGTCGTTGCCGGCTGTGGAGATCGACTCCCCAGCTGGTCCCCCCTCCCGTCGGTGTGTTTTTTTTCATTCGCATCGCGCATGCGCGAAACTTCGCGCATGCGCGGTTGCGCACTTTTGTTCGGCTCTGCGAGCCATTTTTGTAGTCCATTATTTACCGACCTGAGGGAGCGGGTTTCTCTCTCCGCAGCGGGCCTCTTCGGACAGGTAAGGCCTTCACCTTTTTCCTCCTTTGTCTTCTCTTCCTCTCTTCTTACCGTTGCTTTCGACTTTTCTTTTTTTGTCGCCATCTTCTTTCCACCTTTATACTCACTTTTCTGTAACTTTTATTTCTGTGCCTTTGTGTTTTCTCTTGTTTTTCCCGACTTTTCTGGAGAGGGCTGGAGTTCACCGTCCGGCCACTACTCCATCACGTGACTCCTTAAGAATAGTCTATTCTTGAGGAAAAAAATTGTAATAAATATAGGAAAGGAGTAAAGCATGAAAGTCTGCAGACACCATTGTTTGAAGTAAAAGCACAATGCTGGAGAAACTCAGCAGGTCAGAGCACTTTGTAGAATATAGAACACTATAAACAGTACAAGTTCTTCGGCCCTCAATGTTGTGCCAACCTATATATTCCATTTTTAAAAAAGTATTAAACCATTCCTACCCCGTAACCCTCTGTTTTTCTTCCCATTTTATCTGCTTTTATCCTTATCCATAGCTATGCTAAAGCTCAGGGAATTGTGGTCACTCTCACCAGAATGCTCCCCCACCGAGAGGTCCGCTATTTGACAAGGTTCATTACGTAGAATTAGATCCAGTATGGCCTCTCCTCTCTTCAGCTGATCCACATACTGCGTCATGATTTCTTCTTGAACACACCTGACAAATTCAGCCCCATCTATCCCTCTTGCAGTCTGGAAGTGCCAGTTAATATTAGGGAAGTTGAAATCACCCATAACTACGGTCCTGTATTTCCTGCACCATTCTTAAATCTGCCTGTTTAGCTGCTCCTCAGTGTCCTGAGGGCTATTTGGGGCCTTACAAATGACTCCTAGTACAGTGATTGCTCCCTTCTTATTTCTGATTTCCACCCACACAGTCTCAGTAGACACTCCCTCTGCAGTGTCCTCCCTTTCTATACATGTGATACTCTCCTTGACCAATAATGCTACTCTCCCATCTTACCTCCCATCCTATCCCTTTTTAAAAAAAAAACCTAAACCCTGGTACCTGCATCAGCTAATCCTGCCCTTCCTCCAGCTAAGTCTCTGTAACAGCCATAATGTTGTCATTCCACATACTGATCCATCCTCTTTTACTCCTAATAAGCACATTTCAACCCTTCTAATAGGGTACATTTCTGTTTTGTCTCTTGCCTGTCCTTCCTCACAAACTCAGAACACCTTTAACAAAGATAAAGGTACGTAACCAATGTTTCGGGCTTAAGCCCTTAATCAAAGTATGGAAAAGTGTTGGAAGGTGCCTGAACAAAATGGTAGAGGGGAGGGGTTTGGGGAAGAGTACGAATCCAAAGGAAAGAAGAAATAGGTGGCTAAGTGGGGAGGGGGGGATGTGGGGGTTGACACAGCAGCAAGCAGGAGGAGGAGGTATAGCTCTGAATAGGGAGAGAAGGGAATGAAGTGGTAAGGGAAAGAAGCCAAAGGGAACGGAGGGAAAATGGAGAGTATGTCAGCAGAAACCAGAGAAGCCTGTTAATGCCCAGACAGAAAATTTGTTCTCCAATTTATGGATGGTCTTTGTAGGATAGTACATGAGGCCATGGAGTTAGATGCAGAATTGAAATGGTTGGCCACTGGGAGATCTTTGTCATCGATGCAGACAGAGCAAAGGCACCGTCCCCTGTGGCCGCAGGAAGTTCCACACTTATGCCTACACCTCTTTCCTCACCACCATTTGTAGCCCCAAACGCTCCTTTCAAGTGAAGCAACACTTCACTTGTGTATCCCTGGGAGTGATCTACTGCATCCGATGCTCTCTTTGTGTTTTTCTGTACATTGGAGAGACTGGGCACAGATTGGGAGATTGCTTCGCTTAGCACCTTTGCTCTGTCCGCATCACCTAGTGGCCAACCACTTCAATTCTGGGTCCCACTCCCATATTCGTATGTCTTTCCATGGCTTCATGTTCTATCCCACCAAGAGCACCTGAAAAATGAAGGAACAATACCTGATTTTTCAACTGGGCACCCTCCATCCGGGTAGCATTAACATCAACTTCTCCATTTTCTTCTAACCTATTCTCCATTCTCCCTCCTTTTTCCTTTTGTTGTCTTTCCCTGAGTTCTTCACCCCTTCCCTCTCTCTTCACAGAGCTATCCCTCCTGCCCCTGCTTGCTGCTGTGCCCTCCCTCTCTTATCCACCTATCATCTCCTGTCTTTGGGTTTGTACTTCTCTCCCTCTACCCTTTTGTTAAGGTGCCTGCTGACATTTTTCCATACCTTGATAAAGAGCTCAAGCCCATAATGTTGGTTATGTATTTTTATCTTTGCTAAAAAAATTACACAGTATTTTACCTGCTGAGTTTCTCTGTCAAGACCCCAACCATTTCCAAACTGTCTTCCCACAATGCTCTGGGATAAACCTGGTCTGGACCTGAAGATTTATCCACATCTTCACTACTAATACAGATATACCCTAACTATCTTTAGATGCCTACCTCCCCACACATTCTTGCTGATATTGCTCCACAGTAAATACATTTACAAATTATTTATTTCAGATTTTCCCCATCTCCTCAGGCTCCACACTAAAATGCTTCTCCAGATTCTTAAGGAAACTGATTATTTTTTTTCCATTGTTACCCTTTTTGTTCTCGGTGTACATGACTTTCTATAAAAATGTCTCCCTTGCTCTGTTTACCAAAGATATCTTAAAATATAGATCTTTTAGATACTATTTTAAATGTTTTAGATACTCAATAAATTTTTAAGGTCTCGAGATCTCTGAAGCTTGATACCGTGCCATTTAGTTCATTTGCTGCATCATCGGGATATTTCTCTTAATTAACTCATTTTTAATTTTTTTAAAATTAGAAATGGGAAAGGATTGATTCCTTTCCAGAATTCTTCTACTTGTTAATCACTCCTATATTTTTAGTGCATATCTTAGATACAAAGAAATGTAACATTCAGAATGATACTTGTATTTGTAGTTTTGGAGATAATGTGGTCTGAAGAATACTTTTCATAAAATAGAATTGTTCTGTACAATCATTTTGTTGCCTACAGCAAGGATCCCTGTGCACATCTGAAGTTTGCTGGAGAATAAGATCTCCCCAATACATTTTGTTGTTTTTCCCTGAGTTCTTCACCCCTTCCCTCTCTCTTCACAGAGCTGTCCCTCCTTCCCCTGCCTGCTGCTGTGCCCTTCCTCTCTTATCCGCCTATCATCTGCTGTCTTTGGGTCCGTACTCCTCTCCCTCTACCACTTTGTTAACATTTATTTTTTACCACTTTCTATGGAGTTTGCAACAATTTTAGAATCTTGACCTGGAACTACTTCAGATACTCTCTCGCTTTGGTGATGATCTTCTTCAAAGATCGCCTTTGCTGGAAATATTGCACAATTTCCAAAATCGTATATCTCAGCCAAGTTGCAGTTTTTTTTGTTGTTGCTTGAAACAAATGCCCACAGAGGGCAAAGCAGCAAAGTAATTTTGTTTGCACTGATTTAATTTCCACCAATGTTCAAATTTGTTATTATTGAATGAAACTTCACTGTTATCAGGATCTATCTTGGCAGAAAATGTGGCTCTACGTTACTGAGAATCTATTTGCGTCTCAAGTAGATATAATAGTTTGCCGTTTAATTGTTTTCAGATTGTAACAAACTGGCGTGAAGATCAGTACCAGGATGACTGCAAAGCAAAACAGATGATGCATGAAGCTCTTAAACTTCGTTTAAATCTTGTAAGGACTGTTCATGGAGAAAAGAATCAAGTGTTTTGTCATTTGGAGCAAAGGACTTATTTATTCATTTTCTCCTGAATGCTTGTTAGCCATTATTTCCTTCTTGCAACAGAACTTGCCCATTTTGTTTCATGTCATCTTATTTCTGCAATTTATGTAATTTACTGGAAAGAAAGATGTTAAATTGTGTGATATCAATTTTTAAGGTTTTTCTGTTCAAAGCCTAAGATAAGCAATTATACTGCTTAATCTTTTATTTTGGGTTGGTATTTTGTCTGAACCATAAAGTGTTGCAATTTAATGATTCTGGATCAAAAATTTCCAAAAGGAAAAAAAAACATTTTAAAAATATCTCTGCTTTGGGGGATAAACAAAGAATATTTGCCCCAAGTGAAAGATGTATAGATGTATTCTGGGATCACCCAATATAAAATAATCTTTAAGCCCATGCATCACTGACATATAAAGATTCCATTGGAAGAACTCTCAAATTCCATCAATGCAGATGTCAAGATCTTCACCTTAGCTCTTAGGAAAATTAGAAATCAATCATATTGTGTAATTATTGAAGGCAATTCCAGTTCTTTACACATTTGTTGAATCTAAATCAATCTCGACATAAGTTTCATTATGTCAGGAGTAAAAAAGTGTAATAGCTAAGTTGCTGAACTAGCAGCCAGGGGGTGTTAGACAATTAATGCTGAGGTACCTCTTGAAGGAGAGAAATGGAATTATCATTCAGTACAACTCCCCATCAACTTTTCTTGACTACTTTTCTGGATCTTTGATTCAAAACAGTTACTGCGTTGTTTTCTTCTTCACAAATGCTGCCCTGTGGATTATTTTTCTTTCTCACTTGATAGTAATAGTTTTGAGTGCATACATTTTTATCAAAAGTTGGAATTTGTATACAATTTTTTTTTTGTTTGTTTTCCCTAGGTGGGTGGGATGTTCGATACTGTCCAGCGTAGTACACAGGGGACCACCGAGTGGGCTGTCCTTCTCTTGGATATAATCAGCAGTGGAACAGTTGACATGCAATCAAACAAGTATGCATTTTAATTACTTGTATTGTATGAAGTATTGACGTCTATTTTGGTATACTTTAAACCCAATGTGATCATGTTCAGCTCATGTATGAAAGAAAATTCATGAAGCGAGTAATTATATAAATGGCACTAAATGCATCTTGTGAGATCCATAAAAATGTATTTATTATTTGGCTGTAAAATATTTCTGAGAGTAAAATTCTTCTCTCCTAGTGAGCTGTTCACGACAGTCTTGGATATGCTCAGTGTGCTTGTTAATGGAACTCTGGCAGCGGACATGTCAAGCATCTCGCAGGGTAGTATGGAGGAGAACAAGAGAGCTTACATGAACCTCGTAAAGAAACTCAGGGTAACAAGTAATTCTTTGTTTTGGTACATTTTGTTGAAATTATTGACGCAAGATCAAAATTGTTATTAATGAAGGAAGCTAATCAACTTTCACTGACTCTTTTCTAGTCACAGCATCCAACAGGATAATTAATTTCAAAACTGTTTTGCTCCATAATCTATCCGTTCAATGTACATCATCCTAAAATTTGTTTCCCATGTTAAATCTGCACTGTAGATCTACTGTCATTTCAATTTCTATTTTTCTCTCTACTGTTCCTATCTTGTGTATACTGCAATATTTAACTAGCTCCTCTCAGTGCAACAAAGACCAGTCTTCAGCGATCCTTCATTTTAGCTATTTTCTTGGTGGGGGGGAGGGGGGATGAGGTTTGCTCTCTTGGATTTCATCAAAATTCCCTCCAGAGCAGTGATCAACTTAATGGAAGTATTTATGACTGAATGAGCCATTCACGAATTCAATATTCAAAAAGGAGGCAAGTAAATTATTGGTGCTGATATTTCTTCATAACCAGTGTCTATTGCTTACTCTCTCAATTGGTTCAACAGCTAATAATACGGCCAAATATTTTGGATGAGGTTTCTGATGTTTCTTGCCTGATCCCTTTTTAAATGCCTTAGTTCTTTGTTTGCTCCAGATAATGAATAGGTTAGTAGCTTTCACCCTGCATTCTTTCTAATTAAAGAGTGCTGGGCGGGGGGTTGGGGGGGGCTTCATCTGTTCCAGTGATATTTACACAAAGCTGTATAAATGGTGGAGAAATGGAAAACCACTAGCAAAATATCTTAAATGTTAAGATAAGTTTTAAGGTTTGCTTTTTTTCACGCATATCCAGCAGTGAGTTTGGCAGGAAATCACAGATTAAAAACTTTGATTTTCTGTCCTTTAAATGGTGGCAACACTTCAAGGAGCATTTTTAAAGATCTCGTGAGAAATATTGATGGCCAGGAGACTATTCAATGAATTAGATACCAATTTAGCTTAAAATTTTAGTATTTCAGATTATGAGGAACTACTAATAATGTGTCCTTGCAGTAATGAAAAATTGATGGGAGTTCATAGAAAAATGATCATATTTCTTATGAATATAACGATTCTACTTCTTATCATTGGGCCTAGAAAGAGCTGGGGGACCGACAATCTGAGAGTTTGGAGAAGGTGCGGCAGTTATTACCACTTCCCAAACAGACACGGGATGTCATCACATGTGAACCTCAAGGCTCTCTGATTGATACCAAAGGAAACAAGATTGCTGGCTTTGATTCAATATTCAAAAAGGAGGCAAGTAAATTATGGTGCTGATATTTCTTCATAAGTTGTGAAAACTGTGACAAAATCTGCTCACATAAAAATAAAGGAATGGCAGTCGAACTCTGGCCGCCAAACCTTTAACCATTCTCTTGCAAGGAAAGAAAGATTGTCTGTAGTCAGGATTCGTCTTGGTAAAATTACCTTATTGGAAAATAAAACAGTAAACTGGATAGATTAAGAAATAACAGACATGTATATACAGCATCGAGTCCACGCTGCTGAAGATCCAGCTGCGCTGGGTGAGTCACGTCTCCAGAATGGAGGACCATCGCCTTCCCAAGATCGTGTTATATGGCGAGCTCTCCACTGGCCACCGTGACAGAGGTGCACCAAAGAAAAGGTACAAGGACTGCCTAAAGAAATCTCTTGGTGCCTGCCACATTGACCACCGCCAGTGGGCTGATATCGCCTCAAACCGTGCATCTTGGCGCCTCACAGTTTGGCGGGCAGCAACCTCCTTTGAAGAAGACCGCAGAGCCCACCTCACTGACAAAAGGAGGAAAAACCCAACCCCAACCCACCAATTTTCCGCTGCAACCGTGTCTGCCTGTCCCGCATCGGACTTGTCAGCCACAAATGAGCCTGCAGCTGACGTGGACATTTACCCCCTCCATAAATCTTCGTCCGCGAAGCCAAGCCAAAGAAAGAAGGAAGAATTATACTGCCACTCAAAACTGCGTAATCTTTTAAAAAGGTTATGGCTAATGTGACCTTGGCTTCTAACCCATTTACTATCTGTTCTCTATAATCAACAATCCATCAGTCCTATCCTGAATATATTAAATCATTGCACCTCCTTCAATTTTTTGGATAGAGAATTCAGTGATGAAAGGAATTCCTCCTCTTCTGTCTTAAATGGACCTTGAAACAGTACTCCTTAATTCTAGATTTCCTTTCAAAGGGGAACATGCTCAAAACATTACTCAATTAGGCCGCTTCTGTTTCAGTTAGATCACCTCTTTTTCTTCTTAACTCAAGTGAATCTTGACCTAATCTGATTTTAATTTCTTCCTTGGGCATCCCCATCATTTCAGGAATCCTATGTGGTAAATTTTCCTGATGTACCTTCAATATTAGTATGTCCCTCTCTAAGTAAGGAGGCAATGCTGTATTCCTAAAGCCTGTATAGTTAAGACAATACTTGCCTACTTTTGCATTCCATTTCATTTGCAATATGGGCTAATTAATATTCCATTTGTTTTTCCAAATACTTGCTGCACCAGTGTGCTATCTCTCTGCTTCTGTGAACACCCACATTTGTCTTAAAAGTTGGGAAAGTGGGATTTTTGTAAAGAGTAACCAATATATTTCAGAGTTCAATTTTTTAAATTCAATCCAAACATTCCTCAGCACATGAATTTTCAGTGACACAAAAGCTTCATTTTCTTTTAAGGAACTTGGATTAAGGACTTGCATCCAAATTGCAGAACATTTGTAGTGTTGAAAAATAGCATAAATCAGAAAATAGTAACTATGTAATATCTAGCATCATTGACAAAAGCTTGACATTTCTAGAAGAATCTTCAAACACATTCTTAGAAATAAAGGACAGAAATTGAGAAGCATAACTATGAATTGTCTCTTTTTTGAATATTATTTATATATTAATACTAAATATAAGATTGTCGTCCATTCAAATCTAAACAATAATACAGATATAGTATTTTATACCCCCAACTCTACCCCCAATAATAATCCCCAAAAAATAAAACAAAAAAATGTATAGAAAAGAAAGAAATGGATACAAAATAGAAAAGAAAGAAAAAGAAAAATGCATCTGGTTACTGAAATTGCAATCAATTTCAACAAATTTTTCCTCAACAATATTTTTTTGAAAATTTTATCATGATAAATGATACAATAAAAATACAATATGAAAAACATAATACATACATGGTATTTTAATAAATGATACCCCTTACACCCCCCACCCTACCCTAACCCACCCAGCCCTCCCCACCCCCCCTCTAAACTACCCCAATAAAAAAAAGAAAAAGAGGAGAGGAGATCACAAAACATAAAACTCTTCAATTATTTACCATGGTTCGGAGCAACACCATCAATGGATGCGAAGAAGATTAATAATTCAACCCCATATATTCCAAATACGGGCTCCAAGTTTTAACAAAAAAAGAATAATTATGGCGTAAATTGTATGTTATCTTTTCCAACGGAATACAAGATCTCATTTCTGAATGCCATTGCTGAATACTCAAATTAGTCTCATTTTTCCAAGTAATTGCCAAACATTTTCTAGCCATAGCTAAGGCCAATCTCAAAAAAAGAAATTTGAAATTTATTTAATTTTAATTCCAAAATCATTTTTTTAATATAACCCAATAAAAATACTAAAGGATCAAATGAAATTTTCAATTTAAAAATAGCTTCTAAAAGTTCCTTAAATCTACTCCAAAAAAGGTTTTGCAGTCTCACATAACAAGTAGAATGTAAAAAAGAACCATAAATCAAAAGAAATAAATTTATATTTCCTTAATTTTTCTGGGGTTAAACATAATTATAATAAACCAATCTGTACCTTATATTTACAATTTTAGTCATATTATCCTCACATAGATTCATCCAGTCATCCTGAGAAATAGATATGGAGAAACCTTTTCCCATTTTAATTTAGATTTATAAACATCCGGCGTAAGTAAAATTTCAAATTTAGACCGCCTAGGTAATCATAACATACATCCAAAATTATCCAACAATAGAGCTTTAATTTCATAATATGAAAAAAGAGTATTTGAAGATATATCATATTTCTCTTTCATTCTCTACAATATTAAACTTATATACACCAAGGAGTCGATAAGCTTTTGAGGTTAAGGGGCAATTTCATGATGTAGTACCTACAGAATGTAGATATGGACACCAAATATTTAATGGTCACTAAATTTATAATTTAAATTTATAATTCCTTAAATTATACATATTTTTTCAAGAGGTAAACAACTACATATTTCAGCATGCCATCTATCCATTCCCAAATTTGAATCTAATTTCCATGACACTGCTATGCATTTTTTTTTTTGCAAATGCCAGTGCAATTTTCACAAATTCCTTTTGAAACATATTAAATTTTAATTTTAGCCTAATCCCAGATATATAACATTATAGGAAAAGCATTGGATCTTGAGGAAATTTAACTTTTGTAACCCATTCTAAAAATACTACTAATTCCATCCAAAAAGGTCTCAATTTTGAATATGATCAAGTAAAATTCAAAAAAAGTACCTATTTCTTGATTACACCTAAAACATTTATGTGATAAATCTGATTTCAATCTATTTAATTTCTGTGGAGTAAGATATAATTGATGCAAAAATTATATTGAATCAATTCCAACCAATTTTTCTCTCCAATACTTGTATTCAGATCAATTTCCCATCTTTGTCTAGACCTATGAATTCCTTGTTTCTGTGTTCCCATTTGCAATAATGAACTATGAATTGTCAAAACCTTATTATGGAGTTATATTAGCAGTGCTATATTGATGTCGACTTTCATTTGAGCACTGCAATAGAATTTTGGAGAAGAAAACATTTCTGGATCATTTACAGCTCAATATATGGACTGAGGCCTACTTTTGATATCATCTGAGCAAAGCTTTGCATTACTTTTATCAATGTAATCGAGCATTGACATCTGAAGTCAGTCAATTAACTGCCTTTGCAAATTTTGTAATGTTTTTACATGAAAGACCAAGGAGAATTTATTCTGATTTATATTTTCTCAGACATCACTGTTCATGTTGAAATCTTGGAGTTACACAATGGCCACCTACTGTATATTCTCACTCTACACATAATACCTGAGATCCCGTACAAGGACTTCCATGGTAGAATTTGATCATCAATTAGTCTAAAAATTAAAATGGAATATTAAAGGTCAAGCAAGAGAAAAATGCTCTTTGAATCATTTATTGCAGTTTGCAAAACACTTTAAATCGAAGTCAGAAATTGATTTTAAAATTGCATTAATGTGCCTGTTTTGTTTTCTGGATTTGTTTAAGTTAGAATATGATGAGTATTTTTGATCCCCCTTTTAGGCATTTTAAAAGTGTAAACCAGTACCCTTGGTCATGCCTTTACTTCTCTCATGCTATAGGGACTACAAGTCTCCACTAAGCAGAAGATTTCTCCTTGGGATGTTTTTGAAGGGATGAAGCATTCTGCTCCCCTTTCTTGGGGCTGGTTTGGGACAGTTCGCGTTGACCGCAAGGTGACGAAGTTCGAAGAGCAGCACCGGCTGCTGTTGTACCACACACACCTGAAACCAAAGCCACGCAGTTATTATCTCGAACCACTGCCACTCCCCCCAGAGGAAGAGGAGCCACCAGTGCCAGTTGTTCCAGAACCAGAAAAAACTGCAGCAGAACCACCAAAGTTGGAGAAACCTAATACAACTGAAGAGAAGAAGAAGAAACCAACAAGGAAAAAACGGCTAAATTCCAATAAAGCAGAGGTGAGCTCGCAGCTAATTCCTCATTCATTTATAGGCATTCAAAATGCATAATACATGGCTTACTTAATCAGACCAAGCCTACAACCTTTATTGTAATGTCTCAATATACCCACATCCTTCACCACAGTGATGCTTCGTGCTTTCCACCCTTACTCATGTTCTGTGCTGCACAGTTTATTATACAGATTAAGAATGTATGAAGTGTCCATGACACAAGTTTCTCATTCTGTTCTTTCTGCATCTTGTGGATGATTTGTTTCAATTCATTTTCATAACTTGTCAAACTATGATTACAGAGTTTCATGATCTCAGTTCGGTGTAGCATATACATAGGTGTTCTTGTTAATGTTAATTTTATGTAATTCACAAAACTGTCCAGTGCTTTTTCATTTCTGTGGTGTGTGCAGGTGGGGGAAAAAAATTGTTCTGAGTAGCCCATGTTTTCACTTTGATAGGGCAAAGGGAAAAAATGTTTGCAATCTGTTATTGCTCCATGTCTTGTAAAGCACATCCATGAACATCACAAAAAGTAAAAGTTGAGAATGGGCAACGTTCCAGTTGGAATTTACTTCAATAAGTCTGGAGATATAGTACAAAATATTTTTTTAAATTTTAGCTTTCTTCAGTGAACCAGAAATTGTATGCGAATAGAAATTGAACATTTTGTCCTTGGACAAAGAAGCTAATTTATAATCAACTCCACTTCACTAGTATCACATGATATAGTACATAATTTATCTTTTAACTTTAGACATTTCATGAGATTTTCATTGTGATATCAATAGTGGAGATCTTCAATTTAAAGCTTAAATTAAAATTCTGAATACATTGTTGTAAGAATTTCCATATTAAAATAGGATTTGTAAAGTAACAAAAGTATTAAAATGTAGTGATGGAGTATTGAATTATTAATGGTAAAAGTTGATGCATTTAATGTGAACAGTGAAATTTAAATTTATTACTTCAGATTCTTTCAGCAAGTTTAGCATTGCATCTAAAGTTTGTGAATTCTAAATTAATAGTCATTGCTAAAATAACACAAAAAGTTTTTTTTTCATTCATTTGATTTTGAGCAGTTGGAGTTATCATCTAGTGCACACAGAATGCCTCCTTATGGTGGTGGAGTTCCTAGTGACATAATGCCGCACCAGACGAGTAATCCCTATAACAGACTTCCATATGGCCCTCCCAGTGTTGGTATATATGCACAAAACCAACCTTTGCCAGCAGGTAAGTGAAAAAGATTTAGATGAAAGATTTCCTGTAATGTCAAAGTTCTCTGTTTTATCCACTCATTGTTTTTCTTCCCTTTGGCAAATTTTAAAAAAATGTATGTTAGTGAAAATTAGGGGAATATACTACAAATATCTCCTTGTCCTGCTTGAGGACCCTCTGGAAGCTTCAGGAATTATTTTCACTACTGCTGATAACATTGAAACAGTTGCAACAAGGCATCTGAAATATTTTGGAACACAATAAAAGGGCAGCGCAGAAAATAATTTAAGAAATTCTTCTTGGAATATGATTTATAGCATTGATAAAGAAGTTTGTTTGAACATTGTTGAACAGGAACAGTTTTGAAGTAAAATGTATTCCTCTTACAGTATTTTTACTATTTGAGTGAAGGAATGGAAACTTTTTATTCTTGCACATCCAAGGATCAGATTATCCCATGGCCCTGATGCTGTGCAGAAAAATAATTTGAAGCAGAATAAAAACCGATGACAGGAACCTATATGAAACTCCATCTGTGTTTTTTTATGACCTGGCATACGTATTTCCATCTAAGTATTCCCAGATGAACATTTCTTAAATACAGTTTGTCACTTCCTGGTTTTCATTGATTTGTGTAGACTCCTGAAAGATGAGAATCAGACAAAATCAATGTGTATTGGAATGGGAAATAAAAAAGAATCAATAATGAGGATATAATAAAAAATCTGTTTTCATAGAGAATTATTGACAATGTGAAATGGCAGCTTCTGTATATTTTGGGCTGTCTCTTTTTGTTTGTCAGTGAGCCTCCATAATATGGTTAGATTTTATAAGAGTATGACATTAATAAGTTTAGGGAGTAAAAAGTATTCGCTGAGTTGGGATCTCAAAGCCAAGAATGCTTAAATGTAATATAAATTTTTTTTAGACTTTTGAATTGATAGAATCATAAAACCATTGACTGTAGGAACAGATGGCCATTCAGACCTCTAGGCCTACACCACCATTCAATACGATCATGGTTGATCATGTGATCATGGTATTCCTATTCCTGCTTTCTCTCCATACGCCTTGATCCTTTTAGCGATAAGGGCCAGATCCAATTCCCTTTTGAATATACAGTACCTAATGACCTTGATCACCGTGTGTACATGGGGTGAATTATGACTTGCTTTTAACTTGAATATTGGAACTAAGGTGTTAATTTTGTTTCATATATTTGTTCACATGCAAATTAAAACTGTAAAGACTATTGTTGCATTTGGCAATCACCATTTATTTTGCATGTAGGTGGACCAAGATTAGAAACAATGCCGTACAGATCTGTGCGACCTCCTTTTGCCAAAATAATGCAGAATCGACCTCCGTACAACGCTGTGATGGCCCCTATTGGTGCATTGATGGATACGTCACTGTATAAGATGCCACAACACAAGCACCAGCCTGCCATCCCACAGGGGCAAACTATCCGACACCATTTACACGCCAGATTGGTGCGTATGGAGAAGCGAGAATGTTATAACTGTCAGATGGGCAGAATAGGTACAGCAAGCTGAGTGGCTCCTTCTTCTGTGATTCTGCAACATCTTTAAAATTAGAGCATTCTCTAACTAGGGATCTCTTTGCAATCAGGAAAGTGAGTGGGGGAAAAAAGCCTTTTTTGGAGGTGCATAATAAAATTTTCTAAAATGAAAGTTCCTCATTAATCTGAATATTTAACCTGAAAGTAAAGACAATGGTTTGTGTCTTATACTGTCCCTGTGTCTAGAAAATGATTTTTTTTTTTTACTAATCTAGGGATCAAGTAACTGCTGAAATTTTGACATGACTTTAGAAATATTGATTCTCAAGGCAATGATGTTCCCTCTCAATGAATCTGCTGGGCTGCAAGAATAACTTTCTTTTTGCTATTCACAATTTGCTTGGAGTTAGCTTTTCCCATGTGCAATTTTTTTAAAAATTATCTTTTTGTTTGCACATGTCTTAACCATTAAGGGGCTAAAATATTTTAAGAAAAAACAATAAATAAAGGGGACAGCCAAATTAATCAAATATTGAGTGAGTTGATAGATGTATTTCATACCACTGTGAGATTAGGCTCCAATAAAGGTCTTCAGCTTTCATTTTGTCACATCTCTTTCTGTATCAGGTTTAACTACTTCATATTAGACCTGAAGGTTATAGCCTGAGAGGATCTAAATATACTCTTTTTTCCCCTCTCTCCCCAAGAATTCTAGTGGGATGTATGGGCAGCAGGTTCGTCAAGCAAATCCAGCTCAACCTTATGGATCCATGTCACAAGCACAGGTATGTGGCATTTTAATCTTGTGTTTTGTGTTGACTCATGACTATCCTTTAACCATTCTTGGCTGTAATTTTAAATAAAAGTCCTAAATTGTGTTTTCTGAAACTTAGTAGAAAAGCAGTCTGAACTTGCAGCTGATTTAATCATCTTCACTGTAGCCAGTAACAGACCATTGCATTTGCCCACCATTTATGATATCCCCTAAAGCATTCACTCCTTCCATGCCATAACTGGAGTGTGTAGTGTAAAGAATACACTGGTTCTTATCAAGGCTACAAAGTGACACCTCCCAACTCTCAACCTAAAAACTGAGGCAACATGGTTAGTACAGAGCTATTATAGTGCAAGTGACCTGGGTTTGAATATGCCACTGTCTGCAAAGAGTTGAGTATGTTCTCCCTGTGCCCACCTGGGTTTCTATTAGTTGGTCTGGTTTACTTCATTATCCCAAAGTTGCATGGTGTTAGTCGGTTAATTGGTTACATTGGGTTGGGCAGAGCAGTCTTTTGGCTGCTTGAGCCTGTTACCATGCTGTGTCAAACAAAAATTAAATTAAAAGCACAAGAGCTTCAAGCACAGGAATGTTACCGCTTGTGAATATGCCTTTAAGACGTTGCACAGAAAACATTCAAAAATAATGATTGGTGAAGGGGAAAAAAAAGCTAGAAAAAAATTTAAGAACCGAATTTAGTCAAAAGAAAGGCAGGGATCATTTAAAATGGCAGACTATAATTAATTTGAATGATCTCATTTATAATAAAACACCAATGAATCACTATTCAATTGTTCAGAAACTCTGATGCCTTACCAAGTACGGATTCCTTTTGTGTTCATTAACCTCGCCATGGCCCTTTGTCCTACACTTCCTTCGAGCTCGCCAGGGCCAATGGAAAATTTATGACACTACTCTTAACATCCTAAAAATTAAATAGAGTGCTAAGATGTTAATAGATGTAATATAGTTTTGGCTGGAAAATCTGCTAATCCAGTACCATCAAGTCCTCATATTTTCAGAATGAAAACACAGAAGTCTGCTGGCACAGAGGTTGAAGTAAAAACACAATGCTGGAGAAACTCAGCAGGTCAAACTGTATACTTTAAATAGCAAAAATAAAGCTCAAGGCTGAAACGTTGGTTCTGCATCTTTGCCTTTGCTACATGAAGTTTGACCTGCTGAGTTTCTCCAGCATTGTGTTTTTACTTTTGATGTTTTCTTTTATCCAAGATTACTATAAACATGGAATTTAGAGAAAGTTTAGAGATAAAAGAATCTAGATCTGAAAAGATTAGCAGATAGAATGGGTAAGATGGCTTTGTACGTTACAAATCCGATGATCCGAAATCAGATTCACTGAAATCTTCAGTTATCTGAAAAAAAATTCGGAGCCAAACTGACCGGGGACCTTGGGTTCACGGCAGCAGCAGGGACCTCAAGCGGGGCCTTGGTGGGGAGGTCTCGGTGATCAGCAGTGGCCAGCATTTTTGTTTTGTTTTGGTGAGAATTAACATTATTTTAATGCTTTAAAATCCTTACCTTTTGTTTGTTGTTGTTTCAACACTTACAAGTGATTTGCTGTTGCTAGAGAATGACCAGTTCTCCAAAAAAAATGTTTTACCAACATGAGCCCAGTCCTTGACCATTTTGAATAATCAGAGTTGCATTTAAGTTTTTAATTTGTGTAAAATCCTGTTCTCTTCCAGAACATTTCTCAAGGCTACACTAATTATGGCTCTCATTTGGGGATGCAGTTACATCCTTCGCAAACCAGCAGTATGATTCCACCTGCCTATACAAGTCAACCATATCAGAGCACTCACACAGCCAATAATCCTGCACTCGTGGATCAGGTTCGGCAGATGCAGCAGCGACCAAGCGGTTATGTTCACCAGCAAGCTCCAGCTTATGCACACTCCATGCAGAACACACAGAGGTGCGTGTGGAAAATCTGATAAGCTAGGTTTGATTTAGCTCTACATTTCAACATTATTTTCTTCACTGGAAGCCATAACATTTAAATACCAAGTACTGTGTGATTGTATAGCAGATATTTTCAGTCATTTGATAGGGAACAGTGTACAAATAAAAATAGTATAAAGGCAAGTGGGGGGGGGGGGAAATAGACATATGAGACTGCAGACTCTGGAATCTGAAGCGAAAAAACAAGTTGCTGGAGATCAAGCAGCATCTGGCTTGCAGAACTGGAGTATCAAGCAGTGCAGGCTTGGAGGGCACTCGCACCTATTTTCTTTGGACCCAAAGGGATGGTCGATGTTTTGGGCTGAACTCTTGCAGCTCTTTTTTTTTCACTTAAAAGATCATAAATTAATTTTGTTTTAAGACCATGAATCTGAGAGAAAATCTCTGAGTGACTTAGAAGATGCAGGGCATGGAAGGGGCAATCGAGGAATTTTCTGGTCCCATTGCCTCTAGTGTATCCATTCTCTTAACAATTTCTTCAACTCAGATTGGTAAAAGACTGTTTTCTTGGATCCTTGGACAGAAACCCAGAGGAGTCATTCACCCTTCATTCCAGCAGGGTTTGCTTGTAAGAGCTTTAGCTCAATCTTTTACTTTCACACATTGGATGCCATTGTTGTTGAGCGGGCTTGCGGAGTTTTCCCTTTCGTTTGATTGTTTTAATTGTTGTATAGCACTTTTGACCATTTCTGGCAAGATTGTGGATATTTAACCTGATATATTAGATATGGGGTAAACAAGAAAATCTTCCATGCTAGGGTCTACTGCAATACACAAAGTGCTGGAGAAAGTCATTGCTTGGCCTGATGTGCTGCATGCTATTTTCACTGTTCAACAAGGATGCAACATTATAGTGTCATCAGAGAGATGCCTCATTTTAGTTATGCCTTGTTCTGCTCCAAGTGATGTCCTTGTGCTCTCTTCATTGAAGCAGAATTAATTTCCTTGGATTGTAGTGGTAGAGTAAAACATGCTGGTTAAAGATATTGTGCCTATTTTTCAAGTGGTTCAGCTTCAGCTGTTCTGACCAATCTTTGTTCTGCAACCAATATAAATAAAAGGAATAACCAGTTTCTTGTTTGAGATTTTTGACATAATGAATTGTCTTGTTTGACCACATGGAATAACTGCAATACCAGTTATGGATTTTTAGTATTCCATGATTGAAACCTAGTAAAAAAGGAGTGAGTTGTGTGACAAATAGAAAATTCCATCCCAATATTTTTTCAGTATGCATGGCAGTTAGTTCCTTCAACATTTTCTACATCTGATAGGAAAAGTTTACAAACATCAAGAGCAAATATTTTAAAATTTAGACATATAGCACGGTAAAAGGGCATTTTGGCCCAAAAGCCCCTGGCACCTAATTACATCTAAATAACCTACAACCCATAGTACATTTCGAATGGTGGGAGGAAACTGGAGCCCCCGGAGGAAACCCACACAGACATGGGGAGAATGTGCAAACTGCTTACAGTCAGTGCAGGATTTGAACCCCAGTCCCGATCGCTGACGCTGTACCGGATTTGCGCTAACCACTATACCCACCGGGCAGGACTGTTTTATATGTAAAATTGTCTCCGTGGGTTTCCTTCGGGGACTCTGGTTTCCTCCCACTGTAAAATTTATGAATATCATAAATACTAAAGAAAAGCGATAGCGTTGCCATTTTTTCTTTGTCATATAACACACTTTAATCCAACAGCATTTTTATTCCAAAGCTCATGGTAAAATGTTTCAATTAATTAATAAAATTTCATTGTCCAATTTCAGACATAGGTTAATCTGATATTGGAAAAAGGCAAGCCAATTTAAATTTGTTGTCAATCTCTCTGTTTTAACTTCTATAGAAGCTAGCCTATCAACGTCAGTGCTGCTTTTCAGTGATTGGTTTAATGATATATATTTCAGTTGGCTTGTTCATTCTTGAATCATCTGCTCATTAGTTAAAATAAGTAGGTAATTAGGCACAATAGAAAATTGAGTAGTTCAAACTTATATTTTCACAGAAATTTTGCTGTGACAGTTTACTTCATGCTCCTGATGGCTTTAATGTAATGTTTTTATGGATAATGAAACTCAATTTAAAAAATCACCACATGTTACACTTTAGAAAGGACTGGTGCCATGTGTTCCTATTGTACTGGAAGATTAAGATAGATAAAACAATTTTTTTTGTAATAAAAGCCAATTTTATCAAGTAATTAAATTAAAAATGTTTTAAATAGTTCAAGTAGTGTTTCTATGATTTACAGCATTTGCAAATCAAAATGGACAATTTCAAAACAATTGTTGATTTTTCTAAATATTTGCTGCTAATTTTGATGTGTGATTGTCCTCTACTTTGCATGCTTTTGGAACATTTGGCATTTTGCCTTTATCCTCGTTTATCCCTTCTGATTTTTGTCAAAATAATTTAACAATAACCAAATGTAGGGGTGGGTCACATTTCTTAGATAACAAGGAAGTCCACAGATAATTTCAAACTATTGCTTTTCAAACATGGATATGTTAACTGATATTGGAGAGCTCCACCAAGTTCTGAATCAATGACTTTTCATTCGAACTTTGAAGAGTTAGAAATCAAAAATGTTTTAAGATCCAGAGAAGGGAAAGGAATAGTAAGAGCAAAGAAATATCAGTATGAGGATGGAATTAAAGAGAAATTGAATAAAATATGCCTATTTTTCCAGCTGACAAAATGTTGATGGATGTTTGCATAAATGTCTTTGATATATTTTGAAAAATAATTTGGCAATCAGTCCAAGTAAGAAAAAGCACGTGTAAGCATCTGTTCTCTTTCCATCCAGCCACTAGATAATCGTACCATATGTATTTATTGCGGCCATAAAGTACCATGCCACTTCCTCAAAAAATACTACCACCTTTGCCTGAAACATTTTTTTCCGTATTGGTACTCTGATCAAACCATCAGAAACGTAATTACGACCTTTTCTCTGCTTTTTCCAATTTGCAGTAAGTTTCATTCACTGATTACACTAATGATTGATGATACACATCGCCTTAATATTAAAATGTCCTCCTTGTGCTCAGATTTCTTCATGTCATATTTATCCATATTTCTGTAGCCTCCATGTTATTTGTAGAACTCTATAAAACTTCAAAACACTTGTGCAACTTCTATCTCCTTAACTATTGGCAGACATGCCTTTCTAAAATTCTGCAGTCCTTTTTTTCCCTCTCCCTCCCCACCCCTTCAGTCGTTTCCTTTTTAGCTTACTTCTAATTCACCTCTGGCCAAATTACCTGTCCTAATATCCTCTTTTTCTGCTCTCTTAATTTTCCCTATATTGTTCTGTCCAGTGACGTAGGTAACTTTTTGTGTTAAAGATGTTGTATTATTATTGTTAGTTAAAAAGTTATTATTAAACAATTTTTCTTACAGGCTAACGCATCAACCCATGCAACAGGCATCTATGATGGCAGGAATTAGTCACATAACCCAGCAGAGTGTTCATTCAACAATGAGGACAAATCAGGAACAACAGTATCTACGGCAGCAGCAGATTCTGAGGGTAAGCTTCAACGTTGTGAAAACTACGTCTGGGAATGACTGAGAGCTGAATGTATATCAGATGTATGTGGGATTCAATGTTGGTTCAAGGGTGAAAAGTAAAAGACTAAGAATGAATAGGTTCTTGGCAGTTTATACTTGAGGAGAATCACAGAATCAATACTTATACAGTATTTATATTAATAGCTTGAATTTAAAAATTGGTTTAATAATATAAAGCACAAAAACCCTGGAGAAACACAGCAGACATGCAGTGTTCTTCTTAGAAAAGATTCTTAACCACTGTTTTGGGCCTGAAACCTTCATCAAGGTATGTGCAAAAAGCAGGCAGGCACCTGAATAAAACAGTGGGGGGAGGGGGAGGAGAAATAGCCACAGGCAAGAGGTCATGGGTGGGAGGGCAGAAGAGGAAAAAGCTAGGTAGTGATGGGTGGTTGGTGGGAATAGTTCTCTGAATGGAGAGGAAATGGGGTGGGGAGCTGGAGAAAGAAGGAAAGGGGGTGAGAGAGAAGAGAACAATGCAAGGTTAAAGAACAGGCTACTTGGGTGGGCAAGGAGGAAATGTGAGGTTTAACTCGTTTTTGCGAAGAATAGAAAAATAGAATATGACACATGATGAGAAACTGGTGAGTTGATGCTCTGTTGGATCACAATACGCTGATTCATAACATGCAGAAAATGAACATTCAGTGCCACGAGTAATTAAGGAGGCAAACCTGGTTTTCCTTTCAATTATAAAAATATAAAAGCAAATTATGTTGAGATTTGCTTTTAAGAAAGGTAGATTCACTGGATTGATTCCTGGAGATTGTATGGTTGGACTCCACAAGTTGAAATGAGAAGAAAGTGAGGAGACTTATTGGACATATCAGACTCTCTGAGAAGGATTCATAAGATTTTTTTTTAACTGATTTCTCCACTTGAATAACCGTGGACATAGTTTCAAGAATAAGGCATTTCCCATTTAAGACCGAGCTGAGGGGAAATTCCTTTTCATGTATCATTGCAAATGATTGGAATTCTTGATTTTGGAGAGTTATGGATTCTCTGGTTTTGAGTATATTCAAATTTGTTTGCTGATTTATTTGATGTTCAGAAGTTGGATGTTTATAAGGATCGGGCTGACCGAACATCAGGGACAATTAGGAAATTAACTAGTGACTTTCAGAGTGTCCAGGCATTTGGTGAGTTTCCCACTGTACCTTAAGGTTGTTGATGATTTTAAACACCCATATTCAATCTCTTCTTGGCATTTTCATCTGCTTTTTGTAAAAAAAAATATATATAAGATGATCCATTGTCCCTGGAATCACTATAATAAATCTCCAAAGCCTTCCTGTCATTGATGTTGTGTGGCACAGGATTAGACGAGTTCCTCTCAATGGCCCGCTAGTGTTTTCTGTAGATCTAGCAGAACTTCTTGGCTCTTTTAGTCCAGATAAATAAAAGGCCCAAATCCTGCATGCTGTATTGCCCAATTTTTCCATCTTCAAAAGATTTCTGCTTGAGGAATGAACCCCCCGAGATGCTCATACTTTAAAACTCCAGCAGATACCGAAGAACTCAGATAACCTGGCACCCTTGAAATTTCAGTGCTGCATCGGGGTTTTGTTTGACCATTGGCTATTAATGCAGCAACGCATTTTATTTCACTTTTTTTTTAAGGTATACTATATTTTCTAGTGAGTGTTTAAAGGGAAGGTGAGAAGTAAAGCAATAGATTTAAGAGGTGCATTGGAATCAATGCCATGTTTGTTTAAAAGAAACATTTGGGATGGTGGGCACCGTATTTTAATGGCGAACAGGAAAATGACTTGAGTTGGAAGAGAGAGTGGGCCCCAGTGTATTTAAAAGGAACACAGGGAAAATACCAAAGGGAGCTCATTCCTGAGTCTTTGACTTTTACAACAATTAGATAGGGGCACATTTATATCTGTATATATCATCTTCTTTTTCCTGTGTCAAATTTCACTTGCCTTTTCCATCACCGTTCAATGGTCTATCCCTACCTCTCCAATAGAACTGAGCGTATGATCTGGAATTGAGACTCGGTGAAAATTTTGTGCAGCTTTGGATATATCCTCCCTTTTAAATTGATTCTTCCATTTGTATCTTTTGTAGCAACAACAGCAACAACAGCAGCAGGTGCAGCAGCAGCAAGTGCAACAACAGCAACAACAGCAGCAGGTGCAGCAGCAGCAGGTGCAACAACAGCAGCAGCAGCAGCAGCAGCAACAGCAGCAGGTGCAACAACAAGTCCAACAGCAACAGCAGGCTCAAGCCCAACCACAGTCACTGGGAATGCAGGCCATCCCACCTCAGCAGTCCATGGTAAGTTATTCTTTCTCTTTTCCTATTCAACACACTGAACCAGAGCTTAATGCAAACCGTGTGCTGGACACAATCTGCTCGATGAACTCAGCAGGTCGAGCACAAGAGCTCTGCTCCAAAACATCGACCATTCTTTTCCTCCTCCTGCTCGATCTGGTGAGTTCCTCCGATTCCAGCATCTGCACTTTCCCGCGTCTCCATTGATCCACACGAGCTGGTGGCTGATCTACGTGGCAAGTTCAAACATCTACTGGTGTGGTCATCTTGTCGAAAATAGATAGATCACGTGCATTGGGAGGGCCCTGCACAATGTTTTCAGCTATACAAGGCGTGAGTGAGACCATGCCTGCAGTTCTCATTGCCCAGACATCGGAAGGATGTCAATATTCCGCTCCGTAAATGGTCACTGACAAAAGGCAAAGGAGGAAAAACCCAACACCCAACCCCAACCAACCAGTTTTCCCCTGCAGCCGCTGCAACCGTGTCTGCCTGTCCCGCATCGGACTTGTCAGCCACAAACGAGCCTCCAGCTGACGTGGACTTTTACCCCCTCCATAAATCTTCGTCCGCGAACCCAAGCCAAAGACAAAGAAATGGTTATATGGTTAAATTGGAAGAGACGCAGAAGGAATGTTGCATTCCTGCCAGGAGGTTGTAGGGAGAGGCTAAAGAGGCTGGGTCTTTTGTTTCCCCCACCCAGAGCATAGGAGACTTGGGGGATTATACCGAGGATTATATTTCAATCTTCTTCAGCATGATGCTGAACCAAGCCATGAAAGACCTCAACAGTGAAGACGCCGTTTACATCCGGTACCGCACGGATGGCAGTCGCTTCAATCTGAGGCGCCTGCAAACTCACACCAAGACACAAGAGAAACTTGTCCGTGAACTACTCTTTGCAGACGATGCCGCTTTAGTCGCCCATTCAGAGCCAGCTCTTCAGCGCTTGACGTCCTGTTTTGCGGAAACTGCCAAAATGTTTGGCCTGGAAGTCAGCCTGAAGAAAACTGAGGTCCTCCATCAGCCAGCTCCCCACCATGACTACCAGCCCCCCCACATCTCCATCGGGCACACAAAACTCAAAACGGTCAACCAGTTTACCTATCTCGGCTGCACCATTTCATCAGATGCAAGGATCGACAATGAGATAAACAACAGACTCGCCAAGGCAAATAGCGCCTTTGGAAGACTACACAAAAGAGTCTGGAAAAACAACCAACTGAAAAACCTCACAAAGATAAGCGTATACAGAGCCGTTGTCATACCCACACTCCTGTTCGGCTCCGAATCATGGGTCCTCTACCGGCATCACCTACGGCTCCTAGAACGCTTCCACCAGCGTTGCCTCCGCTCCATCCTCAACATCCATTGGAGCGCTTTCATCCCTAACGTCAAAGTACTCGAGATGGCAGAGGTCGACAGCATCGAATCCACACTGCTGAAGATCCAGCTGCGCTGGGTGGGTCACGTCTCCAGAATGGAGGACCATCGCCTTCCCAAGATCGTGTTATATGGCGAGCTCTCCACTGGCCACCATGACAGAGGTGCACCAAAGAAAATGTACAAGGACTGCCTAAAGAAATCTCTTGGTGCCTGCCACATTGACCACCGCCAGTGGGCTGATATCGCCTCAAACCGTGCATCTTGGCGCCTCACAGTTTTGCGGGCAGCAACCTCCTTTGAAGAAGACCGCAGAGCCCACCTCACTGACAAAAGGCAAAGGAGGAAAAACCCAACACCCAACCCCAACCAACCAATTTTCCCCTGCAGCCGCTGCAACCGTGTCTGCCTGTCCCGCATCGGACTTGTCAGCCACAAACGAGCCTGCAGCTGACGTGGACTTTTACCCCCTCCATAAATCTTCGTCCGCGAAGCCAAGCCAAAGAAAGAAGATATGGGCATGTATAAAGTGAATGATCACAGTCTTTTTCCCAGGGTGGAACTAGAGGGCATACAGTAAGTTGAAGGCGAGGGTGGGGGGAGGGATTAAAGAGGGACCCAAGGAGCAACTTTTTCGCTTGGAGGGTCGTTTGTATGTGGAAGGAGGTGTCAAAGGAAATTGTAAAAATAGGCACAATTCTGTCTTTCAAAAGCCATTTGGGCGGGTTTACAGATACAAAAGGTTTAGAACGGTATGAACCAAATGAAGGCATAATGACAGCATGGACAAGTTGAGGCTTTCCCATGATGTATGGCTCTGTGACTATTTGTGGAGGCCAGGAAAAACCCCATTCCAAAAAACAACAATTCTGGCAGTTACCCGAGAAATGTGTCCACTGTCAAAAATGTCAGGGGTGATGAACTTGACTGTTCAAAAAGCCGTTTCTTATCAATCATTGGAAAAAAAATTGGGTTTGTTATTTTAATAAACAGTCAGGTGCACTCTAATACGCAAGTGCTGGAGAAACTCAACAGGTCACGCAATGTTCTTTATGACAAAGATACATGACCAATGTTTCGTCCAGATATGAGCAAAAAGCAGGTGGGCGCCTGAATAAAATGGTAGGGAAAGGGGCAGGGGGAGGAGCAAAGACCCACAGGCAAGGTATCATGGGTGGATTGGGTGGGAGGGCAGAAGGCAAAAATATTGAGAAGTGATGGAGAAGGAGATAGCTCTCTAATGGAAAGCAAAGGGTGGGGAGCTGGAGGAAAGGTACAGATGATTAGGGAAAGAGAGTTGGATGGGGGATGGGGTCAAATGTAAACCAGGGAAGTTGTTAATACCATATGGTTGGAGGGTGCCCAGACAGAATATTAGGTATTGTTCCTCCAATTTATGAGAGGCTTTGGTTTGGCAGTATACGAGGCCACGGACTGGCATGTCGTTACGAGATTGCGATGCGGAATTGAAATGGTTGGTGAATGGGAAGTCCCCGCTATTGCAATAGACAGGTGCTCAATGAAATGATCTCCCAGTCTGCATCCAGGTTCTGCGATGTTGAGGAGGCCACAGCAGGAGCACTGGATGCTGCAGATGTTTCCTGCAGATTCACAAGTGAAGTGTTTGGCACCCCAAATAGTGGTGAGGGAGAGGGTGTGGCTGCAAATGTAGCATTTCCTGCAGTCACAGCGTGTGATTGGTGGGAAGGGTTGAGTGGAAGAGGAAGTCACGGAGCAAGCAATCCCTGCAGAAGGCAAAGGGGGAAGATGTGCCTCAAGATGGGATTACGTTGTAGGTGGTTAAAAAAATTCCAGAGAGATATGACCAATGTGGAGGCTGATGGGGTGATGGGTGAATGAATAATGTGGCTACCCCTCCACCACCTTATTTACCATCCTGTCAGCTACCACATTCAACAATGTGATCCCACCACCAAACACATCTTTCCCTCTCCTCCCCTTTCTGCCTTTTGGGGTAACCACTTGATTCATAATTTGCTTGTCCACTCTTCCCTTTCCACTAATCTGCCCTGTGACTGCAGGAAATGCTACACTTCTGCCCTCACCTCCTGCTTCACCATTTGGAGCCTCAAACAGTCTTTGCAAGTGAAGCAACACTTCAGTTGTGAATCTGCAGTGTCATCTCTTGCATCTGGTGCTTCTTTTGTGACTTCCTCTATATCGAAGAGACTGTTTTGTTTTGTTGTTTTGTTGCTTTATCCACTGCAATAGCAGGACCTCACAATGGCCAACCATTTAAATTCCATGCCCCACTCCCACACTGACATATCTGTTCATGGTAAGGCTACCAGCAAATTGAAGGAGCGTGTTACAAGATCAAACCTGCAATCACAAAGAAGGCATATCACACAGGGGTAAAGATGAACAATTACTTTGTTTTTTTTTAAACTTTATTTATTCATTCAAAAAACAAATAATATATGACATATGCAGCAATTAAACATAAACATGAACTTTTTTTTATATATAAAAAAAGAAAAGAAGCCCCCCCCCCTTCAGCCAACTCTCATAAGGAGAGCCATAAAAAAAGAAAGAATATTAAAGAAAAAGTTAAATATACATATTAAAATCTAATCAATATAAATTGAAATGTAAATATTCTGAGTATAACAGCCACTTATTAATAAAAAAATTATAATTATCATGCAAAACATATGTAATTTTTTCCATTATTAAACAATATTTCATCTCATTATGCCATCTATTAATATCAATCATATTCGTATCTTTCCACGTACTAGCAATACATTTTTTAGCTACGGATAAAGCTAAATATACAAAAGCAAACTGGAACTTATCTAATCCCAAACCTTTCAGAGGTTGCAAACTACCCAATAAAAATACTGTTGGATCTAAAACTATTTTAAGATTATACAGGTATTCTAAAAACAATTGAATTTTCTTCCAAAAAGATTGTATATGTATACATAACCAAACAGTATGAAAAAAAGTTCCAACCGAATCACCACATCTAAAACGCAAATCTGATTCATGAAAACCATATTTTTTAAATTTTTCAAGTGTCAAATATAATTGATGTAAAAAATTGTAATTAATCATTGCATAACGTGCATTTATCAATCTAGTTACACTATCATAACAGATATCTAACCAATCATCTTCAGAAAAAAATAAAACCAATATCCGCTTCCCATTTAAATCTATATCTATCCCAACCCTTTTTATCCATACCATCCTGTAATATTTGATATATAGATGAAATATAACCCTTCTCTGGTACCTTCATAAGAAAAGTCTCAAATTTAGTCATTTTAGGTAAAATCATATCTCTACCAAACATACATTTTACCAAAGATCGAATTTGATAATAAAGAAATAAAGAGTTTTTATCATTACCAAAACCTTCCCTCATCTGATTAAAACAATCTCCCAAATTTTTCACACCTTTAAATCTCCAATGCAATAAACTTTGATTACGTATTGAAAAAGAAATAAGTTGATTATTATACAACGGAGTCAAAGCTGATAATTTACCCCTAGAGCCTGTCATTTTATTTTTCTTCATCCATAACTTCATTAAATGTTTTAGTATAGGCACATTATATTGTTGTAACAAATTTATATTCCATCTAAACAAAAATTGATGTATTTCAAATTCAGAAATACCTGCCATCTCAATTTTAGCCCAACTAGGAGGCTGTACCAAATCCATCAATGAACTAATAAATTTAAGTTGGGCTGCTTCATAATAATTTTGAAAATTTGGTAAACGTAGTCCCCCAAACTCATATTTCCAAGTTAATTTATTCAAAGCTACTCTTGAAAATTTACCCCTCCGTAAAAACTCCCTAACCATTTTATTCAGATCTCGAAAACAAAATTATCAAGTAAATACGGAATAGGTTGAAACAAATATTGTATACACAGAAAAATATTAATCTTAATTGTATTTATCTTACCCATTAAATTAATAGGTAAATCTTTCCATTTAATCAAATCAGTTTTAATTTTTTTCATTAACGGAGCATAATTTAATTTATATAAAGATTGATAATTAACATTCAAAATTATACCCAGATATTTAATTCGATCAGTCCACTTTAAATTAATAATATTCTTATAAACTGAATAATCACCTTCACTTACCGGTAATATTTCACTTTTTTCCCAATGAACTTTATATTCAGAAAGACATCCATATTGTATTAAACATTCCTTCAAGTGCAAAAGTGACTGAGCTGGGTTTATTAAATACACCAATACATCATCAGCAAATAAATTAATTTTATACTCCTCATCTAAAACTTTCATTTCTTGTATCTGTGTATTTTGTCTTATCAACTGTGCTAAAGGTTCAATCACTAACATAAACAAAGCCGGTGATAAAGGACATCCTTGACGAGTTGATCGAGTTAACTTAAAAGATTCTGAAATCAAACCATTCGTCAATACTCTAGCTACCGGTTTACTATATAGAGCCCTAATCCAGCCAATAAAAGAAGGACCAAACTTCAATTTCTCCAAAACTTTAAACAGAAAATTCCATTCAACTCTATCAAATGCTTTTTCTGCATCTAAGGATATCACCATCGGGTGATCTAAAGATTGACGAAATCTATTAATCAAACTAATCACGTGCAAAATATTATCTGAAGCATATCTATTCTTTATAAAACTTGTTTGATCAATATGAATCAACTTGGGTAAAAATTTAGCCAATCTATTCGCTAATATTTTAGCTATTATTTTATAATCTACATTTAACAACGAAATTGGTTTCTATGAAGATACTTTCAAACAATTACTTTATTAACAAAAAATTCACCTTCAAACTTTAATTCGAAATCCACCCTTTTATAACAATGCTCATTGGTTACTATGCAAATTTCTATAACAGTGTAAAACTAATAAATTCCCCATCCTAAATATAACATATGTAATTAAAGTCTAAGTTATATTTCCAACCAGCCCACAGAAAAACTTAGACACAAAACACACAAAACTTTGATCTCAACTGAAGCAAAGATCATAAACAAAATTCAGTTTGTTTGGTAAACTGAAGCCAAAAGATCTTTGAGAGAGAGAGCGCAAAATTCGAAGTTATCTTGTGTTGTTTGCAGAGAGGAACCACCGGCTTGGTCCCAATCCTTCTGGCTGCCTTTGGAATGTTCATCCTTTTTGAAATCCCAACATTCTAAATTGTCCTCCAGACCATGACTCATGCTCTGGGCCTCCTTCCACTCCACAGCATCCCCAGTGGTGGTTTATCGTCCAAGTCCAGAAATTTTTGGATCATTTTCTGCACATGCTCAGTCCGTCTCCCACTCTCTCAGCAGTCCACCTTCACCTTAGCTCAAAGGCAAACTGTCACTTTTTAACATAAAACCACACAATCCATAGGCCAATACACAACACACAACTCAGTAACAAACAACACTTGTCTGGACACTCTCCAACCAGATGGCATTAACAACAACAACTCTGGTTTCTGTAAGGCCCTCTCCCTCTGCCTTCTTTCCTTCAGATCTCCACTCCTCTCCATTCAGAGTGCTATCCCCTCTCCTTTCATCTCCCATCTTATTTCTCTTCAGCCGTTCCACCTGTATCTTTGGATGACCTCTTGCCCTTTGGCCTGTGCTCCTCTCTCACTGTTTTATTCAGACACCTGCCTGATTTTTGTTCATACTTTGATGTTAGTTATGTATCTGCCCTCTGCCATAAAGAACGCAGTGTGATCTGCTGAATTACTCCAGCATTTTTGTGCATTGAACTAAAATTAAAGCATTTGCAGATTTTTTGTTCATAGGTGTACTTGTATTTTCAGACTAGAGTTAATCACTATATGTGATTACCAATTGGGTGTTACCAGTAATTAATGATGGGTATGTTATATTTACTTGTATGACGGTCCTCTAATAAATGGCAAAATTTGTTTTGTAATCTTAAACATTTCAACAAATACTTTATGCAGTAATATTCCCATTATCTGACATCAACTGATATTATAGATGCCGGAAATGTGAACTTTTATACCTGCATTAAGTATACAGAGTTTAAAAGACAAAAGACTGAAAAATGTAAATAAATTTGGGGGGGGGGGGAAATCAGTATTTTATTCTTTAAATTTGTAAAGTTCACTTTAATCAATTAATTCCCAAAACTTAGAAAATTTAAATTTGAACTCTGGTCGCTGGCACTGTAACAGCTTTGGTCCAGCCGTTGCGCTAACTGTGCCACTGTCATAATTAACCCCCTCCTGCAAGTTTGCAGATAAAGCCAAATAAAAATAAAGACTCTTACAAGACAGGAATAAAGAGAATCTTTGGGAGAGTTGCCCCAGCAGTGAGCAGCATCGGTTGGCTCTTCATGCTGGGTGCCGTCATTTCATTCCAATGCAACTTTATTGAAACTTTATTCAAACAGCAGTTCCAGGCAGGGAACGACCAGGATGCTCCGTTGGCTGAATGTTGGCTCTCATCTTCACCATGGCAACCTGACTCACCTCCATGCCAGTGTCCTGGTCAGGCCCTCGGTGCAATCCAACTCACCTCTCCGCAAGTGCCCATCAATGCACCTTCCTCACTCTGACAACCTAGCTCACTGCCACACAAGGGGCAACAGTGAAAAGAATGCATGAGCATTGAGGGGCATTGATGGATCAGTTGGGCAAACCTGCATGTGTCCAATGAAGTCTCAGCCCTCCTCCACGGGGTCTGCCCATCAGTCTTATTTAATTGAATGGATTTATTTATTTCCTCAAGGGTTTTTTTTTTGGGTGCTTGTTTGAGTTTCCAGTTGATTGAATTCCAGATGGTGGGGATTTTATTGTATTTAAAAAAATTAAAGGTAAAACTTTTTATTATTGCAAATTAATGAAAGCACAGAAATCATCTGCAAATATGGATACAAAGCATTTTGAGAGTTGATGGGCTAGTAAGCCTGTCTTGCCTGGAGCATCATGAGTAGACATTGAGCACCCTCCATCTTTTTCCAAGAATCCTCTTGAGAGAACAAAAAAATTCCCAGGATTAGTGTCGAAATGTAGAAGATTCCTGTTTGAAATAATGACCTCGCCAGAGGATTGAAATGGATTCATGAGTTCACAACAGCAATCTGCAAATTAGTGGCTAAACCAGTTTTCTTCATCTGGTTCAATATCATCTAAGAACTGAAGCAATGTTCTTTTGTGAAAAGGGCCAGCAGATTTCCCACTAGTGAACTTTTTGGAATATTAATTTAAGGCATTTGATTTGTATAGTCAATACCAGAATTTTGAAATAGAAGGGGATGTGGTTAATAAAAGATCAAATCTGAAGCCTACCTTAAGAATTGGGCAGCGCAGAAATTTTTCAAAAATTGAAAAGTATTGACAAAAATAAAGTCATGTAGAGATTCCAGAAGAAGTGAAAGTGATGGAACACCAAATGCCAATTGTTTTTTTTCTGTAAGACAAGGTGAAATTGTTCTAAATTGTGGCGGTGATGGTATTTGGATTTTTTGATGGAAGGGTTGGGATGGAAATTATAGTATTAAACCCTAACCGAACTTAAGTTTTCAATCTCTGTGACAACAACTGGTTCTGAAGTAAAATTTGAACTAAAACTTGTATCTGTAAAAGCAGGTAAATATTGGTCTAACTCCTAAATTTGTATTGATGTAATGCTACAGTGACAGTCTGAGGTAATGCTTTTATTCTCAAAACAGTTCAAACAAGATAGCAAAATATTTAAAAATAGTCAAGGAGCCTTCAGCCTGCTTCTTTCCACCTGCTGAATGTTGCAGTATTTCTTTTTTGTAACATCTGCATTATTTAACATTTTCAGCAAACTATTAGGATTCCAAAGTCTTCTGTCTACATTTCACCCCTGCTACAGAATATTTAGGTGATGGTGATGAGCCAGCTGGCCTTTGTGATGCACATTAAAATTATTATTTCATCAAATCCACTGAGCAGCGAGCATTTCAATAAAAGAAGTTGAATTAATTTTGAGACACGGACAAATTTAAGTTTGAAGTCATCAGTAAAGGTTCACTTTGCTTTATTTACTCTGAGAAGGGATGGTGTAAAAACAGGTTTTAATTATTTTTGATCTTCAGTTCCAGCGACCAGGAATGCAGCAAACACAGCAACAACAACAGACGGCAGCTCTGGTCAGACAATTACAACAGCAACTATCGAGTAAGCTTAATGTACTTGGGTTTGATAGCTATCTTTGTCATAATGAAGAACAAAATTTCCATCAGGTTCTGTTAATTAGGCCATGTGCAGGAGACTTTGTTCTATATCATGTGTCCAGAGCTTTGCTTAGATCATATCCAAAAAAACATGCTGTAATTAACAGTGATTATCCCCTGCTAATTTACAAATTCCAAAAAAAGGATGTAAAGCAATGGCAAGATTTGTGGGTTCTTCACGTTGATTCTACCCAGGCCTGTAAATTGTGTATTGTTTTTGCACTTAATTTATGTTCCTGCATTACAATTTATCTTAAAAAATATCCAATTTGTATTTTCTATTTTATGTTTAGTATGATGACTGTTTTAAATATAGAAAGAGATAAAGCTTTTTTCCAGGCTTTATCTTTTGGGCAAAAATTAGAACAGGAAGGATTGCAAAATTGGTAGCACTAAATGTTATCTAAAATGCAGGAGCATCCTATGTTGATGGGAGATGGTAAACAAATTCATGCATGCTTAGATGGTATTTAAGTCTAAATATTCCCTTCAAGGATCTGATCCCTTTTAAAATCATCAAATGAAAAGGTCACAAAACCAATCAGAAATCTTCATTATATATCTACATCATTTTCAGTATGAGCATGGGATTTTACAGTGTAGCAATTTTTTTTTCTATCCAGCATTGATGTGTGATATCAGCTTAGGATATGTGCTTGTGTGTGTTTTCCTTTTTCTGGCACTGTCCACAATATATTTTGTTTGCATTTGGGGTCCCAACTGGCTCTTCACAAGGACAATTCATTTGATTAAATTTTTCTGCTTATTCCCCTTAGCTCTGATTTTGTTTTTCACTTTTGAAAGCCGCAATTAAATTTCCAACCATATTTTCAAGCTGGGTAATTTAAATAATTATTGACCCTTCAGAAATTTTTTTGTTTTGTTTGGTACACTACCCCTGACCCTTCTGCCAGTCACTTTAAATGTATGTTCTCTGGTGTTTCATCTGTCATCGAATGAGAGCAGTTTCTCTCAGTTTAGTCTACTTAAATCAATAAAATCTTAATATTGCCTGTTCTAGAAGATGAACCTAGTATTCTCAAGGCTCTCTCCATAATTACCTTATCCCTGGAATCATTATGATAAATTTTTATATACTCTGTGGGTCTCACAATAAATGTTCTAATGGTACCAAGTACTTCCTGCATTTTCTATTTGCATTTCAGATTTCTGATGTTCTTAGTGTTTTGATGATTGCCTGGAATGGGTTGTGTGGTTTTGCTCTGAAAATTGACGAGATAAGCTGAAAAGTTGTGCAAAAGCATCTTGGGGCACAGTTTCTTTCCTTCTCCCATTGATCGGTTTGACACGTGTCCAAGAGATTTGATGATGTTTGAGATGTGCTCACAGAGTTTTATTTTTCTTCAATAGATTCACAACCACAGAAAAATGCAAATCCATACTTTTAATGTTGGAGGCATGTAAAAGAAAAGATTCTGCAGACTGCTTATGAGTTGATTCAGCCCCAGATGAATTTTGTCTCAGAAGATGAACTCCTGCTGTGACTGAAACTGCAACATTTGATGTGTTTTTCCATTTGTCCAATAAAAGAGAACTCTTTTCCCTCTACAGTACTTATCAGGTTGCTGCAATGCCTGTATGATTGTGTTTAGGAAAATAATAATTCACCCATAAAAGGGCAAAGAGAGATGCTGGTATAAGTTTTTCAGTCTTCTTCCCTCATTCCATTCCTCTCTATTTTTGTCACTGAGGACACCAGAACTTCTAGCCTTGGGTGTTCAACTTCAGCTGATCCACATTTAGACTTTGCACCTAAAAAAAATTGAGTCAATTATTAAATGTGCAGCTCTGTTAATGATGGTCATTTATTGGAGGCCATGTGAATGTCAGCAGCTGAATCAGCTCAGTACTAATGATATCCACATAGAACTCTGTGAACACTTAATTATTGTCATCACTTTTTCATATCGAAACTTTTCAAGTTAAAGAATCAAAGTACCTTTTTTTTTCTTAATACCTGAAGTCACTTAAGTATGATTTCACAGGCTAACAGCACTTTGGTCGCTCCCCTTGTTAATGTTCTTTGTGCATGAATTTGTGCATTGGCTACTGAACTGCCTATGGTTTGTAGTCAAATCTGATTCTCTTGAAATAACTACACTTTCCAGGATGAGTCACGATTAAAATATTGTCTTGGTAATCCAATAAAGAGTTTAGCTTTCCAAAGTGAGAAGTTTTTCCAATTTGCTTTTCCACCGAAGACAACTTAAAGGTTTTCAGGTGGTCCCCACTCATCGTTCGCAATAAAAATGATGAATTCAAAGGTGACCTTTTGGAATTATTATGGATTTCTGCACCAGGGATAAAATGATTAGTTTTTTTTTAATTAAAGTTTATTTTGGGGGAAATCCAGCATCTCTCAATCTGCTAATTTTGTAAGTTATTAACTATTGAGAAATTAAACACAGATGTTTCATTGTGTATCTACCACATGTTGTAGTCTGTGAATTTCGATTGTCCAGTGAGAAGGCTTTTTGATAAAACTGCCCATTAGTTTAGGAATTACTGCAGTCATTCCGATATTTTGGAAAATGGTTTGCCAGCTCTTGCTGTTGGCCCCTGCCACTCCTTAGCACAATTTAATTGATTCAGAAAAAAAGTTATAATTAAAAAAATAATTATTGTAATATTTTTGGATATGAGCTATTCACATTTGAGAAGGTTCTGAAAATGCCATTATATCTGTGCAAATTCCTATTCATTATCCCTGTGTTTCTGACATGATCTAGCAGAAACAGCTTGCATTTTCTCAACCTAATGACTTTATATTTAAGAATAAAGTGAAGATTATAATTGTTGCGCATTCAATGCAAATGTATCTCCTCTTTGCATGAGCTTTAGCTCATTTCAAAAGTCATTTTTAATTGAGGATTGTTTTGGAAAGCTGCAAAAGAAAAGCCACAAAGTTGCTGAGCACATTGCTGTCAATGCAACACTTTTTAGTGTGTTGACATTAATCTGAAATTGAAATATCATAGAAATGAACTACTGAAATTTAGTATATCTATAAAAAGAGTCAGTAAAGAAGGTGGCAGGAACTTTTCCCACATTGTCAATTTGTAAAGAAATTGGTGGGATGATAAGTGATGTACAGTAACATGCCTTGCTGCATCAGTCAGGTGTAGAAAAGAATAGACACACTGTACAGAAAAAAGTACTTTCTATCTTGGTTTGTAAAACTGTACCCACATATTAAAAATTATGTACATTTTTGGTAATTTTGTGTTTTTCAGAAAATTTTGATGTAAAGATAAAATTCAAGATGGTATACATAAAATAAATTGTACATGTGCTCTTTTTTTGTACAAAAAGCACAAACATTATTCAACATGATGGAGACAACCAAATGAATCAGAGTTGTGTGGGTTCTTTTCAACACCTTTACTGTGTTACAATTTTTGTAAATTGCAAAATGTATGTATTCCGCACTGTGGATAGCATCTCCTCTAACAGCTGCTTTCTTTTCAAGCCATGAAACACGTGAAAGTTATTCATTTGACTTTGTGTAGTCAAACTGTGTATCCACCTGAAAAATAAATCAATTATAAGCATGTAGTTTACCATGGTGGTGCAGAGGGCATAGTTCCTAACTACATCACAGTCAAAGATAAATACTTGGGAAGAGTGAATATATTAATAATACAGCTAACATCACAAATTAATTGTCAGATGTTGAGTTCCATTAATAAACTTGGAAGATGCTAGCTTGCCTGCAAATGGCAGAGGGTGGTAGTAAATGGAATATATTCTGCCTGGAGGTCAGTGACTATTGGAGTTCTGCAGGGATTTCATCTGGGATTCCTGCTCTTTGTGATTTCTATAATGGATAAAGAATTAGAGGGTGGGACAGTAAGTGTACAGATGGCACGAAGTTGGAGGAGTGGATAGTGTAGAAAGTTTTTGTAGCTACAACAGGATGCAAAATAGGTGGAGAAGTGGCAGATGAAGTCAATCTGGATAAGTGTGAAGTGATACACTTTGTAACGTTGAACTTAAAGGCAGACTATCTGATTAATGGCAGGATTCTTAAGAGTGTGGAAGAACAAAAGGATTGGGGTTCAAATTCATAGATCCCTCTTGGGTGCCAGGCAAGATGCAAGATGATTCGGAAGGAGGTATGGTGTATTGGCTTCATTAGTTAGGTGATTGAGTTCAAGAGCCATGAAGTAATGTTACAGCTAACACTTGGGTTACTGCATTCAGTTCTGGCTACCTCATTACAGGAACAATGTCAGAGGTTTAGAGAGGGTGCAGAGGAGATTTACCAAAATGTTGCCTGGATTGGAGAACATGTCTTATGGAGCTTGGGCTTTTCTCTTTGAGTGACCATGGATGAGAGGTGACTTAATAATGGTATTCAAGATTATGAGGGGCATCGATAGGGTGGACAGCTAGCATCTTTGTCCTGGGGTGATAACACCAAATGACAGAGGACATCATCTTAAGGTGAATGAAAAAAAGTTTAGGGGAGATGTTAGAGGTAAGCTTTTTTTTAAAAACACAGTTGTGGATGCCTGGAATACATTGCCGGGGTGGTGGTGGAGGCTGGTATAATTGGGACAATTAAAAGACTCATGGTTGTGGGTATGAGGTAGGGAAGGGTTAGATTGTTATGGAGTGGGTTTATATACATGATTTGCTGAAGCAACTGTACTATGCTGCAAATGCATGTTCTCACCAAACTAAAAATTGTGCACAGATAAGTTTATGTTTAATGATTGATTGTAAGTTGCTCGGGAACTCGCATCATTATTTTCAAAGCCTTGGAAACTATTACATCATTAATGTATGTATCATTGCAATTTATAGAACATTGCATAAATTTTACAAACAGAAATGGCACAGTTCATCAAAACAATAACTGTATCCTGCACATATCGCCAGTTTACCTATTAGAATACTTGCTTAGTGAAAAAATAATCACCATTGAAGAGCTCTCCATTTTTTGATTGATTCTCATCAAGAGTTGAGCATTTCGGTGAGGGCAGATCAGTAATACAGTGAGTATTCCAAGCACTTTTTATCTTTACTTTATGTTTCTAGCATATGCAATACTACATTGTTGAATGGATACCTTGTGGAGGTTTGATGGTTTAAGGTAGAAAAGAATTGTCCCATATCTTATTCTAATGAACAGCACTGACAGAAATTTTGGGCAGCTCTTTTATTGGGAACTTTGACACAATGACTTCTTGTATTGGTACTAAAAGAAAACTTGGGACTAAGAGTCAGATGATAAGCAGCAATTTTTAAATTATATTTATTGAACCTCATTAATGCAGTTGTTGGCAGTACTTCAAATTTCGCTGAGAAAGGAAGCCTGCCTGCATTGCAGAAGGTTGCTTAATAACAGGAGTTAAACTCTCACGTTACTTTCATGTAAAAGTAATGTTATCAATTAATAGTATTGAACCTAGTTGTCAAGCTTATGCACCTGCTTTCTTTCAGTCACTTTGAATACTTCCATTTGGTAACATTTGTTAATAATACATTTGGTATTATTGAGCCTTGTGCCGGGTTTATAAAAAATATTTTTAAAGGAGGACTTCTTATACACATGAACCCAATGTTAATTCATGGGTTCCATATATCCAATGCCCTATTTCACTTATGTAAGAAATTTTAAAATTCTTGATATAATTGTTAATGGTAAGTCCCGGATTTATTGTTAATCCCTAATTGGTATCTGAGGTGGCTTGTGTGGTAATTTCAGACAGTATTTAAGAGTCAACCACATTATTGAATCTGGAATTGGATGGAAAAAAATAGTGAAAACGTTTATGCAATCTGATAATTTAATGGTTATCATTACTGATATTTTTGAATCACATTTATTCCTTGTATTTATACCTGCCACGGTGAGATTCAAACTTCTGTGTGGCCTCTGAATTGTTGGTCCAATAACTTAATCACTCGGCCTGCTATTATCTATGATGATGCCTTTGGCAGAAAAAATCAATAATAAAAGCAATTGTCCCATATCTTTTTATTTGAAAACTGTGGTCCTGGTCTCAATTGCTGAAGTCCATGTTTCTTAGCATTCTTGAAATCTTGCATTCCATTTGTCAGAGAATATGGGGCAAACCAAATACAGTAAAACCCCGGTTATTCAAAATTCAAGCAACTGGCAGCCTTAAGCAACAGGTTAAAAAAAAATGTAGAAAATAAACAGGTAAAAAATACAGAAGTTTAAAATTGGCACACCTCACTTTGTTCGCCAGTCGCGCCACACAATCTCAAGAAACTGGAAAATTCACTTATCTGGCATCTACCTTGCCCCTTGTGTGTCAGATACCAGGGGTTTTCCTATACTTGAGTATATAAGGTATTTCCAATACATAATTTGTGGCATTTTTTGAAATGAATGTAACTATATGCATCTTATAATAGCATGAGAGCAATGTGTAAGGTGCCATGTATCTAGTAGCAATATCCTATTATCTCTGTATGGGGGTCTTTTTTAGAAATGTATAGCATTTAAGGTAGAATCTGTGTCCTCAAACCTCCCAACTTAGAACATAAAAATCATTATCAGTGGCATGACAATAGCCAAGGATTTTGTATCCTGCAGGGTTTTGTTTTAAACCCTTTATCAAATTTGAATTGGCTTCCCATCCTTCATTCTTGTGCTGGTGTGATGTGTGAATCTAATGAACAAAGGTACGAGTACTGATCCTTTTCTCCTCTCAGTATCTTCTCCCCCACACTACTTGTCAAACCCAATGAAAATTAAAAAGTTGAGGAAATTGATATTGATGGGTAGTTTCAGCTTTACCAATTGAACATATTATTGGAAAGATTTTTCATTGTTATTTATGAATTTAATATTTGCTGCATATTTGAAGGAAATATGTTAGTCTGGATGTTGATCATCATATTTTAAATCTTCTATTTTGCAACTCAACTTCTCCAACAAATTCATTGTTTTAACAGTTAATAAAAATGTTTTATTTGTATCTTGAAGTGCAAACGTAATGGCCACCTCCATTAAGAGTTCCAGTGCTAGGTTGTCTATGGTTATGTTGCCTTGTTCCAAAAACCTAAATTTTGCTGAACATGTAGTAAATTGATTCATAAATCAGCATTAATTTTGTCTTGGGTTTTATCAAAAATGTAGAGCCTGCTTTAAGATTTTTATTGTCATACAGAAAAGTTTTTCTCAGTCAGAAAAGGTTTCAGTACTGATCTTATCTCAATTCTGCCCTTTTTTCTCAAAATGATTGTTTATCCTTTTAAGTAATGTGGCAACTGTGACATTCTTGTTCAAGAAAGGGAACACTAAGAATATTTTTGTTAACTGCTCATTAGTATAACTAAGGTTTTAGAAACTAATCGTGGAAAAGACCAATTGGCATTTGAAGATGCTTTTGTAAAGGGCATTTCATTTTTGACCAAGCTAAATGAACTTTTGAGAGAAGTAACAGAGATGATTGAACACTGTGGATGTTATCTTCAGACAATTTAAGAAAATATTTGGTAAAGATTCACCCAAGAGGCTAGTCATCAAAATTAAGGACAGTGTTTGCTTGGGTTTTTTTAAAATCAAAGGTGTTTTGGTAACATTGTTCTTTTTGAAGGTCAATGCTTTTTTTAATATACATTTCTGATCTGGATAAGTAAAATATCTAAGTATGTTGATGTTACCAAAGTGTGGATATGTGGCAAAACAGAAGGATTGCATGGAATTCAATACAGAGGAGTGTTGGATGGCAAATTCTTCCATTTTGGGGGGTGGAGTGCAATAATAGTACAATGCTAGAGTTAGTGGCAGAATACAGGGACCTGAATTGAAGGAGTTATATATAAAACATATGGGATCTTGTGCTATATTAAGAGAAATATTGAATTCAGGGCACTTATTGTGAACCTTTACAAAGATTTGGTTAGATCACAACTGAAGTTTTGTTTCATTCTGATTGTCAAGACTTCGGATGGATATAAAGGTTCTTGACAGGATGCAGAGGAAATGTCTCATCGTTCAAGATTCTTTTATTGTCACGTAATAAGACACAATCGTAATACTACATGAGGTTGCATTTAGTCTGCTGCGAAGATTTACCAGACCCCCTACATTCACCTCCAGTGTTCTCACAGCCTATGCAGCCACATAGACCTTTGTCCAAACCATTGGCATCCTGAGCTCCAGATCCAAACCTCCAACAGCACCAACCTGAAGACGACTGAGATTGTCTGATCTCAGAAGTTAAGCAGGCTCAGGACCGGTCTGCACTTGGAGGGGAGACGGCCTAGGAACACCAGGTGCTGTAGGTTTCTGTCCGGGGCATTAGGCAAAGTGGCGACTCTGTCTGCCTTACAGTAGACAAAAGTTAAAGAATTTAATGTGTTACATTCGAAATGTAGTATTGTGACAATAATGGAAACTTTACCCTTACCAACACGAACAGGAACACCCTCTTGCATTCTGGTTCTGATACCTTCAGCCAGTCTCCAGCAGTCCTCAGCTTGGTACATCCTTTTTTACTGCAGTGGGTTAAAGAATTTCATGTGTGTTACATTCTGAATGTAATATTACGTGACGATTCTGCAACAGTCCACTGCTTCCCGGAGTTTGCAACCCCTGAAGGCTGCTGCCGAACACCTCTTCGGCCGAGTCCCCATGGTCACAGGATCTTCCACAGTCACAGGGTTGAGAGATTTTGTTTCTCTGGAACAAAGAAGGATGAGGGGAAATTACATAAGAGCTATTTAGATGATAATAGTGTGATGCAATGTAATGCATTAAATATATGCTTATAAAAAGGATTAGAATTGGGTTAGCTGTTAGGTTGCATGCATTTCGCAGAACAATGCCTTGCAAAGTTCCAAGGGCCGGTGCAAACAGAAGGTTCTGAGCTTAAGCAACATTTGCAAGCAAAGCCTGGAAACTGCAACATTCGCAAATTGAAACAAAACAAAACCCAGTGCTTGGAACATCAGGAGGGGAGGGGCAGAGAACGAGAGAGAGGTTGTTAAAGTCTGAGAAAAGGCTGGATGGAAGAGGAGTCTGAGGAAAAGGCCCCTTCTTCAAGATTGGCCAGGCTAATATGGTAGCCTGAGTGTACTCTCTGTGGAAATTAGGAGTGGCGGATAGTCTTCCTGTTGTGAGGAGGAGGAGGAGGAGAAGACAAGTTTCTTCTGAAAGACACTCCTGTTGGGGTGTCCAACAAGCAACAACCATCTCTCTGTGATCCTCCAAAACTTGCCTGCCTGGTAATTCTAAGTAAAGCACTGAAGTTTGCTTGAATGGAATGACTGAATGATTGAGGATTACTGGAAACTGTAGCCTTGGGAATGTGGACAGTGGAAGAGTGGCCAGTAAAAAAGGACTTTCCTGAAAACACATTACACACATTTGTGCTTAGATTAGGTTGGGTAAATAACTTAGTGTTGATAAGTTAAGTGTTGATCTTGTTGTTCTATACTCAGAGAATTAAACTAATTTTAAGGAACCATTGCTTTGGTGTATTTCTATTGCTGCTGGTATTTGGGGTTCACTGAACTGGTAACAATATAAAGAGGAAAGGTGTTCTCTAGCTGATGGCACGTGCTAGTTGAACGTGCTAATGAATGTGCAAGAGGGTATTTTACACAGTATATTCTACTAATATAGGCATGATTGGAACTTGCCTATAAGGATTGTGGAAGGAGGAATCAGTAAATTTGTTGAGAAACCAAAGGCGGGACATGTGCAGTGAATGACAGGGCCCTGGAACAGAGACCTAGGGGTACAGATACATAGTTCCTTGAAAATGGCAACTCGGATGGATAAGGTGGTAACGGTTTTTTGGCACCCTCATGAAAAAGTGAGTGCTTTTTCCCCAGTAACAATTATTCTAGAAATAGAAGGCGCATGTTTAAGGTGAAAGGGGAAACATTTAGGAAGGAACTGTGGTGATATGTTCCTCCGTTGTAATATAGTTATCATTGTCGGTTGTATATGGAGCTGACCCACCCTTGGGTGACCTATGACTCCTCCCCTGTCATCCTGGGCCATAAAGGTCGAGCCACCTTTCCCTTGCTGCCATTCCTATCCTGGCATCCGGGCCAGCAAGGTTCTTCTGTGTATTAAAGCCTATAGTTTCCTCAGCTTGTCTCTGTGGTTACTGGTAGTGCCCAACAGAACAGAGACCATTCTTTGCATTAAGAGGGTGCTCTGTATCTGGAATAAGTTGTTAGAGGAAGCAGGAGGACATTTGGGCATGAATAGGTGGGGCTGAGAGGGGTACGGACCAAATGCAGGAAAATGGGATTAGCCCTTAATACCAATTTGGCTGCTGTGGACTAATTGGATTGAAGAGCTTGTTCTTTGCTGTATTACTCCATGATAAATGGATAATTAGTCATTGAGAGAAATACATTAGTGGAGCTGCAGGAATAAAATGGGAGGTGGGGAGGACTGATTGTTTGTAGACAGCTGGCCTGGTTTTAGTGGTTCAAATGCTCTCCTTTGCCAATCTATGGAGTAAGGAAATATCCTGCTTACCCCTCAGGCCTTCATTTGCAAACCATATCAAAACTTCAACTGCTACAGATGCTTTCTTTCAATATTTGTTTCTGGAATTGATTCATATGTTTGTGAAATTGGGATGCTCAGCTGTTGACAAAGCTGATAAAAGCACATCCTGATAGTGTTTCTGCAATAATTTTATATAGGTCTTTGATGTTGATCCAGCAAAGAAAAAGTTGTGTAATTTGAACAAAGTGGTGCTTCCACAACATTGCTCCTGTCTTTCTTTTCGATTGATGTAACAAGAGAAGCCAACAGACTAATGCTGATGTATTACATCTTTCGAGTTATATACTGCAACCAGTGTATCATTGTGGAGGACAGATCTCAGGTGCTGAACAAAGCAATCTCCCAGTCTGCGTCCAGTCTCTTCAAGGTAGAGAAGACTACAATGGGAGCACCAGATACAGTAGATGACCTTGCACATTGTATGGGGTATGGAGAGAGAGAGAGAGCTGGAACAGGGTACTGAGTGGATGATCAGCCATGATCAAAATGAATGGTGGTGTAGGCTTGAAGGGCCAAATGGCCTACTCCTACACCTTTTTTCTATGTTTCACAAATGAAATGATGCTTTACTTGGAAGGACTGTTTGGGGCACTGAATGGTGGTGATGGTCAGATACCAAGGGGGCTAATGATTTGGAGGGAGGAATGGATGAGGGAGTCACAGAGAGAGCGGTCCCTGTGGAAGGTGGAGAGGGGAAGATGTGTCTAGTAGCGGGATCACGTAGTAGGTGGCAGAAATGACAAAGGATGATGTATTAAATGTGTAGGCTAGTGGCGTAGGTGAGGACAAAGGGAATCTTGTCCTTGTAAAGCGTTGGGTGGAGGGGACCAGGGCAGATGTGCGGGTAATGGATGATATGTGGATGAAGGCACAGACATTGGTGGTAGAGGGGAAAGCATGCTTTTATGAAGAAGGACATTTTGAATGATCTCGCAGGAAAGACCTCATCCTGGGAGCAGATGCAACAAAGACGGAAATGTTTGCCTGGAAGACTAGGTCAATTATGGGACCTGCAATGTAAAGTCACTTAATGACAAAAATGTGGTAATTTAATTCAATTGGGTCAAAAAGAGCTGATGTGAATGTGGGAAAAGTTACGCAGGAGCTTAAATAAAACTTTGTGATATTATGCCAATACTTAATTTGAAGCCTGCAGATTTGCTGAACTTGTATATATTCAGAGAACTTGCAGTACAAATGGGCTTTCTTGTCCTTCATGACACAGTAAGTAGCAGTGCAATCTTCTGTGCATCTGTCCACTAACTTGCACCTTGAATTCTCCTCCTCTGCCTGATAATCCCCGCATAACAGTGGAATGATTACATCTAGTTGGCAGAAAGACACTTTGGTAACAACTAATTTAAAAAGAATTCTAATATCAAGAGAGAAAAGCATGCAGGGTTAGAGACTTAATCAAAGGAAGTGTGCTGTAGCTTCTCAGAAGGCAAGTTAAGGTTGCCAAAATGACAACTGGCATTTTGCAATTATGCAGGAGATTGATCAGGTTCATTGAGTGGATTGGTTTTTATAGAGATCTTTCTTACCAGGATTTCTGACAGCAGTAGCTTTAAAAGTAGCTCATTGAGTGGAGTGATTGTAACACAAGCCCTTCGGCTACTAGTTCTCCATCTCTTCAGTTGAAGGAACCTGACACCTGGAAGTACCAAGTCATCTTGGATATACTGTACAGCTCCTTCTCAATCTCTTCCAAAATTTAATAAAATCTTGATGGCACTAAAGGAATCTTTTTATTTCTTCATAAATGTTATGAATAATCTCTTCTTTCTCTAAGAGATGCATTGTCTGCTATGAGCTGGAATTGTTGTAATATTCCAACCCATTATAACCCAGGTTACTACACCGTGACTCAGGAGCATCTAATAGGATTTTGTAGTTACAAAGAGAATGTGTGAAGTTGTAGTAGAGGGAAATGATTCCAGATGGATGGATGGGGGTGAGGGGGGCGGGGGGGGGGAGGTGTGGATTCTCTTTGACACATACCAAATACTGAAGTAGTTAGTTAGAGTGGACGTGGAGAAGATGTTTCTAGTAACGAGAGACTCAAAGAACAAAGGACACAACCTCAGAATAAAAGATGAATGTTTGGTCAAAGTTGACCCTGCAGTATATTAATAGTCCGGATTTCATGAACATAATACTGTGTATTGTGATGGTTTGACTTTCTCAGTTGGAGATGATTATCTGGCACTTCATTAGCACAGATGTTTTCTTTTTGGTCACTTACCAGTTCATGCCTGATTGTTTACATCTGCTGAATGATGAGACAAACGGATTCACTTCCATGAAACTGTAAATGGAATTGAACATTTTTGCAATTGCCAATAAACATCCCTCCTCTGCCCTTCTGAGGCAAGAAGGGTCACTGATTAAACAGCTGAAGATAGATAAGCTAAGAACACTACCCTGAGGTACACTGCAGCCATGCCGACTTCTTGTTGGCGATTTGAATTATTTGGATGTTTTTCCCCCATGCCCAATGAACCCATTTTTACGAAGACACCTTTGTATCAAGAGCGGGATCTCTCTCCTTGCCCCTTGAATTTACCCCTTTGGATTCTGTTTAAACAAGGATGTGATGCGATCTCGGGCTGGGTGCTGCCAGCAAAACCTAAAGAGGGTATCAGAGAGTAGGATATTAATAAATGCCACGTGATTAACACTGATAGTGATTCCTTTCAACATTTTGCTGACTTCTTAGAATCTACTGACTTAACAATATTTAGCTAGATACGATATCTCTTGTTTTATAAACACAACATACCAAAATGCTTTTCCACGTTGTCACATGTGGCTAGTTCTGGAGAACAACTTTTAATTATGTCCATTCCCATACTATTTGATGCATCCTGTGCACTCAACCATTTTCTTGATGTCATGTTGAATGATTAGAATTGACTGGAAACTGGCTTGTATGAAAGGGGAAAATCTGAAGGGGAAACTGAAGTAGATAATCCATCCAGCACTTCTGACAGAACATACGTGCAAATACTTCAGCCTTGCCTTTGACATATGGTGTGTTCTGTCATCTAACAAATGTTCTCAGCTAGTTTTGCTTATGACCGTGATTGAATGCACATCAAGTAGAAATATCAGCCAGGTATCCCAACAAATTCCGATTGAAAACCAGGTAGCATTGAATTGTTAAAGAGGGATTTTTATTTTTTAAAGGGCACTGGTTTCAAAACCTTGATTTAATGTAATATGTTTCTAGATCTAGTTTCAAAATAATTTCAATCTGTCATGTTTCCCTGCTTCCTTTAAAGCCATAAACAAGATATTTCCTTTCCATTCTACTTCCTGTCCTAGCTCCCATTAGATGCCACATTGCCCATTTTTGTTTCAGTTTGAATGAGAATATTTTTATCATTCTGGCCAGAACCTGAGCCTGTATTCACTGAACTGAACACCTGTACACCTTCAAGCAAACCTCTATTCATTGCATTGTGTGGAAACCTATAACCACTGACTTCAATTTACAGAGCTGTATAATCATCATTTTAAAGCCAGTCAGGCAGCAACATTCCCGATACAGGTCAGTGCTAGTTAATACTTATCAAGTCCAAGGTAAATCTAATATGTTGAAAATGATACTGAAGTGTCCACAATGGCTCTGCTATATAGCGGTCAAATATTTAATTTTGAAAATTAGTACTGTGCTGGAGCTACCACCTTGCAAACTTGAAAAATAAATGTCCAAGTGATGGACTGTCATCTTCCAAAATATGATAGTAGATCTGTTCTTTTATCCAGTGAGCACAAATAAGACTCATAGTAGTTAACAGGCTGGCATTGGACCATTTTTAGACTTCCCAGTGGTATCACCTGCAATGTGTGTGAGTATTTGCATGGAATGGAAGAGAATAGCAAATGGATTCAGGATTAAACTTCCAGGAACAGTCTTTCTAAATATTTGCTGTTCCCAACACCATCAAATGAGAAAGGATCTTGGCAAGTATTATTTGCTTTGATTATGGATATTAACAGATATCTTCAAACGATGGAATTGATGGCACATCATACACTTAAAGGAATGTGACAGAGTTAAGTAATAAGAATAGAAAGAGCTGTTGTTAGTGAAAGGTATAAATTGCATAATCATTATTAAAAAGCCAAGTCCCCATGATGAGGGAGCTGGAGCAGATTGTAATGTGCATCGAAAGAACCAAAGACCATCTAAACCAAGGGTTTTATTAACTAAAAGACTAGAGCATATCACAAGTAGGTCAACCAGTCCAGAATGACCTGGTCTAGCTAGGAGAAATCCTTTAAGACCTGCCAGTAGGCGTGGCTACATGCTCAGCCAATCACAGTCATCCTACACTACCCTATGTACATATACACATTGGTGATAGAATCCGTACTATCACACAGACCTTGTAGGTAATGTCAGGTTGATCTATACTTTCCCACCCACTCTCCATGTCTGATGATTTCTTTGGCAATCAAACATATTTCCAGTCTGGCATGATAAATGAATGTTTCCATAACTTTTAAAAATAAACTCTTAAATGGCAAGAAGAATGCTACATCTTGGAATTTGGACTGATGAATCAAAATTATTGAATTACAATTGAAGTAGTTGGAAAATCTATGTTGATTTGAACTTGGAATGGGAATTGGAGCACAAGGATTAATTCGACAGATGGCAATTCATCGGGCTATAGAGATTTTAACATCTGGTGTTTTTTGAATATTCAATATTGACTCTGACTTGACGTTGCTGGAAACAACATGCCTGGATAAATGTGGATAAAATTTGGAATTCATGGCCATCAGTCACAGACAGGTCTTCTCAGAAATGATCTTTTGCAAAGTGTTTGAAATGGGGGATTACTTGAGAATTTAATTGTTAAAATGCCACACCATTTCAAAATTTAATACCTGAAAGTCTTGAACTATCCTTACTTTCACATTGTTGTATTAGTTAACTAGTTTGCATTTTTCAAGTCAAGTCACCTTTATTTATCATAAAGGTAAAGATGAGATAACATTTCTCCAGGACCACGGAGCATATTTGCAAAAATATAAGTTAGAATAGAAGTTGAACACATTCAAGTCAGAGGCGGTGAAAAGTCAATGCCACATTAAAATATTAAAACGTATACAGTATAAGTCCAAATATGTTCTCGGAATTCAGGGGACTGAAGGCTTGGGGGAAATAACTGTTGCCCAATCTGGACATAAAGACCCAAGTGCTACAGTACTTCCTACCAGATGGCAGAACAGTTTACATGAGGGGATGTGTGGAGTCCTTCACAATGTATATTGCCTTTTGTCTACATCGAGTGTTGTAAATGTCTTTCATGGTAGGATCATTGATCTTTTCTGCTGACTTCTCTATCCTCTGCAGGGTCTTGCAGTCTGAAGAGGTACAGCTTCCAAACTAGGCAGTGATGGAGTTGCACAGGATGCTCTCAGTACACCCTCTGTAGAATGCAGTGAAGATGGAGGGTGCAAGTTGAATTTTCCTCAGCCTTCGCAGGAAGAAGAGGCTCTGTGGGCTTTCTTGGCTATAGAGCTGGTATTAAGGGACCAGGTGAGATTCTCTGCCAAGTGCAGTGTAAGGAACTTGATATGCTTGACAACCTCAATAGCCCTGTTGGTATTATTCTCTTGCCAGAATTTCGTAACGTAGCTATTTTTGCATTAATTGTTGCAAGTTATTTGTGCAGTTAATTCCCGCTCAAATGTACTATTGATGCGATTAAATTTGATTTGCTGGTTTTGCTAATTATTGTAATGCATTTAATGTCACATTATTGAAGAGCTTCAGTTAAATATTAAACTGCCCCCACTATATAATATGGGATTTTTATTTGTGTGCTTTCTCTCCCCTAATTAAACCCTATCTGATTCAAGTAGCGATTTTTGTACGGGTTAATTATTCTTCGATGGTTTAAAGTAAAGTCTAGGATTGCCCGAGGCAGTTTGTGTTCCCAGAGCTGAGCAGTGTTTGAGAAAATCTCTGCATTAGTTCTCAGTTTCTGCAGAAGCCATTGTTAATAAATCATTTGTAGTAGATATGTTAATGAAATGGGTATTGGGACATGACAGTGTTTGCTACCCAAGTGACAGAGAGCAGAGAAAATCTTCCTTATGCTGAAAGCATATGTTTTAATTGAATAATGATTATAAATTGTATAAATGTTTGCATCAGTGGAAATTCTATTAATAAATTATCAAATAATGATGCACTTGTTAACAATGGTACATCAGTAGAGATCTCTGCTGTCGATAATGTGAATAGCAATTTCCTAGAGCACACGTACAATTTACATGTTACCAAAAGCCAGACCTTCAAGCACAAATCCACCACTCAGCCCACATCATCTCTAACCCTTGTCTGTATTGAATATGATTTGTAGGACCCTTTCATGTTTTGTGGGGTTTGTAAGAAAGTTTGAAGTCTTCTAAGTGAAAAAAAATATGATTTGATTGTTCCAGAACACTAACTTTTCCAATCTTCACTATGATTGAGAATCTCTTAAATAAATGGACTTCTCTGCTGAAGGATAGTGTGTCTAGAAATATAGTATTCCCATACTATTACATTGGGTATCAGCATAATCTTGCTGATATTAGATTCTTTCCTTGAAGCTGCTTATTCCATGTCAGAATTGTTGCCAGATGTGCCAAATGACAGATAACATAGAAAGCACTCTACAAACTGAGGTAGTGTGGTGCTACCACTATGTATGTATGGGCTGCCCTGCCCCCTGCCCCCTGAACCTGTGACTCCTCCCTCCTAGATATCACCATAGGCCCAAACCCCACCCTCAGAACCTGCTTTGGAACGGGGCCAGCAACATGCAAGCTGTCCTGACACTTTAAGGTGATTTTTTCTTCTTTTCTTTGGCTTGGCTTCGTGGACGAAGATTTATGGAGGGGTATGTCCACGTCTGCTGCAGGCTCGTTGGTGACTGACAAGTCCGATGTGGGACAGGCAGGCACGGTTGCAAGGGAAAATTGGTTGGTTGGGGTTGGGTGTTGGGTTTTTGTCAGTGAGGTGGGCTCTGTGGTCTTCTTCAAAGGAGGTTGCTGCCCACCGAACTGTGAGGCGCCAAGATCCACGGTTGGAGGCGAGATCAGCCCACTGGCGGTGGTCAATGTGGTAGGCACCAAGAAATTTCTTTAAGCAATCCTTGTACCTTTTCTTTGGTGCACCTCTGTCTCGGTGGCCAGTGGAGAGCTCGCCATAATAACATGATCTTGGGAAGGCAATGGTCCTCCATTCTGGAGACGTGACCCACCCAGTGCAGTTGGGTCCTCAGCAGCTTGGATTCGATGCTTGCGAACTCTGCCATCTCGAGTACTTCGATGTTGGTGATGAAGTCACTCCAATGAATGTTGAGGATGGAGCGGAGACGGCGCTGATGGAAGCGTTCTAGGAGCCGTAGGTGATGCTGGTAGAAGACCCATGATTCGGAGCCGAACAGGAGCGTGGGTATGACAATGGCTCTGTACACACTGATCTTTGTGTGTTTCTTCAGGTGATTAAGGCCTATTAAATCACGATTCTGTCTGATTGTAGTTGATTGGTAGTACAAGGATGACCCAATGCTCATTGTTTGTAGCTTTACACAGGCTACCAGATGAGCAGCATTTATTCAAGTTTGATGTCAAATGGGCAAATAATATCTAAACCTGAAAGGTGAAACTCACTAAAACACACTGCATTGCAAAAGGTGTCCTGAAATCTAGATTTCTGTAATCTCCCTTGTGCAAACAAAAAGACGAGCTTTCAGAGCACTCAATATTTATTCAGATGTTAATCTTCAATAATTCAGATACTGTAGTACTCCCATACACCAATAAATCAAACATGCAAATGCAGTAAAATCCCTGGAAATGCAAATTTTCCAGTTGATTGAGACTCACTCTTACAATGCCTAACTAATACTACCTGCATTAGAAAACAGTTTAAAAGACAAAGTGCAAAATGTAAAGTAATTTGTAAAAAAAATAAGTTATTGTAGACCTTAATTACTGTATGTAAAGTTTCCTTTATAATCAGCTAATTCCTGTAATTTACACAATTTAAATTTAAATTCAAACCCTCTGGCACATTTTGCTAACTGCAATGCTATCATAATTAACCCTCCATCCCCCAAGTTTACAGATAAAGCCTTACTAATATACTTAATAGAAATAAAGATAAAAATGCTAGGCTGGAATAGGGAGACACTTTGGGAGAGTATATATTTCCAACATTTTTTTTTGCTGGTTAGTTGAGTTCTCAGTTGCTTGAATTATAGAAACCAGAAATTTTACTGTAAGCCCTTTTGATTCTGTTTACAAGTCTGATTTAATGAGCTTCTCAGTCTCCTGCTTCATATGTAAGGAACCCACCAATGAGCAAAAATGAACAAAGAATGCATGGCTGCAAGAATTTGTGAAGATCCAGAGCTCATTCAGAGCATTTCCCAATAGTTAGTCAATTACAGACATTTGGCTTGTAGCTTATGACCAACCTACACACCTGCCCTAAATTTAGGTTGATATTAACCAAAAAAGTGGCCAGATAATATATTAAACATGAACCAGAGGTTTCTTGCCATGATCGATAAAGTGGAAATTAAATGTAGTTGCTTTAACTGGTTAGAGTTAAAAAGGCTTTGGTGTTCAGAATGGATTATATTTTCTAAGAACCTGGGATAATAGACATATAATGTAATGGTCTATTAAATCTCATTAACCACTCTGCAGAGGATTTATGGATTTCATCCAAATCATTATAATTTCTGAGCTTCATCCCACAGTTCTGACTACAAATTTTAAAACTATGCATTACTTTTCTAAAATTAAGAAGGGGACGTATCTGCAAAATGAGGATCTGGCTGTTTCAAACTGAGGTGAACAGACATTTCTTCTTTCTGAGGCCATTGAAGCTCTGAAATTCTCTAACCTTGAGGGTTTACCTTTAAGAAGGGCTCAAGTCCGAAACTTTGGTTATCAATCTTTACCTTCTATGGACATTGTGAAACCTGCTGAGCTCCTCCAGCACTTTTGTGTTTTTACTACAATCCCAATGTCTGCAAACCTTTGTGTGTTCACTGCTTTTCATTCGTAACTTGAGGAAGGGCTCAGGCCTGAAATATTGGTTTTAGAAGGCATTAGGATGCTGGGCTTCATTGGTCGAGGGATTGAGTTCAAGAATGGAGAGGTCATGTCTCATCTCTATAAATCTCGGATGAGACCACTCTTCAAGTATGGTGTTCAGTTCTGGTCACCTCATAATAGGACGGATGGAGAATGTGCAGAGGAGATTTACCAGGATGTTGCCTGGATTGGAAAATAAGTCTTGTGAGGCAAGGTTAGCAGAGCTGGGACTTTTCTCTTTGAAGCATAGAAGGATGAGTGGAGACTTAAGAGGTCACAAGATTCTGAGAGGCATAGATAGAGTAGATAACCAGCACCTTTTTCCCAGGGTGGGAGTAGCAAACACCAGAGGACATGTTTACAAAGTGAAGGGAATAAAGTTTAGGAGAGACTTCAGGGGTACGTTTTTCACGTAGAGAGTTACAGGTGCCTGGAATTCCTTGCCAGGGGTGGTAATGATGGAGGCTGAAACATTTAAAAGATTTAGACAGGCACATGGATGAAAGAAAAAAAATAGAGGGATATGAGGTAGGAAGGTTTTAGTATTTTTTTTTGTAGGAATATGTAGGTCAGCACAACATTGATGGCCAAAGGGCCTGTACTGTGCTGAAATGTTCTATATCTCCTATGGACACTGCATTTCTGTATTTTTACTATATTTATCATGAGATCGTGGAACCCATTTACTCTCTTTCCTCTTTGTGTCCTTTTCACATGCAGCATTCCCTTAATAGGAGAAATGACACAAAAGCACAATTCATACCATCACCAACTATCATGTGTTCTTTTTGACTCACTTCCTCATGGTGGATGTATGTCGCCTTTCAAACTGTCTGGGAAGCAAATCCGCAAGACTGATTACTTGTACTTTACAGAAATCATTCGATTTTAATTTAAAAAAACAGATTACTGCCCGATAGGTGAAGAAAGTATTTGATAATTTGTACATTGATCATTAAACATCTTCCAAAAGCTTCTCTCTATTCTTAGCTGTATCTTTATTTATGTTTCTTTTCCCAAAGCCCAGACTTACCCACTATAATTGAAATTAGCTAACGCTGATCAGAATTGTATGCTGCTGTGATCAAAAGCCATTGGCGAAAATATCCACTGATTATTTAAACATCATGGAGAAACCCAACCCTTCAGCCTGGCTTCTTGGCGCAATGCTGATTGTTTCTGATTCAAGGATAAAATTGACCCTGGCATTTATTACTGGATAAAACCCAGCCTGTGTGCAGTGAACTGAGATTCACTGGTGATGGGTTGTGCTAATGGCTGGCTCCGCCCCCATCTACCCATATATAACTGAGGTTTCCTGCCTAAACCCTGAGCCCTACTGAAGACCCCACCCTTTGTTATAAGCTAATAAAAGTGTATGTTCTCCCCCGCGCCACACTGTCTAAGAACCATTTTGCTAATGCTGCCCATAGATTTTAGGGACTGATTGCCTTAAGGCACTTGGGGGGAAAAAAAAGACAGTTTTATGAATTGATACTTGAATGTTCTTACAGAGTCTGGAAAAACAAAATTGAATGAAAACTATTATTTTAAGGTTGCTCAACTCTTTCTTGCAAATTCTACCTTGCAAATATATCTAATTACTTACTGAATGGAAATATTAGAGTATAATTGAACAGACCAAGGCCATTTTGAATCTTTATTAATGCACACATCATTTATTTTCAATGTTAATACTTGTTAGATGTCTCTAACAAAGGTGACCAAATTCCTAAGGATAGTTTACATAAATTGTTGCTTGAACATTTCAACATTCACTGAATACATTGGATGATTTGGTCAGGCAAGCATTAGAAGCAGAAGAAGCTTGGTTTGTTGACACAATTTAGTGTATGCGTGCGTAAAGAGGATGCAAATTTGTGCTTTTGGGTAACTTTTCCCATTAAGGGAGTATTAAATGTTTGAACTGTGAGAAGAGGGAAAAATAGCAGCTACAATGGATTCTGTGATCTGACGATGCAGCAGAAACATCCAGATCATTATCCTCCTATTTCGATTCGGCTTCTTGTAACCAAAGAAAAATACTTTTGCAGGTTTCCCTCTCTTGGCCCCTCCCTTGGCCCTTATTCCTGAATGACCCTTCCTCTCTCCAATTTCTCTACCTCACAACATAAGTTCATTCTTAAGAATTGTCTGTTGGCCCTTTGATCATAAATTATCTAATCTGATGAGCAGAACATAAGTCAGTAGGCAAGGAATATCTACAGATATATTGTTGGCGATACTTTGGGAAGCATTAACAAGGGTTGTTGAATGGTATCTTACTGATTAATTGATCTGGTCTGGGGTTGTAGGGAGACCTGGGGAAAATATTCCCTGCTGGCCCTATATTAATTGATGTTGGAATTTTTAAGACCATTAAACATAGGAGCAGAAGTAGGCTATTCACTCATGAGCTGATCTATTTTCCTACTCAGCCACACTGCTTGGACTACTCCCCATAATGTTTGATGCCCTGGCTAATCAAGAACCAATCAATCTCTGCCTTAAATGCACCAATGACCCAGCAACAAATTCCATGGATTCACCACCCTCTGCTTAAAGAAATTGCTCTGCATATCCATTCTAAGTGGACGTTCTTCAATTCTAAAGTTGTGCCCTCACGCCCTAGACTCTCCCACCAAAAGAAACAACCACCTTTCTACATCTACTCTGTCCATTAGATCAGCTTTTAACTTTTCTTAAAAAAACTTGATAGCTAGTAAACTATGGTCACATCCTTTATCTTTCTTCTCTGCAATCCTTATCTCTCACCAGTGATCATCTTTTCCAGAGTAAATATTGAAAATTCCAATCAGGTTTCGTCCCCTTTGACTGCGATGTCATAGGAACTGGTGACTTCCCACCTGATTGTGACAGAATGATCCCACCAGGACCTTCTCAATGTGTGTGGTTTTCAGTAGAGTTTACCACCCTGAACTCTCTTGCTAATGTCTCTCCTCTGTCATCCAACAGGGAGAAATGGTCAAAATAAAAAGCCATGATCCAAAAGAAAGAAGAGCTGGAGAATGATGACAGGTAAGATTCTAACCAGACGAAAGGGGCCAACCTCTTCAGTTGGGAATGGTTGCTTCTGTATTCCAAATAGCTTGACTAAAACCTTTTTAGAGTGTCACGTTAGCCTAGTGGTTAGCACACCGCTGTTACAGCACCAGTCATTGGGATTGGGGTCAGAATTCCACACTGCCTGTAAGGAGTTTTCTCATTCTCCCTATGTCTATGTGGATTTTCTCTGGGTGCTCCGGTTACCTCCCACCACTCAAAATAAAACGTTCCGGAGTTGTAGATTGATTGGGTGTAACTGGGTGATGTGGACTCATTGGCTGAAATGGTGTGTTACTGTGCTATATGTCTAAATTTTTTTTAAAATGTGGCATTCGGTGCAAATGAGAGCAATAGGTTTGCATTCAATGAGCTGGCACAGAAAAAGATCCTCAGCCTTTTGGTGACTGGCTTTGTGTCATATTTTTAATCCATCAGATCCTTCGACAGGTCTCGTTTCTAATTAAGGGAGTTGGGCAGCATCTGTTGGCCCCTTTGACTCATTTTTTCAGGACCTCTCTCATAAACTCAACTATCCACTCAAAAGATCTCTGGCAGATCCTTCTTTCAGTCGGCAGCAGCTTTCTAGAACCTTTTTTAAAATTGTTGAATTTGATTTGAAGTTCAATTTAATTTTTCTTGATAAAATTAGCACACTGCTGTGACCCAGACTTTGCTACAAAGCAGATGACAAAGCAGATCTTGGCTAACTGGTTCTCTCTGTCACGCGATAACAACAGTGTGGGCTTGCAGATCTGCATGTCTACACTAACGTTACAAAGCACGAATCACAAGCCGTCAATATCAATGGGAACAGAACAGCTGAAATCAGATCATTTGAGTAAAAGAAGTTGGTACATTGATTTCAGAACAAGTTGAGCACCATTGGGAGAACACAGCAAAGCCCAAAGTGATGTAGCACCAGGGCCAGCATCTAATCTCAGGATATCTTTGCAATAGGCCTGTTGTATAAATGGGTTGCTCCCTCAGCTAATGGGACTAATTGTGTTCAGTCATCCAGGACTTGTCCAGGCTTTCCTCATTCCATGCTAACCTTGTTCAATTGTTATCTGATTGTACAAGTACAATCTGACGAAAGAGCGTTCTCCAGTCCTCTGTGCAAAACACGCAGACATAACTCACATACAGACAATCCATAGGCAGGACAAATATTCATTTATGTAAATAAAATAAAACTATTCTTTCATTGATATGAGAGTCTCAGATGGCTAGAGTGAGCAGTTCCTTTGGTCATTCAGCATTCTCTCTGTTCGTGGGAAGATGCTGTTCCTCAGCCTGGTGGCGCTGGCTCTGATCCTCCTGTATCTCTTCCCTGATAGGAGTAGCTGAGTGGAAGGGGCCTTCAAAGATTTTGCGCACCCTCTTCAGACAATGATCCCAGCAAATCACTCCACTGATCCACGCTGTCACTTTTATGGCCCTGTGTATTGACCTCAACCCATTTCTCTGTAGCAACCGTACCACACTGTGATGCAGCTGGCCAGGATGCTCTCGAAAGAGCTCCTGTAGAAGGTTGACGTAATGATTGCCAGTAGCCTTGCCTGCTTCAGTCTTTTCAGAAAGTACAGGTCGCTGTTGCACCTTTCTGATTGTATGATTGTGTACTGGAATTCCATAGCCAGAGTGAGGTGGTGAGGGATAGACAGGTCTCAGTAGTGACTTGGTAGCCCAGACCATCCCCACCACCCAAAGGCCCAGGAGGAACTGTGCTGGCACCTTTTGTCAAATGTAGGTTGGTTATGGGTGCCTTTAATACTCTAAGTATAGGCAGACCCTGGGTTAAAAATGAGTTCTGTTACTTGGCTCTGTCTTTAATTCTGAATGCAAGTCGTAACAGGTAGATTATATGCATATAAAACACTTCCCAATACACTAAGGCATCTTAATAAATCAGTACATAATAATAATAATAATAATACAGGTAAAACAGTATCCTGCATAATAAAAGTAAATCTATACAGTCATTTTTTCATAATTAAAAGTTAACCCTCACAGGAGAAGATGTTGGAGAGATGGTTACTATCTCTGTGCTGGGCGATGGCCGCCCCCCTGACCTCATTGCCCTCCCTCTCGCTCACTCCTTCCCCCTCCCTCTCACTCACTCCTTCCCCCTCCCTCCCTCCCGCTCGCTCCTTCCCCCCCCCCCCCCCCGCCCTTGCTTGCAGGGGGATACAAACCAGAGTGCCAGAGCAGATAGTGGAATAGAGGAGGAAACAGATGTGAAGACTGCATGTAAATCAAAGGGTTGTATGTGGTGGAAATGCTCTCAGGTGCAGGTATTTCAATGCAGGAGTATTGCAGGAAAGGCAGATGAGCTGAGAGTATGGATTGGCACGTGGAATTTTGACATTGTGGCTATTATTGTAATTTGGTTGCAGGGTGGGCAGGACTGGGAGCTCAGTGTTCCAGGGTGCTGCGTTTCAGGTGAGTTCGAACAGGGTTTGGGGAGTGGGGGGAGGGGATGAAAGGGGGAGGAGTGGCATTGTTCATCAGTGAAAATATCATAGCTGTACTCTGACAGGACAGACCAGAGGGCTCGTTTACTGAGGTTATATGGATGGAGCTCACTCCATCCACACCCACACTCATGGGGTTGTATTATATACTGCCAAATAGTCAGTGAGAATTAGAGGACCAAATCTGTAGAGAGAGAGCAGACAGCTGTAGGAAACCTAAAGTTGTGATAGTAGGAGATTTTGACTTTCCACATATTGACTGGGACTTTGATACTGTCAAAGAGCTGGATGGCTTGGAATTTGTCAGATATATTCAGAAAAGTTTTCTAAATCAATATACAGAGGTACCCACTAGAGAGACTGTAACACTGGATCTCCTACAAGGGAACCAGACAGGACAGGTGACAGAAGTATGTGTATGGGAAAATTTTGGGTCCATCGATTATAATGCCATTAGTTTCAAGTTAATTATGGATCAGGATGGGTCTGGTTATTGGGTTAAGATTCTAAACTGGAGAAAGGCCAATTTTAAGGAAATGAGAGAGGATCTAAAATATGTGGATTGGGACAACTTGTTTTCAGGCAAGGGTGTGTTTGATAAGTGAAAGCCCTTCAAAGGTGAAATTTTGAGAGTACAGGGTTTGGATGTTCCTGTCAGGATCAAAGACAAGATTAGAAGCTAACAGGCATAAGGAACTGTGGCTTTTGAAAGATATTAGGGAGCAGGTTAAGAAGGTATTTTGCAGGTATAGGTAACAAGAAACAAATGAGGTACTTGTGGAGTTTTTAAAAAATGGAAGAAAAAACTTAAGAATAAATAAAGTTAAAAGAAGACATGGGGTTGCTTTGGCAGATAATGTGAAGGAAAATCCTCAGGGTCTCTACAGGTATATTAAGAGCAAAAGGAAAGGAAGGGACAAAATTGGTCCCCTTGAAGATCCGCGAGGTCGGCTATGTATAGAGCCAGAATAGATGGGAGAGATCTTAAAAAGGTCTTTTTTTGCATCAGTATTTACTCAGAGAAATATCACATAGTCATGGGAAGAAAGAAAAACAAGCAGTGTGAGGTCATGGAACCTATGCAAATTAAAGAGGAGGAGCTGTTTGCTGTCTTAAAGAAAATAAGGCTGTGTAAATCGCCAGGGCCTGACAAGATATTCTCTTGGACCTTGAGGGATGCTAGTGTAGAAATTACAGGGCTTCTGACAGAAATATTTAAAATGTCCTTAGACACAGATGAGGTTCCGGACAAGTGGAGGTAGTTCATGTTGATCCCTGTTTAACAAAGGCTCCCAGGAAATTATAGACTGGTGAACCTGATGTCAGTAGTAGGTAAGTTATTGGAAGGTGCTCTTAGGGATCAGGTATACAAATATTTGTATAGCCTGTAACTGATAATGGACAGTCAACTTGTGTGTGGTAGGTAGTGTTTGACCAATCTTATAGAGCCTTCCGAGGAAGTTGCCAGGAATGTTGATGAAGAAAAGGCTGTGGATGTTCTTAACATGGACTTTAGTAAGGCCCTTGATAAGGTCCCACATGGAAGATGAGTCAGGATGGTTTAGATGCTTGATATTCATAGTGAGATAGTAAACTGGATTTGACATTGGCTCTATGGGAGAAGCCAGAGAGTGGTAAGGGACGATTGTTTCCCAGACTAGTGGTGTGCCTCAGGGCTCAGGGCTGGGACATTGTTGTTTGTCATCAATATCAATGATCTGGATGATAATGTGGTAAATTTGATTAGCAAATTTATGGATGACACACGATTGGTGGCATTGTGGACAATGAGAAAGGCTTTCAAAGCTTGCAGGGAGATCTGGACCAGCTGATGAAAAATGACAGTTGGAATTTAATGCATCAAGTGTGAGATGTTGCATTTTGGAAGGACAAACCAAGAAAGGACATAGGCAGTAAATGGTAGGTCACTGAGGAGTGTGGTAAAACACGGGATCTGAGAATAGTTACATGAACATATTTCCCTGAAAGTGGAATCACAGATAGGTAGGGTTGTAAAGAGAGCTTTTGGCATATTATAAATGAAAGTATTGAGTACAGGAGTTATGATGGTATGTTGACAGGATTTCAGGGTCTGAGTTACTGGGAAAGGTTGTGCAGACTGGGGCTTTTTTCTCTGGAGCATAGAAGATTGAGAGGGAACTTGATAGAGGTGTTTAAAATTTTAAAAGGGACAGACAGAGTAAATGTGGATAGGCTTTTTCAATTAAGAAAGGGGGAGATTCAAACTAGAGGACATGGTTTAAGATTGAAAGGGGAAAATTATAAGGGGAACATGAGGGGAAATTTCTTTACGCAGAGGATGTGGAATGAGCTTCTGGTAGACGTGGTCGAGGCGGGATCATTGGTTACATTTAAGGAAAGACTGGATCGTTACATGGATAGGAGGGGACTAGAGGGGTATGGACCGGGTGCTGGTCAGTGGGACTAGGAGGGTGGGGATTTGCTACGGCATGGACTAGTAGGGCCGAACTGGCTTGTTCTGTGCTGTAAGTGGTTATATGGTTATATGGTATGGTAAATTTGTATAAGACATTGGTGAAGCTAAATTTGAAATATTGTGTGCAGTTTTGGTCAACCAACTACAGGAAAGATATCAATAAGACCAAAAGAGCGCAGCGAAGATTTACCAAGATGTTGCTGGGACTTGAACTGAGTTAGGACTATTCCTTGATGTGTAGAAGAATGAGGGGAGATTTGATAGGGGTATGCAAAATTATGATGTGTATAGATAGAGTAAATGCAAGTAGACTTTTTCCACTGAGGTTCGATGAGATACAAACCAGAGAACACGGGTTAAGGGTGAAAGGGGATAGGATTATGGGATCCTCTTCACGTAGAGAGTAGTGGGAGTGTGAAATGAGCTGTCAGCTGAAGTGGTGAATGTGGGCTCAATTTTCACATTTAAAAGGAATTTTGACAAATACATGGATGGGTGGGCTGTGGACTGCATGCCGTGAGACTAGGCAAAAAAATGGTTTGGCACCGATTAGAAGGGCCTATTTCTTTGTGCTGTATTGTTCTATAATTCTAGGGTTTTAAATAAAACTAACCTCAAGCTGTAATGTGGCATTTTAAGAATCAATAATGCAGCAAGATTGTACAGTGTACAGACAACAGTTCTCTATTATCTTGGATTAATGATTTACATAATTTGCTATACCATTTAATTAATTAAAGGCAAATGGTGAATTTTTATACAATCATTATTCTTGTTTATGATAGTCTACAGAACATTTATTACATCCTAAGTTAATTAGTATTTTAAAGATCCTTAATTATCCCTGCTGTAAATAGTAATGCACCAAACTACAATCACATGAAATTGTTAAAACAAACGAATTCTCTTTCCAATGATAAAATTTACCATGTATTTGTTCTATGTGTGATAATTTTGAAAGGTTTACATTTTAAATGTTACTTGTTGCCTTCATTACAAATGATCGCAGCTCAGTTGGATTTTTTTTGTATTGTTCCATGCATACCATTACCTTTAGTGTGCTCATAAGTTCCTGGCATTTAAAAGCATCATGATTGTTTACTTTCTTTGAGGCACCAATTCTTCATAGATTTAAAGTAAACCAAGTTAAAGTACTCTTCAAATTGGCAGTTGTGTAAGTTTAACTGAATTAAATCATTGGGGGAGGTGGGGTGGGGGGGGGGGGGGGACAGCAACAGCAGAACAGCAGAAAATCCATCGCTGCCCGAATTCCAAAAAAAACCCATCAGAGACTGATTTTATAATCGGGAAATCAGCAGGTCTTGTAGGATCCACAGAATGGAAAGATGTATAACCGACACCGGCTTTGAGACCTTCTTCAAGGTAGGAGTAAAAAGCAGACAGGTGCCTGAATTAAAAGCATGTCCTGGTTTGCTTTTGTGGAACTACAAAACTCAGAAAGCATTATATCAACACCAACGCATTTTCTAAGTCTAGTGGTGTCACCAAGGAGTCTCTAGCAACATCAGTGTGGTGAATGTCTGCCAAGCTGCCTGTCTCCTCTCTGGTGAGCTTTGCTGTACTAAGATTGGCTGTGCATTATCTCTACTGTTAAGGACACTCCCCTTGGGTATAACTGTGTATGCACCTGTTGTCTTTCATTATTGAACCATGAGTTTCTCCTAATAAAAGCCATGATTATTGTTTGACCACATCATCTTTGTCTACTTCATCAACTGGCACTTCAATCAGGATACTTACTTCTATATTGATGCTAAAGGGCATTTGCTTATTAATAAAATTAGAAATGGACCAACAGTTTATATCCTCAGAAACATTGTCATCTTCATTTCAGTGATGCCTGCATATAACTTTAGTCCCTATGCTCGTGATCTTTTGCTTAAAAAGCATTTGGGACTCCCAATCTCATCTACTGGGATAGTTATATTCTTAACCTTGACCCAGAATGGTTCTTTACAAAATCTTAACCCTGGAAATTGCCTCTGTACATGTCCGTTCACAGATCTCTACATTCCCAATTGCTGTTCCAGTCCTGCTTGAACATGTATATGTTGACTTGGGGCATTTGGGATTTTAGTACTAAATTGACAAGTCCACTGAGCATCCATTTTTTATGATGTTTTTGAGTCTTTGCCAAACGCACATAAAAAGGAAGATGAAAATTGAGAAAGTGCCACTCACATCAAGAAAACTTAAACAAGAAACACACATGGAGTGTGTAGAGCGCGTCAAAAGAACCAAAGACTTGTTGATCCAAACCAAGGCTTTTATTAACTAAAAGACTGGAGCATATCACAAGTAGGTCGGTCGACCAGTCCAGAATGACCTGGTCTGGCTAGGAGCAATCCTTTAAGACCTGCCAGTAGGTGTGGCTATACTCTCAGCCAATCACAGTCATCCTACACTACCATCTGTACATATGTACATATACACATTGGTGATAGAATCTGTACTATCACAGAGTGAAAGAGTCCAAGATAAATAGAAATATATAGGTGAAAACCGAGGGAATAGAGTTAAAAATAGTTTTAGGGAGACAAAAAGTAGAGTCAGTGAACAGCACCAAGTGTTCAATGATGGTGCTAAATTCCGATGACTGTGGGTGGAACTTTAGCTGCTCTCAGAACACTCAAACATGCAGACCTACCATGAATTTGTGAGGTGCTGACACGCCTCTCACTCTGCTCCATCACTGAACTTCTAGAGATCCTTATGGGATTCCTGCCATACCTGGAACTTAACTGAAATCCCAGTAATTTGGCTAAAAGTTAGGAAGAAGAGGTTTTTTAAATTTCACTTTATTTAAAAAAGTATTTTTCATATTTTAATTTACTTTAATGTCTATTTTTGTCAAGCCACATCATTGGGAAGAGTACCAACAAGCACTTGCAGGTAATTAAACGTTGATTAAAATGCATTCCATTCAACTGAATTAAATCAAATGAAAAAGAAATGAATGCTAATCTGTTTCCCACAAGTGGAGACCTCGGGCACAGTTCTGGTCTCGTGAAAGCAGCACTTATGTGGAACAGAAGGCCAGACTTCAGACTGGAATGGAAAACAAATAAGATGGTAGATGTTGGAATCTGAAAGGAGAACAGAACTGCTGGAAGAAATCTGATGAGGTCCGTGTCTTTAACTAGTTTCTTTTGCCACAGATGCTCTTTGATTTGCTGAGTTCTTCCAGCACCTGTTTAGCTTTGAGCAGTGTTCAGGAGGCTTAAGTTACTACCAAATTAAATGGAGGAAAGAACCGTTGATCTACTGGCATTTAATTGAAAGATGGGAGGTGAAAGTTTCCTCCTGTTAACTTCAGTCATTTCAACCCAATGTGTCTTAGCTGGTCAAAAGGGCAGGTAAATTATAGCAACCACAAAATGTGTCTTGAATATTATTTTGCTCTTTTTTCTGTCAATTGAGCCATGTAGAATTTGTGGCCATGTAGAATTTATCTTTGTAGCGTGCGTGAGATGACAGGCTAGTCAAAGCAAGGGAAAATATTAGGGACTCTTACTTGACATTTTGTGTTTGCACTGTTGAACACCCACTGGATCAGCCACTTAGAACCATCCTTCATAAAGAGAGGATATTCTGAAGACTTCCCTCCTTCACAAGACATAGGTCAAGAGTGTGATTGTATATTTCCAGATGAGACCAGTTTTAATAACTTATTGATAGCTTAGTGGTTTTCAAGGCAAAAAGCCCAGATGATTGGTGTCCCATCTATCCTTAAGCATCCACTCTCTCTACTGCATGTAAGTTTAACATGCCATCTGCATCTTTAACTGCAGCAAATTGCCAAATCTTCTTCGTCAGCACCTTTCAAACCTCCTACCTCTGCCACCTTGAAAGACAGGGCCACCAGGAACATGTGACCTGCTCCCACTTGCAGGTTACTCTTTAAGTCACTGAAATTTATTGGCTTTAAAAGGTATTGTATTTCCTCAGCTGCCACTGTATCTAAATATTCAGATTGGAGGCGCGGTTGGCGTAGCAGCTAGTGCAGTGCCTTTACAGCACCAGCGATTCGAATCCCATCCTGTCTGTAAGGAGCTTGTACGTTCTCCCTGTGTCTGCGTGGGTTTCCCCCAAGGGCTCCAGTTTCCTCCCACTGTTTGAAACGCACCAGTGGTGTAGGTTAGTTGGGTGTAAATTGGGTGGCACGGATTCGTGGGTGGAAATGGCCTGTTGCCGTGCTGTATATCTAAAATAAAATATAGCCCTGAGTGAAAACTTTCACCATGCAGATTACAGTAGTTTAGAAAGAGGCTCATGATTAGCTTCTCAAAGACTATTTGGGCTGGAAAGTCAATACTGGCCTTGCTGTGAATCAATAAATAAAAAAATACTTTAACTATGCTTTGTACCTGGATCAAATAGATGGGATTTGTAACAGCATTATGGTGTATGTAATAACAGATTGAATGTTTAAGTGAAAAAAAAATTGCTTTGAGTAAATGGGGATTACATGTTTAAAGTATAAGGATGCCTGGAGCAGGGATTCTGCATAAGGGAGATGAATATCAGTGGCTAATCCACTAGTGCTGTATGAAATTGGACTGAGTGGAATTCTTTACTTAGGACTGAGTTATTTCTATTTTAAAGACTTGCATTTCACACCCATTTAAGAATAAATCAAGAAAGCATGTTTAAGGATCATGTCAGGCTCTTTGTTCATTCAGTGGAAGTGCTTGGATTTTTGTCTTTTGGTTTGCTTTTCATTAGAGATTGTTGGCCAGGTTGTGCACCTTCCACATCACCGGACAGAATAATGCACAAGCTCTTGCAATTGATGTAAAAAAGGAGGTAGTTAAATGCATAGTTGTAAAAGTCGGCAAGGGTTCAGGGGAGAGAGCAAGAAGGTAATCAGCCAGGAGGATAGTGAAAGTTTGAAGGGCCAAACTTCCCATTTCTGTTCATGTTTCTATGTTCATAACTCATTAAAGAGTCTTAACACTAGTTCAGCTGCTTCTCTGAGTGACTAAAGGTCCGGTAAGTCAATGAGATGAAATGTATTGCTTTCGTGGTAGTTCTGCAGCAGGAGATAGAAGCATGAATTTCCAAGTTTAATTGTCACCTGTGCCCATTTTGAATTTATCCCCTTGATTTGTAGCATGATATAATATGTATTTTTTAATTGCATGCAGTATGTTTTAAGCATTAGGTGTTCATTGTAATAATTCAGACGATTTGCACATAGATATGCTTGGCCTTCCACAAATACCTTTTGAACAATGAAGAGTCAACCACATTCCCCCATGCAGATTATGTTCTGATGGTAAGTCATGGACCTCTATCTAGTATTAACGGTTTTTCTCTTCCTAGGTTCTGCCTGGCTGGCTGAGTATTTCCAGCACTTTTTGAATTTCAAAATTTGAATGTCTGCAGAATTTTATATTTGTTTTTATTAATTTGGTGAAAATACTGTACAAACAAGGAAGTTCCAGAATCATTGCGTTCGTTGATAAACATCTTAAAACTTTCAAAAGAATTCTTCCACTCAATATTTGCTGATGAATTGTGTTGGACCAATGACCTTTTGGGGCGACCTAACAAATTGACTCATTCCCATTGGCAATGACTTTGATGACAGTTTCTTTGAAATGAAGGAAAGCCTTTGAATGTCTACAGCCCTGTCTGAGCTGTAAAGTCAATAGACGCCAACTTAATCTTTCAATTTGAGCAGCACATTTTTACAGAAGGAAAAAATACCAAGGCAGTCAGAATACATGTATTCACTTCACAACCAGAAGCGGCAAAACTGTCTGTGTTTTAAAGGTGAACCAGTCTAATTGGGAAACATGGTAGGATTGGGTTAGTAAGATGCTGAGCAGTTAACTTGGTTAAGCAAGGAACACAGACTGCTGCAAATCATGCAGCGGATCACTGTTGGAGAAGGCATGAGCGTGGAAAATGAGCTGGCATTGGTGTTAGACTGAGAGTTAACCCCTTCAGACCCACTCTCCTGTCTTATTTTACTCACAAGTGTAAGATCACTGGAGAAGAAAATAGATTACCTGAGGCTGCACCTGAACCAGAGAGAACTGCAGGGCCAGTGTGCTTTGGTGATTACAGAAACCTAGCTCCAGGTCTCCATTCCAAACTCAGCAAACCAGCAAATCAGGGCAGACAGAGATGGTGTTGCTTCTGGCAAGACTCAAAGAGGGGGACTATGCATTTACAACAGCGAGAAATAGTGTGCTGTTCAGCAGAGATGAGTACCTGCTGGTGAAAAGCAGACCCTTCTACCTGCCTAGGGAATTTTCGGCCATGCGTCTACGTTCTGTCTTCAGCTAATGAGGTTGAAGCCATGAAGGAGTTTATGGAGCCATCTGTGAAGCTCAGGCATCCCACCTTGGTGGTGCCATGATTGTAGCTAGCAACGTCAACCATGCCAAGCTAAAGGTTTTACTATGGTTTCAAGAGCATGTCAACTTCACCACTCAGAGGAGAAAACAACCTGGATACACCAATGTCCCAGTTGCGCAAAAGGCTGCCCCTCGCCCTCACCTTGGTTACTCAGATCAAATATCTATCCTGCCAACCCTGACAAACAGACGACTGACAAAACTAAGCCAGTTTGCAGGGAGATCAGGACTTGGCTGGGGGTGGGGTTGTGGTGGGGGGGGGGGGGGGGCGGGGGAGGACACAGCAGTGCTGCAAGACTGCTTTGAGATCACAGATTTAAGCTGTTTCAGGGAGGCGGCCATCTACAACTGTCATGTAAGCATTGGGGAGAACATGAGCACAGTGAATGGTTACAACAGAAAGTGCATTGAGGATGTCACCAAGATCAAATGCTTCACAACCAAGGCTAACTGTGTCCTTCTCAGAGTGCTGCCTTCTGGGCTGGGTGTAGGATGGCACTAAGATCACCCAGGGCTGAACTCTCCCGTGCAATCCGGAAGGCAAAGCTTGGGTACACAGAGAAGATCTACAGAGAGCTGAGAGAAACCGGCAGCATCTTGCACATGCAGCAAGGGATCAGACTATAACAGCTCATAAGACAACCTTGCAAGTCAAAGACAATGACTCCTCCCTTCCAGACAGACTGAACATCTATGCCCAGTTCAATTAGAAGATCAGGCTGACTTTGAAGAAAGCTCTGTGTCCCCCTGATGAGCAGGCCCCCTGTCTAGCCATAGCCAGGTGAGGAAAACCCTATCCAAGGTGAACCCACACAAGGCAACAGGAAGAGACAACATACCCATACTAGGATAACTCCAGGTATGCAGGGGCTGGTGTCTGGAGAGCACTTGACAGCTCTTGGGTTGCATTTGTTGGAGTATAGGAGAATGGCGGGGGGGGAAATCTCGTAGAGACATTTCGAACATTGAAAGGTTTTGATAGAGTGAATGCGGATAAGATGTTTTCTTTGATGGGTGTATCGAGGAAAATGGGTCATAGTCTTGAGATTAGAAGTTAATCAATTAAAACTGAGAGGAGGAAGAACTTCTTTAGTCAGAGGGTTGTGGATTTGTGGAACTCGCTGCTGCACAAAGCAATGGAGGCCAGATCATTGGGATTATTTAGACAGGAAATAGATAAATATCTCATTAGTAAGGCTAATGATTCAAGGGATATGGGGAAAAGGCTGGAAATTAGAACTAGGTGTGAGCATAATTCAGCTCATTGTAGAGTCACATAACAGACTCAATAGGCCTTTAACTTGTGAACTTGCGAAGGACTGTGCAGACCAACTGACGGAGGTCCTTACAGTCCTCTTCAACATGTCCCTGCATCAGTCCATTATCCAGTGGGTTTCAGGACAGTCACTACCACCCAGTGGCACTGACCTCCACCATTATGAAAAGCTTTGAGCATCATGTGATGGAACACATTGAAGTGCACTTCCCAGAGACCCTCCACTTGGATCTGTCTGACCTGGATAACAATGCCAGATTGCTGTGTATTGACTTCAGCTCGGCATTTATTAGAATCATTCCCCCGAAGCTGATGGAGAAGTTGTCCTCACTGGGATTCAACACCCCTTCCAGTTACTGAATTCTGGACTTCCTATCGGAAAGACCAGTCTGTCCAGGTTAGTAGTAGAACGTCGATTACCATCAGGCTGAGCACTCAACCTGCTCCTGTTGATGCTACTGACCCACATCTGCATCACCAGATCCAGCACTTATCAAGTCAGTAGTTGGCCTCATCAGCAACAAAGTTGAATCACACTACAGAGAAGAGGTGGAAAATCTTGTGACGTGGTGCAAGAATAACAACCTGAATATCAACATGCACAAGATGAAATAGGTGATCATGGACTTCAGCCAGACTAGGAATGACGATCCTCCATTACCCATTAATAGCTCAGTAGAGGAGAGAGTAGTGAACACCAAATTCTATGGAGTCCACTTAACAAGTGATCTATCCTGGACACACATCTCCTCACTTGTCAGGAAGGTATAACTGCAACTAGACTTCCTGAGGAGACTGAAGCAGGCAAGGTTACCAGCCACCATTATGCCAACCTTCTATAGGAGCTCTATCGAGGGAGTCCTGGCTGGCTGCATTAGTGTGGTATGGTTGCTGTAGAGAATTGGATAGGAGATCAATCCACAGGACTATTAGAGTGGCAGAGATGATCACTGGGGTGTCTCCCCACAATGATCTACCAGGATCGTTGTCCAAAGAGGGCACGCAAAATCATTGAGGACTCCTCTCTCTCTGCACACAGCATCTTTTAGCTCTTCCCATCGTGGGAAGATGTGCAGGCCTATCAGAACCAGTACCACCAGGCCTGCATCATTGTTCTAACACTTGCCTTAATCTTTCTCACTACATTGCTGCACCATGTGATCAGAGGAAATTTTTAAATTTGAATTTAGAGATAACACACAGTAACAGAGCCTTCTGGCTCATGAGCCCAATTACACCCAAATAACCTGCAACCCCTTGACATTTTGGAGAAAACAGGAGCACCTGGAGGAAATAACCACATACATGGGGAGAACGTACAAACTCCTTACAGACGGGCTGGATTTGAACCCGGGTCAGAAGCACTGTAATAGCATTGCGATAACTGCTCTGCTGACCATGCTACCATGATCCAAGAATATTCTTACAAAGCTCCTTGGACCACATGTATCATCCTGGGTCAAGCAGCAACAGTGGGAGAGAAAGATGGTTGAGGTTACAGGATGCAACCCTTTACTAGATAGGCATTTGGCGCAGAATGTCAACTATTCTTTTTCTCCCAATGATACTGCTTGACCCGCTGAGTTCTACCAGCAGGATGTGTTGCACTTCATATTCCAACCTCTACAGTATCCTGTGTGTTTCCCTATATAACATTTCCACTGACTCACGGAAATCTCTGACCTTTTACTGCTCTCAGGATGCCCTGCTTTGGGAGCACAAGATTGGGTCAAGGGTAAATGGAAGGAGTACAACACCAAATGACAATGAATCTGATCCATTTTCCTGCATTGAGACTTCCATGCTGCGTTCAGGCAACGAACGCTCGATCGCTTTTTTAAAAATTAAAATTATTTAATTGTCCGTTTAATTGTCTCTTAAATGTGATCTGATTCCACTATCTTCTCTGGTGTGAGCTCGAGCAATCAACAGCCCTCTCTGTGCAAAATATTTAACTCTTTAGAACCTCTTTAAATAAAACTCTTCTTATTCTATGTCTTTAGCTTGTTATGGGTCGTTATCAGGTCGTTTTCGACCTGGCCCATCCGAGTCGTCAGGTTTTCGATTGCCATCGACATTTTTGCTATTTTTTCTGTCATCCCTCTCAGTGCATTTTCCACTTTAGAGAATTGTCCACTCAGAATCTCCATCTTTTCCAGCACTTTTTGAAGATCTTGTGTTGACCCCCCCCCCCCATCTCTTTGGGTTTCTTCTGACATCATGGTGGCACCTTCTTCACTGCTCCCTTGTGGACTTTCTGTCGATGATCTCAGTAGCTTTTGAGCTTCCTCAGTTTTTTTTGAGGGGTTTTACTTTTCTTGCCCATCATTCATTTGTTTTTAGCACAAAACAAATTTTGATTTGATGACTTGAATCATCTTCTTAATCAATCTTCACAGAGAGCTCTTCCAACCCATGTCTATCTAGGTCCTTCGCATGGTCACGCCCTCCCAACCCTGAACTCACTGTCTTCTATCTCCTCCCTGGTGAATATAGAGGAGAAGTATTCATTTAAGATCACACCCACAACCTTTGCCAACGCACATTGAATTACCCAAGGTGACCCATTCTTTGCTATTCTCTTGATTTTGCAGGTCAGGCCCAAAACGTCAGTAATATATCTTTACCTCCTATGGATGCTGTGGGACTATCTGAGTTCCTCCAGAATTTGTGTATTTTTTACTACAATCACAGTGTTTGGAGACTTTCATGTTTCACGTGACAGGAATTTTATGTTCTGTCACTTCTACATTGTCACTCCTGTCGGACACCAATGAGACCACTTGGAAAATGGTGAAGTCTCAAGAGTTTCTGCTCTGCTTATATGGGCCAAAATCACATCTCCCCCAGATCACCAAGATAAAATCAGACCTCGGTCAATCATTGCTTTGCTTAATGTTGCAGTCTGGCTGTTACACTGACCTTAATGGATGAGTATTGGACAACCAGTGGATTTGGATGTCCCAAAATCTAGAAGAAAAAAAACTCCCTTAAAGAACAGATGTCTGTTTAAACCAAGGGATGTCTTTGAAACATGGAGTCTTCTTGCAAAATTCACATCATCTACCAATGGAAAATGTATTAAATTTATAAGCAGGAAAGACATAGTAATGAATCAACCCACTAACCATGATGGATGAGCCATTGTGAATGAACAATTCTCTCGTTCCCAACTAACAACTATCCCTCCAATACCTCAAATCCCTTGCCTTCCCTCTCTCCCCCATCCTGCACCCATGTAATCTTGTAGGAGAGAGAAATGGTAAGAAAGCCCTGGGTCGAACCCAAAGAACATTATTGTTAATAAAGTCGTTAAATGTCCACATGATGATATTCCCTCCCTGGTGAGGAAGCAGTCCACTCCCCTCAAGCAGTTTTGCCAGCCCTGAATTCCAGAAGTTGATTCAGAAGAACCACTGATGATGCCTTGTGCTCATCAGGGGTTTGCTCCATTTTTCTTGACCTTCCTAAATGTTCATCTGGGTTAATCTATCAGAGGGGATGCTTTCCAGCCCTTTCTGTTAGTTGCAATCTCAAGGCCCATGAGATGATGAGAGTAAGTGAAATTTACTTAAAATTTCTCCATTTTCCCTTCTGAGTCCAATTGGTTTAACAGCCAGTAAGGACTCATGTCTTTAGGCCCTCTCCGTTGTTTTTCTTTCAAAGGACATGATATCACCTCCCATCCTCCTTCCTCCCCCCCCCCCCCCCAAAGTGAAGGGGCCAATACTGAGCTCTGAATTTGGCTTGACAAGCAACCATGTAGTGTGCCAAAATACTATGCTTTCATTAATGATGAATGGCTCCATTAATACAACTCAATATCTTGTTAGCTTTAGCTACATTTTCTCTACATTGGTCATGGCCCTTCAGCATCCTATACCCTAGAGATCAATCTTGATTTGGCATTCTGTGCATATGAATGCACAGAAACACACGCGGTTAAGTTATAGCCTACTAAGCTAATTGGACTCTAAAGGGAAATCCGAGGAATTGTAAATACAGCTGTATGGGGGAAGCTTGCAAACATTCAACCAAAATATGTAACCTCCCAGGCAATTCTCGAATGCTGACAAATACTGGTGTGGGCTCATCCTGTTCCACAGGTGAGGGTAAATAATAGGTTCAAGGTCCCTTTATTGTCATGGATACACAACACTTGTTAACTTTTATTTGTCCATGAAAACACATAAAGAGGTGCCATTTGTCTGACATCCCTAACCAAGAAGAGAAAGAGAAGTAAAAGAGTAAAAATAAAATGATTTTATCAAAACCTAAAGGAGTTTCGATCTCCAGTTCAACCACAACAAAGCTTTTATTTGCTATTTTACTCTTCTGAAGGCAAATCTTTCACATAGCAATGAATCTGATCATACCAGCCACTGAGGCTTCTTATATATCATCATACTGTATTCTTTCTTTTCACTCTCATTATGTGAAGTTTCATCGCATCTTCCTCCTCTTTTTGCATTACATCAAGATGCTACCAAACCTTCTTATTGTCTGATGCTCTCGACAGCATTGCATCCTATACTGACAAACCAGTTTCGGTGCTGTATGGGCCTTGAAACCATAATTTTAGATCACAAAGGCAAGTACTACTGTTGCTTGCCATGGGTGGGGTAGAATGTGGACAGATTTCATTGCTTTTATGATATGAGTTTTAAGAGCTGTAAAATACAGTAACTAAGAATCACTTGAAAATTTACACTGTCATAAATTGGCTGAGACATTCTGGGTCACTTGTATAATTTTTTAAATTTAGGCAAGGTAACAGGCCCTTCTGGCCCATGAGCCGGTGCTGCCCAATGACAGCCCACTGACCTACAACCCCCATATATGGGGAGAATGTACAAACTCCTTACAGCATCACTGGATTTGAACCCGGGTCGCTCGCGCTGTGATAGTGTTGTGCTAACCGCTACATTGGCTGGGCTGGCGGCAGAGCTTCTTGGCCTTCACTGGAGAGACATCATTGTAACTTTACAGCTTTAACAGACTGCATGGTGAATGGCATTTGGATGGACAAGAGGTTAATTGCAGCTATACAAACACCAAGTCTGAGAGGTGGGGTAAACCCAAATAGCTATTTATTGCAAAAATCCTGGAATAACAATGCCAAATGGTAAATTGAAATCAATAATTCCAATAGGTCCAGCAAACTTTCACAGTCAAGAATTTCTTGGATGAAATGCATGAATGCAATTGATTTTGAGAAACTAACCAGCTGCAATGAATCTGCAATGTGCCCTGCTGGAAGAACCAAAGGCAGCATTGTGGAAAATAACAAGCTGCTGGACAGGATTTGCATTTATCTTCTTCAAAGAGTTGGTGCAGAGTGGAAGAGCCCAATGGATTCCTTATGTGCCATATTATTCCAGGATTTAATAATGACTTCAGGATTTTGCAGAGCGTCCTGCAACTGCTTTGAAATGCTGTGGTGTAAAAAATGTTGGCTGCTTTACGAGTTCCAGAGTTGCAGACTATTGATCCAGAGACACGAGTTTGAATCCCATCATAAGCGCAACAGGAAAATAAAAAATTAAAAAAAAAAAAAAAAAAAACGCAACAGGGAAATTTCAATCAAAGTAATGAAATAAAAGGTTGGTCTCAGTAAAAGTGACCATTAACCTACTGGTTTGTTTAAAATCCTATCTAATTCATTAATGACATTCAGAGAAAGAAATCTGTTGTCCTATCAGGTTTGATCAAGGCGTGGCCAACTTTTTAATTTTCATGAGTACGTACCAGGGATGTAGGTTAATTTGGCAGCACGGACTCTTGGGACAAAATGGCCTTTTACCGTGCTGTATGTCTAAAATAAAAATTAAAAGGTTGGCCACCCCTGTTCTGGACCTATCAAATCCACTGTCAACTCCACTGTTTCTCAACCTTTTACTTTCCACTCACATACCACCTTAAGTAATCTCTTACTAACCACAGATCCCCTATGGCATCCTACATCATAGGGGCTCTATGTTTAGTAAGGGATTACTTAAGGTGGTACATGTGAGTGGAAAAAAATGATTGAGAACCACTGGTCCACTCATTTCAAGGTTTGTTGGGGATGAACAGTAGATGATGGCATTGTCACTGATGTCCACATATGAACAGACAAAATAAAATCACAGATGCGCCTTCTTTGCCTTTTTGCAAATGCTATAGAGTTTTTTTTCCAGAGACATGGAGAGTCAATGGTGGAAAATTTTGTTACTCCAGATTAGAAATAAGGAAAGCAGTGAATACTTGTTAGTGACAGCCAATTCACCAACTCTCCAGGATGGCCCTGGAATCTCCTTGCTGCACTTGTCAGCAACCTCAGAAATAAATACGGCTATTAAAAAAGTGTTCCACTTTTTTTGAAGGTGTGAGTTTATTTGCTGCAAAACATATGACCTGCAGAAGAAAAGCTGACAGGGCACTAGTGGAAGATGAGAGGTCAGATCATGCAAGCACCAGGAAAAATGAGAATCAGTTTAATAGCCAGGCTAGATGCTGAACATAGCATACAAAATTGTGCATCTTATAAATTTGGAATAAAGAAACACATTTTCAGGTGGCCTGTGACTAAAATCTGCTCCGTTTTAGTCAAGATGTTCATCTTTGCTGATGTCGTTTGTCCATTGTCAAACTTGCGTAGTTGACGTCAGTTGTGGCACAATTTATCATCCATGACAATTTCAGCCACGGGTATGTTGATCTGAACAATGACAAATACTTTATGGTTTATAGGCTGTAATATTGGGAAAATTGCAGAATAAAAGTTAACATTATTACTGCCTGTGTGGCCATTCATGGTGGGCGCCTTTTTAGCCTGCAAGTACCTGAGGGTAACAGTCCCAGTGGTTGGACATGCAGTAGAGTGGATGACCATTAAGAAATTTTTTCCGGTATGATTTACACTGCAGGCTTCCTTCAAAAAGTTGTAGGGGGTCCTGCAGAATAAATCAAGGTGCTGGGATTGACTCAAAATTCCTGTACTTTCCTTTGTAGACTGCCCGTGTAGCGAATGGGTACATTCCTGCAGTCTAAAAGTCATAACTGTTCACTCAGAGAAGAACTAGCTTTTTCTAATACTGTAGCTCAAAAACAACATTATTAAAGGGTTAATAATCAGAATACTGCAGGTGCTGGAAATCAGAAATAAAACCAGAAAATGCTGGAAAGGTAGCATCTGGTTAAGGAGTTAGTCTAAGAAAAAGAAAAGCAGCTTATTCTTTCAGTTTGAAGACCTTTTATCAGAATTGCATGAAGACCATTGCGAAGTTCTGATAAAGGGACTTTGACCTGAAATGTTGAAAGTAAAGTTTCCATTATTGTCACGTAATACTACATTTTGAATGTAACATGCATGAAATTCTTCAACTTTGTCCACTGTAAGGCAGACAGAGTGTCCCCACTTTGTCTAGCGCCCCTCACATAAACTTGTAGCACCAGGTGTTCCTGGGCAGTCTCCCCTCCAAGTATTGACCAGGCCTGTTTAGCTTCCAAGATCAGACAATCTCCTGTGTATTCAGGCTACCTTGAAGAGAGTATATGCTCCAGTGGCTGAAAGAATGCTAGTGGTCTCGTACATGTGTCGAGAGCATGCTGATAAGGACGTGGTTGTGTCGCTAGTGAAGGTCACCCTGTTTTTTCTCAAAATCGAGACTGTCTCAATTGCCATCCAATTGGGCAGGCAGCATGACATGAGTAGGAAGCTAGCAAATGAAGGCAAGGTTGCTATGTGGGAGAAGGGCTCCAACCAGAAATCTCAGTCTCCATCACTAGAACACGGCAACAGGCTATTTTTCGTTAACATTGGGTTTTCAGAATGTGTTAAGAATTGCTCTCATAATCTTTGATTTGACATGGTGAATCATTCAAAAGAACATTATTCTAACATATTGTTGTAAAACATCCTCACGTAATCAATAAAATAAGTCCAGGTTGGCTTAACTTCTCTGTTTCTATATCTTGACCTTATGAAGGTGTCAACATTCAATACAATGTAAGGTATTAGATTAGATTCAATTTGATTGTCATTGTGCAATTTCATTGTCGTTTCCAGCACATCTGTTGGTCTTCTGAGTGCCAAGTTGTTGTCAGCACACCATGCAGCCAGGTGTTGGTGTATGGAGTAGGCTTCATGTAATCTCAGACTTCCTCTGCAAGAATTTATTAAGTCTTTCTAGATTGGAGGAAGAAATGATGAGTGAATCGCTGAAAGAGTTTGCAACACTCATAAATGGGAGAAAATATTGACAAGAAACATTGTTACTGAGCCTTTTCTCACATAATAGGCACTGCAGACCAAAGTATGGGGTTTTCTCTTTTGTTATTCCTCCTATCTTGCATTCCAACAGAGCTCATGCACGGCTTGGGGTTCAAGCGTATTTCCCAGGCACTGTATTCCCATTCTGTGGATCATGGTTGGCGAAATAGGTGAAGCAGCTAGTCAAGAGGAATAAGGAGGGATATATTAGATTTCGGAAACAGGAAGGGCTAACATATGAGAAGTACATATGACAAGTATATGGTAACCAGGAAGGAGTTTAAGAAAGGACTTAGGAGAGCACGAAGGGGGCATGAGAAGGCCTTGACGTAGGATTAAGGGGAACCCCAAGGCATTCTATGCGTTTGTGATAAACAGAAGGATGATGAGAATGAGGGTGGGCCCGCTAAAGGATGAAGGAGGGAACATGTGCCTGGAGACAGAGGAGGTTGGGGACGTCCTAAATGAATACTTTGTTTCAGCATTCACAAGAGAAAAGGACCTTGATCAGAGTGAGGTTGGAATAGAACAGGCTTGTGTGCTGTACATTGTGGAAATTAAGGAAGAAAAAGTGTTGGATCTTCTTTAAAAACATCAAGATTGATAAGTCCCCCGGGCCAGACGCAATATATCCCAGTTTGCTGTGGGAAGTGAGAGAAGAGATAGCTGGGGCAGGAGGTGCTGGAGGATTGGAGAATGGCAAATGTAGTCCCCTTGTTTTAAAAGGGTAATAGGGAGAATCCTGGGAATTATAGGCCGGTGAGTCTTACGACAGTGGTGTGCAAACTATTGGAGAGGATTCTTAAGGATAGGGTCTATGTCTACTCAAGGATAGTCAGCATGGCTTTGGGAAGGGAAGGTCGTGCCTCACGAGCCTATTTGAGTTTTTTGAGGAGGCAACAAAAGAAATTGATGAGGGTAGGGTGGTAAATGTGGTCCATGTGGATCTTAGCAAGGCACTTGAAAAGGTCCCCCTTGAGAGACTCATTCAGAAAGTCATGAGGCTTGGAATCCATGGAACCTTGCCTGTGTGGATAAAAAAATTGGCTTGCAGGAAGAAAGCAATAGTAGAAGGAAAATATTCTACCTGGAGGTCAGTACTGCAAGGATCTGTTCTGGAACCCCCGCTCTTCGTGATTTTTATAAATGACCTGAATGAAGAGTCAGATGGATGGGTCAGTAAGTTTGTGGATGACACAAAGTTTGGAGGGGTTGTGGTTGAAGTTGAAGGTTGTCAACAGTTAAAAGACGATATAGACAGGATGCAGAGTTGGGCAGAAAAGTGGCCGATAGATTTTAATCGCGATAAGTGTGAGGTGGTGCATTTTGAAGGGACAAACCAGAAGGCCGAGTCAGTTACTAAAGAGTGTGGATGAACAGAGGGACCTGGGATCCAAATCCATACATCCCTCAAGGTTGCCGCACAGGTTGATAGGATAATTAAGAAGGCCCATGGGATGCTGGGCTTCATTAATAGGGGGATTGAGTTCAAGAGTTGAGAGGTCATGTTGCAACTCTACAAGTCTCTGGTGATACCACACAAAGTATTGTGTTCAATTCCGATCACCACATTGCAGGAAGGATGTGGAGGGTACAGAGGAGATTTACCAGGATGTTACCTGGATTAGAAAACAAGTCTTATGAGTCAAGGTTACCAGAGCTGGGACTATTTTCTTTGGGAGGTATAAGGGTGAGAGGAGACTTAACAGAGATCTACAAGATTATGAAAGGCATAGGTAGGGTTGATGGGAAGCACCAGTTTCCCAGGGCAAGAACAGCAAACAGCAGAGGAAATATGTATAAAGTGAAGGGAGGGAAGTTTAGGGGAGACATCAGGGTAAGTTTTTTTTTTACGTGAAAAATTGTGGGTGCCTGGAATGCTTTGCTGGGGATGGTGGTGGAGGCTGAAACATTAGGGGCATTTAAGGGACTCTTAGGCAGGCACATGGATGGAAGAAAAATAGAGGGTTGGGGGTAGGTAGGGCTTAGTACATTTTTTTAAGGAATATATGGGTCAGCACAGCATTGAGGGCTGAAGGGCTTGTACTGGGCTGGATTATTCTATGTTCTAAGGTGCTACTACCAATTGCTACCACATGATGGCAGCAAATGCACATGGACGATGAGCTGCTTTCACAGGTTCTGTGGGCTTGTGAGATCAACAGAGGAGCTAAGGTTCTCCACAGGTGAAGGTTGGGGATAGATGGATAATAGTGTGGGTGGTGGTGTAGTCTGGCATTTTATGCTGGGCTTCACTCAACGCTGCTTCCTCTTTTGTGCAGTCAGTGCCAAAGATCTCCAAGACACAGTGAGAATGTTTCAATGAGGCTGGGTGGTGTTGGGGAATCACGTCCTAAGTCTGTCGTGGGAGGCAGCTGCACTTTAAAGCCAATTAGAAGCACAGAACACTGCAGCATAGAAACAGGCCCTTCAGCCCATCTAGTTGGTTAGAGCCTCAGTCCTAGGGATTTTGACTTAGGAGAGGACACCAACATAATGTTTCTTATTTTTGCCAATGGATGTGGAGGATTTTGTGAAGAAGACATTCATTACCTATTTTAGACTTGTAGCATTATAAAGTTTATAAAGTCATTGGGCACAGTGATGCAACCTTTGGTGAACCCATTCCATGCTATCAAATACACAATTAATGCAGAGGAAATTGAGCCTCTTCTCTTCTGTTGGGCTGATCAAACCTTGGCTCCTTGCATCAGCTCAACCTTGTTAAAATAAAAAAAAATTAAAAACTGTACAGTATAAGATGAGGCCCCTCTGGGCCATGAAACCAGTGCTGCCCAATCACACCCAATTAAACTCCAACTCCGTATGTTTGGAAGAGTGGGAGGAATCCAGAGTACCCCAGGGAAAAATCCACACGGGCACTGCAATCAGTGGCAGATTAACTACCACCCAGGTTCCCAGGGTCCCCCCAATCTTGTACTCTGCCCCACCCTTTGTTGAATAAAATAGTGTTGTTACGTTAAATTACTTGATTTAGAGATCTTCAAAGTGGTCGATATTGACTCCTGGGGGTCGATGGGACTATCCAAGGGGGTTGAAAAATGCCAGGGGGTAAAAAAAAAAGGGTCAATAAATGAGGGGGGGGGGAATCAATTGAACTTTAGGGGTCGAAATAATTTGGCGCCCCTGAAGTTTTGTCACTGGAGTTTTCAGATCCCTATGGAGATTGGTAATCTGGGGATTTGAATCCGAAGTACTTAAATGAGTTTCATGATTGTTCGTTGTGTTTCAGTGTGCGGATACCAATCCGGAAATCTATTACCAAGTGTTTAGTGAGTTTGGCCTGCTGGGGTTATCAGAGAATTTGTTGGTAGTTGGTTCATGAATTAATTGCTGAAATGTTATGGTAAGGATGTGAACTCAATCCAAACTGGAAGAGAAGGTCACAATGCAACTATTTTCATGAGTAACTGTTCCCCCTGGCAACAGGATTGAACAGAACGAATGCGATGAACCACTGCACGAGGTTTTTGATAAATTTAATGATTTGAGAAAAATTAAAAATAAACAAAAGCACTTCAGGGGGGGGTTGGGGGGGCAGGTAAAAAAGCACCACCCATGCTGTCGGTAAGGAGTTTGTACGTTCTCCCTGTGTCTGCGCGGGTTTCCTCCCACCATTCAAAATGTACCGGGTTTGTAGGTTAATTGGGTATAAATTGGGTGGCACGGACACGTGACCAAAATGGCCTATTACTGTGCTCTATGTCTATATATTTTTTTTTTGAGTATCCCGCATTTGGGGACATCGCAGGCGTCAGCACACCCGAAGTGCAATGGGCTAGCCTCGTCCTGGGAGAACCGCCTTTCTGATCACGGTCTCTCCCCTGCCAGGTAAGTATCCTGTATGTCTATATTTAAAATAAAAATTGAAGTTACAGACAACCCCTGCCTTAAGGCTACAGAATACAAAAATAACTACCCGAAAATATGAGAACAGATGGGGGGGGTGGGGTGGGTTCTGGATGCAGGTGTAAAATCGTAATGTACGTGCTTTCCTAGGAATGCAATCCCTTGCAGTGCAGAGGTTACTGTAAATCTTCCAGCTGCAAGCCTCAACTTGAACAGGATGCAACTGATTGGAAGAAAATCATAGAAAGGTGGAAACACACTCTGGTCACACAACGACTGCAACATTGGGAAGTATGTTCAGGCATGCTATCATGAACTAGGCAAATTTGTGGGTTTAAGGACATAGGGAAACAACAGGGTGATTTGTTTAAAACAGTTGAAAGTTGGATCCAAGACCGGTAAGTAACCTTTTAAATAACCAAACTTTGACAGGATAGTTTTTGAGATATACAGAGGTACAGAAAAGTTAAAAAATGTCAAAATACTTGTTAGGTTAATGTTGCATTATTGAGGGCCTTTGGCCAATAAATAAAGTTAAATTTAGAAATTCCTGTAATCTCAATGAGTGGAAGCAGGCAGTTATGAGGCCATTTCAGGTCAGGCCTCCGCCTGAAGACCAGCTACAAGAGCAGATTGAAAACTTGAGACTTGCCTTTCAGACAGCAGCCATAAAAGGCTGCTCCAGTGTCACATTCATATGAGTGTCGCCTCGTAGTGCCCTCTGGATCCGATGGAGGCGGGGCGACTGGCACCGTAGCGCCACCTGTCATAAATATACGGCAGAGCAATGGCCATCTTCCGTACCCATAATCCCCTATGCAGCTGGAACCACTCTGTTTCCCAGAACACTTCCAACTGCATGGAGGAATTATGGGTAGGGAAGATGACCATTCCTCTGTCGCGTTTTGAGCCACAGAGAGTGGCCCCAAAGGCCAAAGCGGCCTGGTGCGGCTGTCACAGCCTGTACTGGTCACCCCCGATGGCTCCCACTGGCCGCTGGCCTGACGGCCCCCACTGCCCCGATGGCTACCACTGGCCCCTGCTGCCTCGATGGCTCCCGCCCATTGCCTCTGCCTTGAGGGTGTCATGGAGGCAGACGGATGGGTCATGGGCTGCCAGTGTCATCAGGCTGCCCCTAATCAACCGCTTGCAGTGGCTGTACATTCAGGTCAAGTGGCGGAGCGCAATGCTCCACTGATTATCCTTCCCTGAAAAGGGTTCGAAATGGCGCCTCGCAGCTGGCCACGGCACATTCAGAAAGGTAAGTCTTTAGGCGTAAGGGCGAAGAACCTCTGCATTAACAGACGGGTGTTTTCTCTGCTTGAAAGTGCCTATGATCAGATGGAGTGTGGAAATGCCTAGCTTGGTGCAGAAGCAGAGGGGACTTGTGAAGTCTCCTATTGTGATCTTTGTCAAATTAGAACAAAGATTGCAGGAACTCAGTTACTGATGAATGTTGATCTGTCCTCTGTTTTGCAGATTTCATGTAAATTGTGTCAAAGAAATCCTTGCAATGGGTGATAATGTTATCCTCAGGAATACCCAAGGCATAGGACACTAACTTTGCCTTATGATTGGGCAAGCTTATTGAAAGCTTGTTTAAATGTTTTAAAAAGATCTATTCCAGCACTTCTTGTCCATCACTAATTGCCCTGAATTAAGTGAAAGTTTGGAATTAATTGCATTTGTGGGTCTGATAAGGACTGCATATTTCCTCCTTTCCGTGGATTTTTAAGCAAGGCTAACTTAAAAAGAAATTATTAATTTATCTAGTTGAATTTTAATTCTCTAGCTGGTAATAGTGGGATATGAACTCGTCTCTGAATCAATAGCCTACGTTTGTAGTTAATCAAACAGTTTAGCCAATTACTTTGCTATACCCACAGACTGTAGATATTGTATCACTTCCATGGCAGCTGGTAATAAAAACCTTGAAGGATTTTCAAGGTAATTGATTCAGAGGGAAAAAAAAACAATGTTCCTGGGATGTGGGAAATGGCGGAGTACTCAGAAGTGGGCTTTCATTAGCGGAAACTCCTCTTGTTAGATGTGGATTCATATTTGTTTTGGAAACCAGCACATTAGGTGACATTTGCGCATAAAGTAATATTACACTGTGCTTTTCTCTGAATTTTGTTTGATGAACCAACCAATTTTCCCTTGCAACCGCTGCAACCGTGTCTGCCTGTCCCGCATCGGACTTGTCAGCCACAAACAAGCCTGCAGCTGACGTGGACATTACCCCTCCATAAATCTTCGTCCGCGAAGCCAAACCAAAGAAGAAAGACTCTCTGATTAAATTACAGATGGGTGTTTTAAAAAATGAGTGGGATATTTTCCCACCTGAGGTTTTCATTCAACTTCCTGGATCTGACCCTTATGACCCAGATGGAACACCAATTCCATGACCAGTCAGAGGGTTTCTTTCCACGTGATTGCTGCCTGAGCTTGTTCTGGAGGACACTAACCTGCCCCTGGGTTATTGGGAATGGGAGATCACCGAAGGTGCATGATAGGACTTGGAAAGTGAGTCAATGCTCATTATTCTCTCCGAATCTGGATGGCGCCAGCTTCTTCCCATTCATTTTAGCTATCTCCTTTTGGCTTTCAGATCAATGGGTTTACTCCAGTGTCTTGGTCCAGACATGATTTTTTTTTCATGTGGAAACTTGTTCAGTGAGCTTTGGCAGATCGTTTATCCAGGGGGACTTTGTATCCAAAGCCATCTCCAAACATGCAATTTCCACTTCCAATCACGAGTCTATTGTATAGTTTCATGCTTATTCTACAATAATCTTGCATCATCTTGGTCCAGAATAGTGTGGGACAAAAGAAATAAATTGGGCTGGCATTCAGAAAAAAGAGCTAATTAAGGAATAGCTTTATTTAAAATGCATCTTTTCTTAATTAAAAAAAATTCTTTAGCCACTGGTTGTAGGTAGGTTTGACCTTCAGGTTGTACGTTTTCCTTCTATTGTGGCGGCGCACGTCGAGACGCAGGTGAACTGGCTCCGCACTGTTATGGCCGCGGCAGCGGAGCAGCCACGTCAAGATGGCACTGCCAAGCGCCTCTTCTCCCGTGCTCAAACGGGCTGCGCACGCGCCCTTGGCTGCGTTGTGATGTCACCGCCCGTGCGGGGGTGGGACTTATGGGCCGCCTTACAGGTGCAAGTGACTTATAGTGGGTAGTCTCCATATTTCACTTCCTTTAGTAGCTACCACTACACTGTGTTCATTGATTGCTTGGAGGGTTCATATAGAATGCTTCACAATGCAGATTCTGTAGATTACTTGGCTGCCAGGTAATTGCAGAACAGAGCCTTCATCCTTTGTTGGTGAACTTAGATCCCCGGTGTAGAGGGTCAAGATTTGATTATTATGGTAATATATGGTGGACAGGGAGGAATTAAACTGTGATAATGGGTTTTTGATATAAAAATAAAACATGTTTAAAGTTTTAATCTCTGCAATATTTAGACAACCTGCGCTTTGTCAACATATTCTTTTATTTAGTTGGATAATCTGGATTTTGAGTAGGTGACCAGAAGCCTCTAAAGTATAATCCAGGAATGGTAGACTTAAAGTAAATCTTCATTTCCTTCTCTTTCTCTCATGACGTGATGTTAGTAGCTTCTGCGGCTTTTTCCATTAGTTTTCATCAACATCGGAACGAAACCCAAACTCAAGCTGTGAACACAATTGCTCTTTCAATTTACTGATCTGTTTTAGACCTGGCAAAAGGTGACAATCTTAATTGGAAACATTATTCATTCTGGCCTTATTCTCAAGGAAGGAAATGAGGTGACTCCAGGGGACAGCAGTCAGCTATCAGCAGATATCACAGATGCCTGGGGAGAAGGAAGATTCAGTGTGTTTAATGTCTGCTAGTAATTTTATTTTAATTTTTACTGGCACTTTGATACTGGTACAGCTGAGGGGTCAATAATGTCACTGAAGTACCGCTGATGTCCATGCGATGGCAGCAGTGAATCACTGATGCTAAAATTGTATGAGCCATAATTGCTGGTTGTTTAGGTGAAGAGTCAGGGCAGTTTCCTTCATTTTGCAATCAGAATTGTTTTGATTTAAAACAGCAAACTAAATGCTAGAAATAAAAAAAAATTGAATATTTGTAAAAGCATAGAGAGAAATGCATTTATGTGGTAGCTTTTTGCATCAAACTAAACACCTCACTTGAAATGAAGCATCTGGTTTTGTAGTGGCAAATACAGTAATCTACCCCCAAAAGTTTAACCAGAACACTGAAAAGGGCTGCTGCTTTTGATGTGGTTACTGCTCTATTTTAGTTTGATATCTTGTTGAGTAGGATGTTGTAGCTTAAGTACAAAGGTAAATGCAATGTTAAGTTAAATGGATTGATCCTCTGTTCAAAGTTAAACTAAGCAACCTTAGTGCAGGTATTTTCAGGACATTAGGAAACATCTCTGTTACCTACAAACCCAGTACATTTTGAAAGGTGGGAGGAAATCCACGCAGACACAGGCAGAACGTACAGATTCCTTACAGACAGTGTGAGATTCGAATCCCGGGTCCGATTGCTGGCGTTGTAACTGCTCCATTAACCATGCCACCCAGTTTTGGCCAAAAGTGATCGTGTTTTTTTTTGTCCTCTCCCACGATGTCAAGTGTTTTGTTGAAATAATGATTTTTATCTGGAGTGATGTTTAAATTAACTCTCATCTGGGAACTCCTGAATTGTTCTTCTCCTCTGGTCAGGGATCTGCTCTCAGCCACCAGGAGCAGTATGAAGCTTGGAGAAGAACATAGTGCCACCAGGAGCAGACTGACATCCTTGCGGAACAGGGAGATGACCTCAGGGCGCAGGTAGACATCCGGAGAGATATCCATGGGGTGCGGGGAGATGTCTGCATTTGTGAGCTCCTGATTTCTGGACAAACAAACATAGGTCAGCACATCATCAAGGGGTGAATGGCTTGTACGGTAATATTCCATGTTCAAACTGTGTGGCTTTGTTATAATTGTAAAGACAACAGCAGTGTGCAAGAGTTCTTAACTAAGGCAAATGACAAGATAGTTAAAACTGCTGGTCATTGCTGCAGAACCTGGGACACCTCAAATGCATGTTGGATTAGGCAACTGAACAATAGTTTGAATGAAACAAGTGCTGTGATAGTAGTTAAAACACAGAAATGCTGAAGGAACTCAGTTGGTCTTGCAGCGCCCATAGGATATAAAGATATATATCGGGCCTGAGTCCTCCTTTAAGTTACAGGCAGCGTCTGAATTAAAGACTGAGGACAGAAAGGGGGAGGAATGGGCGACACTGCAAGACTGGCTGATTTCCTCGAGCATTTTTGTGTTTTTACTGCTCAATAGTTTCCTTTCACAATTATGCCGTGCTGTAGCAGACCACATGATTGTGAAATAATTTTACTGTTGTCAAAGCCATCAAATAATTCTGCCAGTGATTGTGTACATTCTTCAATGCAAAGTTCATTACTTGTCTTTTTTTAATACCCTGCTTGTCCACCTCTTACAGCCTTCTCTGAGTAGGCAAAGATATATGAGGGAACTTGCTTAGTGAAAAGAGACCCCCACTCTATATTGCTCCTTCTGTAGGAACCCTCTGTTATTTAGAGTTTGGGTGTGTCAAAAGTGGAGGTGAGACCATTGGCCAAAAAATAATTGCTTTTGTACGAAAGGGTGATTAAATTTTAATAACCTTAGGGACCTACAGGTGATGGTAGTAACTTTGAACAGCTGAGAAGGAATGTGTTGGAAGATTATGAATATGAAGATATGGAAGTTTACAGAGATGGGGTTTACATTTGGATATCAGGGTTTAATATTCAAAGCTCTATTCATTTCAAAAGGGACATGGATGCTATTATTCGGATTTATTGTCAGAGTATGGACGTGACATCACATACAACCCTGAGATTCTTTTTCCTGCAGTTGAGGCAGAATTGCCACTTAACGGTAGTGCAGAAAAAAACTGTACACACTGTACACATGTAAACAGATAAAGAAATGTAAACAAACTGCAAGACAGAGAGAATAAAAAAAATCAATAAAGTGCAAAATTAAGAGACCTTAAAAGAGTCCGATTGAGTTTGTTGTTGAGGAGTCTGATGGTGGAGGGGTAGCAGCGGTTCCTGAACCTGGTGGTTTGAGTCTTGTGTCATCTATACCTCCTTCCTGAAGGTAGCAGTTAGGGTTAGGGTGCTGGAAGGTGTGGATCCTTGATGATTGCTGCTACTCTCAGACAGCAGCGTTTCCCGGAAGATGTTCTTGATGATGGGGAGGGTTTTTCTTGTGATGTTTTGGGATGTGTTCACTACTTTTTGGAGGGCTTTATGCTCAGGGGTATTGATGTCCCCATACCAGACCGTGATGCAGTCAGTCACCACACATCTGTAGAAATTTACCAGGGTTTCTGATGTCATACCAAATCTTCACAAACTCCAGAGGAAGTAGAGATGCTGATGTGCTTTCTTCACAATGCCATTTGTGTGTTGGGTTGAGGAAAGATCCTCCGAAATAGTGACTCCCAAGAACATAAATCTCCTCACCCTCTCCACCTCTGATCCCCAAATGATCACTAGATTGTATACCTCTGGTTTTCCCTTTCTGAAGTCAATAATCAGTCACTTGGTTTTGGTGACATTCGATACAAGGTTGTTGTTGATGCACCATTCATGAAGGCTTTTTTTAATCACCGTGCAAGAATATTTTGACATATTAAAACTTACAGTGTCAATATCCATAGGGATGGAGTTAAGAATTTGTGGGGTCTACCCAAATTCTTGTAATTCATCATACAGTAGGATGAGATCAGGAAAGAGATTTGCATAGGTAGACAAGAATGTTTTTAACTATTCAAGAAATATGGGCAAGTTTACTTTTTAAAAATCTTCCTTTTATTTGTAGGTATTGTAGTTACATGCTCATTGGTTGAATTTACTTGTTATTTTTGCAGTCGTGTAGGATTCACTCATGTCATATTGGGAAGTTGTAGCAACAGGAGTAAGTCATTTGATTAGCTGCTTTTCCATGGTCGCAGTGTCCTGGAGAAACCTTCTTCCATGTTCATCACTGACTGCACCAAGAGAGAAGTAGTCATCTTTCTGAAGGCAATAAATGCTATTGTTAAGTACATTCACTATGCTATTGCCTGAAGAACATGTGCATTAAGGTGCTTTCAATCTATATCATTGTAATGGATATGTGAGCTGTTTTTATAGCCTGTCTGCATCTATCCTGGTTAAGCGTGCCCAGACCTAAGACAATATGTGCATCGCGCCTGCACTGAGTGAATGCTCAGGCATACTTGGACTGACCAAAACAGCTTGCTTAGTGGGTAATAGGCTAATAGACTTAAAATATGACAGGACATCACAAAAATAGGTTTTACCTAAAATTACAGTATGCGATCGGAAAAAATTTAAGGTGTCTTGTGTGATCAGCAGCCCAAAATCCATAAGATGTACCCAAAAGTGTTCAGAAAGCAATATATTTGTTTTCTACTCTTATTAATGAAAAATGATTCAAGTGGGGATGCTTCCTTGATCACTGTTGGGCAAATGTTATGAAGTTAAGTTTGTCAGAAGATAGCTCGTTCATTGAGAAAGCTTCTTCTGTGAACAGACAAGCAAGTTATCTCTTACATTCATACCGCAGAGTAAAGAACACAATTTATAGCATAAGGAACTACAATGAAACCATTAAAGGCCTAATAGAGTCCACCACCTTCATCCTAACAGTCAGCACATTCCAAATACTTACTGCTTGTTAAGTTTCAAAAAGGGACTTACAATGGGAACAGTTTCTCTATTTTTAGGGTCATGGGGTTCATTCAGCCGCCTTTGGGCTGCGGAGAGGATATAAACTGTAGGTTAGAATAGGGCAAGGCGACTGTACAAACAATGATCAGTGCATTGTTGGACAGTTCAAGAGCAGGTGTATAATGAAAAATCAAAGGGATAGACCAGAAAAAGGCCAAGTTCCACAAGGAGTAAAGGAACCAAACACCTTAATTGGAAGTTGTTTAGCTGATAAATGGGCCAGCAATGGAAGATCATCAAATATGAAACAGATGGAGCACAAACCAAATACATTCTTTAGGGGAAAAAACCTGTACTGAGGCTTAAAGGAGAATGTGTAAGTTGCACCTTATGATATGAATAGTCAAACTGGATATAGGAACTACAGTCAGGAGGTAATATAAAAAGTAGTAAGGAGTTTGTATTATAAATTTACATTATCATTTTATTATTACTGCTTCTGACTTTCATAAGTATGAGTGGCTGCATAATGTGAACAGGAGTGTACCTTGTCAAACAAAATGATAGTCCCACAGAACAAATCCGGAACTGTTCTACCCTGAAGCAAATCAACAGCTTACATGTTTATTAGAACAAAAACTGCCAGTATTTTTAATCCTGCTAACTCCTTTCGAAGCAATAAAACTTTTTAAAAGGCGCACACCATGTTATTATTTGTAAATAAATGCAGTTGACAAAATATATATACATATATATATATATATATATATATATATATATATATATTTAAAAAAATATATATATAACACACAAACTGAAATTTGCTTCTTTTTGACTTTTGGAGTTGAATAATCTTGCCCCCAAAAGTTCGAGATCAAATTTATTTTTCATCCCATTTTACTAGAAAAACCAGATGGAACAGTGTTCTCTGGTCCACTTTGCAGAACAGTGGGAAAACTCGTGTACGGACAGAATACACATATACATATACACAGAACACATGTTAAAATAAATATTCCTAATAAATATTAGTTGTTTTAGCTATTATCTTAGTCATTCAGCATTCTCGTGGGAAGAAGCTGTTCCTCAACCTTGTAGGTTCTAGTTCTGATACTTCTGTTTTATTTTCCCAACGGCATTTGCTGGAAGATGCTGCGCTCGGGGGTCCTTCCTGATTCCCTGATTTTGTGATCCCTCTTCAAACAATGGTACCAGTAAATCGGGTGGGGGTGGGGGGCTGGAGAGAGCAAACCCAGTGATCTTCTCTGCTGCTTTCATGGTCCTGTGGATTGACCTCTGATTTGATGCTCTACAACAGGGGTTCCCAACCTGGGGTACATGTACTCCCAGTGGTACATTTGCACTTTTCAGGGGGTACATTGGGTCTGAGAGAATAACCACTTGGTATTGTAATCTGCAGTCAGATTGCACAATGTCATGTTTTTTTAATCCTTAATTTTTAGGGGTACATGGGAACCTATAAAAATGCCCAAGGGGTACAGAGGAACAAAAAGTTTGGGAACCCCTGCTCTACAACAACCTAACCACATTGATGTAGCTGATGAGGATGGTCTTGATAGAGCTCCTGTAGAAATTTGACAGAGCAGTGGCTGATAGCCTTGCCCGCCTCAGTCTTCTAAGGAAGTACAGATGCCGTTGCGCCTTCATGACAAGTGAGGAGATGCTGTGTGTTCAGGATAAGTCACTTCTCAAGTGAACTCCAAGGAACTTGGAGCTCTCTTCTACTGAGCAATCAATGTGTAGTGGAGGGTGGTCATCCCTGCTCCTCCTGAAGTCCACAATCATCTTCATTGCCTTGTCCACATTGAGACTCAGTTTGTTGTTCTTACACCATTTCATGAGATTTTCCACCTTTTCTCTGTATTTTGACATCGTTGTTGATGATGAAACCAACTACTGTCACGACATCTGCAAACATGATGAGTCTGTTGGAGCTGGAGCTGGAGCTGGCATTGCAGTCGTGGGCTGGTAACGCGAACAGCAGCTAACTGAGCACACAGCCCTGAAGTGCACCCATGCTCAGATAAGCAGGATCGTGGACTAAAGTTCAGACTACCATCTCAGCGGTTTTTTTCCCCCAATGTCTCTCCTTCCCCAATGTCTCTCCTTCCCCAATGTCTCTCCTTCCCCAATGTCTCCTTCCCCAATGTCTCCTTCCCCAATGTCTTTCCTTCCACAATGTCTCTCCTTCCCCAATGTCTCTCCTTCCCCAATGTCTCTCCTTCCCCAATGTCTCTCCTTCCCCAATGTCTCTCCTTCCCCAATGTCTCTCCTTCCCCAATGTCTCCTTCCCCAATGTCTCCTTCCCCAATGTCTCTCCTTCCCCAATGTCTCTCCTTCCCCAATCTCTCCTTCCCCAATGTCTCTCCTTCCCCAATGTCTCTCCTTCCCCAATGTCTCTCCTTCACATCAACCCGGAAAATCTCCAAACACAAAAGTTTTTCCTACAAGTACCCTCTGACCCCCATGATCTATTTTGGCAATCTGCTGCATTGTGCACAACCCCCAACCTTCCAATAGAACAATGGTGAGGTAACATCAGCAAAAAAATATCTCATTGTGCCCTTTGAAAGGGCAATGCATGTCATCCCAACTCGTTCACTTTTGAAAGGAACTGCTAAATCCACCATTATCACTCTGACAGGCAACATATTCCAAATACTATACTAACCACTTGCTGAGTTTAAAGGAGGGACTGTCAATGGGAACTCTGTTTTTTCTTCTAGTCCTAGACCTCCAATAATCCTCTCAATTTTTTGTTCTCCAAGGAGAACATTCACAGCATCTTCAGTCCTTTCCCAGAAAAATGCAGGAACAAGAAATTAGGAAGGTTCAAGAACCTTTTCTTTTGGACTCCACTTATCTGCTTATGAAGCCAGGATTCCATACAATTTACAAGCTGTTTCCTTATCTGTCCTTCTCCCTTCAAAGATTTATGCATCTATTCTTGCATCAGTTCCATGTCTTATAGATGTGATTCCCAAAGTGGGCAGAGGAAAGATCCAAGGGGGCAGTGAGGAAAAAGGTGGTGGTCCGAATGTTTGTTTGCATCTTGGTTATGTGGTCTGGAATATTGGGCCTCGAAATTTCTGGCTGGAAAATGACGGGTGAACGAATATGCCAGGAGATCTGGCCACAATCCTACTGCAGCGAAGTATTCTGTTGCCATGCACTGGTCCACCCCTTCTGACACTGCAGCTCCAGCACTGCTTCCTGCAGGGCCTTGGTGTGGCCCGGAGGAGTTTTGTTCCATCTAAAATGTTTAAATTGTTCCCTCTAAATCCAAATCCAAGACAATAATATTTTTCAGGAAATGCCTTGGTGCTTTAGCTGATAGTCTGAGAAAGTACCATGATCCTGTTTCCTGTTCTAAAGCCAAATTCTTATCCAAGTTCCTGTAGGTCTTTTCATTTTGTGGATTTCATACTTGCCAATTAGTCTTGTATGTGATACTTTTTATAAGTGCATATACTGTATACCACAACAATCAAATAACCCTCACTAATTCTCAATAATATGGTTAGGGTAGCAGTTAGTGCAGCGACTTTACAGCGCCAGCGATCAGGACCGGGGTTCGAATCCCATGCTGTCTGTAAGGAGTTTGTTTGTTCTCCCCCTGTCTGTATGGGGTTTTCCTGGGGACTCTGGTTTCCTTTCACCCTTCAATATGCACTGGGGGTTGTAAGTCAATTGGGTGTAATTGGACATCATGGGCCGAAATGGCCTGTTACCACGCTGTATGTCTAAATTTGAAATTTAAATTTAAATCTTATCTTTTGCTTCTTTGACAAACCCAGTCAGGCCAGTTAAATACCAATTGCCTTTTACAATCCATGCTGGCTTCCATCAATTATCCAATAAATTTCTAAAGTTTCATTCAAGATTCCTTTATTGTCATGTAATAAATGCACAATATATGTCAATGTTTGCTTGCTTACAAAGAGGTGCCACTCGCCCCCTTCAGAGACACTGAGTGTCCATGGATTCTCATCCTGCCCTCCTGTAACCTCTACAGTGTCAACCTCCTACTGTCTATTTCATCGGTGAACCAGAGTTCCTAGTTCTGAACCTCTGATACGATGAGGAAACTATCAGCATCTGAAGCCCTTGTCACCATTGGAACCCTCACAAATTGTGGTGCTGGTATCTGGTTCTCACGAACAGTTCATTACATCCATGTGCTTATCCAGCAGACGCAGCCTGTTTGGATCATTCAGCTGATGAGACGCTCTCTGCAGCTATGCTTACCTTCCCTGTTGGGTCCTTTTCTTGGTTTCTTCTCAGCAGAGGGTGTCTCCCCCACTCTGGTGCCCTGCATCAGTCCGTTGAACCCCCCTCCCCAGATCCCGCAACCCTTGTGGTCTGCTGTCAAACAAGGGTGCCACCATCTCTGTGGAGTCATCTATATTAAAAAAATATACCAGCTCGTTCTACAAGCTATGTAAAACTTGTACGGGGTCATCATCATAACAACCGGGCAATTGGACCCCTAGGATTTTCTATATTTTAGTCATCTTTCCTTATTCTTTTAATTCAGATCTAACCTGTTCAATCTCTTTTCATAAAAAATCCTGCCCACAATTCAGGTGTTAGTTCATTAAATTTTTCTTAATTTCTTAATGTAATAAGGAAAAATGTAATGTAAAAAAAACCCGACAAATTTTGTGACATGTTCATGACAATAAATTCTGATTCTGAAGTCTTAAGAAGACTAATACTGTATTGCAGATGTGGCTTTGCCAATGTCCTACATATCTGAAGCATTACCTTCCTATTATTTGAATTTCTCTTTCACTGAGAGATGTTGTTACATGATTGCTATGCATGCCTTTTTTTGATCTTGCAGTGGCGGATCCAAATTCTCCTGCGCCTCAGAATTCTGTCATCTCTCACTACACTCAGATAATGGTTTTGCTTTCGAAATAGGCCATTATATTTTCCCACATTACCCTACACCATCCATATCATCCCCTGCTGCCTGTATTCGTTCTTTGCACAACTTAATTTCCTGCCTTCCTTTGGTAACCAGCTGCCTTGATCTACTGGTGCAGCTGGGAGTGCTTTACAGCCTTCATTAAATGGTTTAGGGGGCCACTTCAGGATTGAAGCCAAAAGGCTTCATTTATCCAAACTCCTAATGGAGCAATTAGGCTTAATGCAAACTAAATCAGTATTAAGGTTTTAGAATTCCTACAGATGCACCCTGTTTAGATGAGGTATGGGAGAGGAAAACTGGCAACGATTCTGGAAAATTTGTCCTTTTGACTACCCGCCACCCCTCGATCCTGGAAATGAATTCAATAAACATTTCAGTGAAATCATATCAGGGAGTAAAAATCACAAAGAAAGTTGATGTTGGAAAACTGAATTAAAAACAGAAAATACTGGAAATATTCCAGGCAGGTCAGGCAACTTCCGGAACATAGAACAGGCCCTTTGGCCCACATTGTTGTGCTGATTAAAATAAACCAACCCCAAAGCAATCTGACCCTCCCCCACCCTTCACAGCCTATATCAACTACTTTTCTTACATCCATGTGCTTATCCAGAAGTCTTAAATGTCCCGATTGAATCAGCCTCCAGCACCACCCCCAGCAATGCATACCAGGTTCTCATCACTGCATGAAAAAAAACCTACATCTGATACCTCCACTAAACTTTCCCCACTTCACTGTAAACAGATGTCCTCTGGAATTGGCCATTGCCACCCTGGGATAAAGATACTGGCTGTCCACTCTATGCCTCTCATAATCGTCACTCCAAAGGGTAAAGCCCTAGCTTCCTCAATTGTTCTTCATAAAATATAAAGGTGTGGTTGGCGTAGCGGTTAGCACAACCACCTTTACTGTGCCAGCGATCGGGACCAGGGTTCGAATCCCGCGCTGTTTGTAAGTAGTTTGTACGTTCTCCCTGTGTCTGCATGGGTTTTCCCCGGGGCCTCAGTTTTCCTCCCACTGTTCGAAATGTACCTGGGGTATCAGACAATGATTGTAACCATTTACTGCTCCATCAAGAAAAGTTCCTTGTCTTTTAATTTTGCATTGGATTACTGTCCTGCTACGTCGTCAAACAGCAACATCCGAAGCCCAACACTAATATAAAGTCTATGGGGTCTTAGTGCTCCAGCTTACAAATGTAAATAAAATGTTGAGCTATCATTATATATTTTTTAAGAAAGTAAGCTCTCAACCAGCATCACTGCCTGGTCCAATATATCAAAGTCATAGCACATGGTACATCAATTTTAATATATATTCTTTGTACCACATACTTAATTGCATGGAGGCAGAAAATCAAATATATGTGATGTTTCATGCAATGAAACTTTGTAGCTCTTTGGACTAAAACAGTGCCAATAGCATGGAGCTGAAAGTCAAGGCATTGATAATCAGGTTATTGGAGAGCAAAGGCAATTTGAGAGCACCTTCTAACATTTGTTGCTGATTGAGAGTGGATTGATTAGCAGTAACACTCTGAATGGTTGGCTGGTCCAACCATGATTAGCTATTGATAAATACAATACTGCAGGTGTTGCAACCTTGGACAAACAGTGAAAAGCTGGAGGGACTTGATGTGTCAGGCAGCCATGGTCAATTGGCATTCAGGTTGGGACACTTGATCAAACTGCAGCAGTTCAGAATACTGCCCATCACTGCTTCTCAAGGACAATTAAATAAGGTTAATAAATACTGAATTTGTCATCAATGCCAATATCTGATTAAATGAACTTCTTTTAAAAGGGAATTTAGTTTTGCTGGTTTTTGATGGATGTTTCATGGAGTTGAATATTGCATAACTGGACAGTCAAGGGATGTTCATGCCTTGGTTGAAACAAAAATCCGTGAATGTTAAATTGCGTAGAAAACCAAAAATAATGATTGATCTTGGATAATATTGCAGAACCCCCCCCCCCCCCCCCTAAAAGTGAAATCTGTCATTACCGGTCAACAAGAAGGGTAAGAATGGGAGAAGACAAGAAAAGGACAATGGAATAGGGTTGAGTTTGAAGTGTGCAGATGAATATTTGGGTTACATTGCAGAAAATAGGTGAGAAATGTGTCCTGTTGATAATCCAGAGGGTATAAACCAGATGGATCTAGAATTGTGGCACTTGAATGTTATAATGTTATTTGTTTAACTTGCTGTGTGACCTAACAATGTTAAACTTCAGCATCAATAATTGAGCTAATTGTCAAAGTACTCCAAAGAGGAAGGCTCCAAATTCATTGGAAGTCCATGTCTTTTCAAGATATTCTCCTCTGTGGATACGGATATCCTCAAGTATGTTCTGTGTTTATAATAGTTTAGCCAGGATCATCGTGGTAAAATGTTCATTGTAATGGGATCACAGGAGGGGCACAGTAGCTGAGAGGTTACGTTGCTGGATTAGCAGCCAGAGTTCTTGATCCTTAATGAAGGCAGTTAGGGAATTTAAATTCAAGTAATTCAATTAAATGTGGAATTTGAAAGAAAAGCAAATTTGAGTACCATGATATTGGTTCAGACGGAAATTTTTACCCATTCTGTGTAACATGATGTGGTACTGGAGCCACCAATGTGGTTGATAACTTGGTTAATTCTGGGGCAATTATGGTTGAACAATAAATCCTGGGACTTCCAGTGGTGCCAACATCCCTTGAATGGCTAAACAGCAAAAAATGCTATTCATGCCCATCAGAAAATATCAACAAATTTTGTCAGCAGAGAAGAAAACTGTTAAATAAGTGAAAATAAATTCATAAACTACTTTTAGAAAATCTTGCTGGTGAGACTGAAGGTGGTCCTGAAATTAGTCCTGAGGTACAGTTAGTGCAAAGCTATTATGGCACCAGTGATCTACGTTTGATTCTGGTACATACTGTCACCAAGGAGTTTGTATGTTCTCCCGCATCTGAATGGGTTTCCTCTGGGTCCTCTAGTTTCCTACCACCATTCAAAACGTACAAGGTGGGGGGGGGGGGAAGAAGAGAATCATGGCATATTGAGATTATTTGGGTTGCACAGGCGTGAGCTGGAAGGGCCTGTACTATGCGTAAGTCTACATTAAAGAAAATATATAAAAATGATTTGCTTATTGTAGACGGTTGGGGACATGGAAATCATTCTAAAGCCATAACCTTGATTTAGTATGATCTTCACACTGGGATGGGTAACAGATAAAGATCATCACTGCAATGCCATGAATGATTTTTACCAATGTACTGTGCTGGTATATCAAGTGACAGGGTTGCACTGTGTGTTGTCTGAATTATTGATTGAAATACCCCAATTCAGTGCCATCACTGGCTGACACCTGAGGCTATTCTCATTGTTTAATTATAGCTGCTACAGCTAAAAGCTTATTATTCATTTTATAGAACAACTAGTAAATGGAGCCATTAACCAAGTTAATTTTGGTTTCATTCAGAGTGTTAGCCTACAGAATATGATTACTTTTTTACCAAGAGCATTAGAAAATGGATTATTAAGTAACTGCAATGTGAAAGGCTGGTGTAGAAATTGCAGGGGCTTTGGCAAAAATATTTAAAATGCCTTTAGCCCTGGGTGTGGTGCTGGAAGATTGGAGGGTAGCTCGCGTCGTTCCATTGCTTTTTTTTTTAAAAAAAGGCTCCAAAAGTAACCGTGGAAATTGTTATTGGAAGGTGTTCTGAAAGATTGATATATAAGTATTTGGATAGCCAGGGACTGATTAGGAATAGTCAACATGGCTTTTTGCATGGTAGGTCGTGTTATACCTATCTTAGAATTTTCAAGGAGGCTACTAGAAAAGTTGATGAAGGAAAGGCTGTGGATGTTGTCTCCATGGACTTAATAAAGGGCTTTGACAAGTCCCCACATGGGAGGTTAGTTCAGAAGATTCAGGCACTAGGTATCCATGGAGATGTGGTAAAATGGATTTGAAATTGGCTGAATGGGAGAAAACAGAGTGGAAGTGAATGATTGCTTCTCAGATTGGAGGCCTGTGACTAGTGATGTGCCTCAGGGATCGGTGCTGAGACCATTGTTGTTTGTTGTATGTATCAATGATCTGGATGATATTGTGGTAAATTGGATCAGCAAGTTTGCTGATGAGACTAAGATTGGGGACGTTATGGACAGCGAGGAAGGCTTTCAAAGTTTGCAGAGGGATCTGGACCAAATGGAAAATGGCAGTTGGAATTTAATGCAGACAAGTGTGAGGCTTTGCATTTTGGAAGGACAAACCAGGTAGTGTGGTGCAACTGCTGTATACTTATGCTCTGTGATTAGTAAAGGATTGCTTAAGGTGGAATGTGAGTGGAAAGTAAAAGTTTGGAAAAGCACTGTTTTAATTGTACCTAATTGACTTATTATGTGCATGGTGTCATAACTCCAAATGAAATGGGTCAATGACAATTTTTCTCAATTAAAATATTTCAATAACAATTGGTCTAGAGCAATAGTTCTCAACTCTCCCTTCCTACTCATATGCCACCTTAAGCAATCTCTTACTAATCACAGAGCACTTATGGTATAGGGAATACATAAGATGGAATGTCAGTTTTAAAATGAGTGTTGCCCATCCCTGATCTAGAGCCCTTCCATTAATAGGCATTGAGGGGCTGAGACTGCGGGAAAGCCCTTCAAACAACAGAGCGGGAAGAAACAGCAAGGTGTCACAGCGGTGATAATGGTGTAAATAAAATTGAATGTAACAAATGCAAAGTGACTGGAATGTATGAGTATGAAAATAAGGGTGGGAACAGATTTTGAACAGTTTTCCCTTTGTTAATCATTTTTTTTGTGAATAAAGTCTATTTTTGGTTTTAAAAAAAAAAGTCCACTACTTGCGCAAGTACACAAATCAGAATTAGATCAGGCCATGTGGAAATTGGCAGGAAAATGAATCACTGAGAAAAGGTCATGACAGGACTTGAGTATTTTGACCCTTGTGATTGTGGAAGAATGTTTATTTGCAACTGTGATACAGAAATACCCTCTTTTTCAATTGTTTCTTGATGAAGTATAGTCTTGAAGGGGCTAGCTTGATAGCAATAAACTGACAGGATAAACCATCTTCATTGAGAAAGATGGTGACGTGGTGTAGGCGATTCATGATGGGTTCATATTCAGGATCCAAAATTAGCATAATTTGTTTTTTTTTAAATCAATCAACTGGTGTAATTAGTAAAAGCACACTTGCAGATGTTGAAAAAGGAGAAACTATAATTCAGGGTTCAGTTATTTATTTTGCTTCTCTCTTTGTAATTGATCTTTCGTATACTCGGCCCAGATGTGTACCATGCGGTTTGTACATGAATGAGTTAAAACATTATTCATTCAGCGTCTGTGTTCCTGTGTCCCTGATGGGTTTCTTAATTAGTCTGATGGGTGTTCTTCCATTAGGCTATATTGTATTACCTACAGAAACTAAATCGGTCCATTTGTATCATGCCAGAGCAGCTGGCAGCATGGCCCTGGTAGACTATTTCAGAAAGGCTTCTGAAGGCCCGAGGCCAGAACTCCTTTAATTATGCCTAAAGCACTTTGTCAAATGACTCCTGGTGGACATCCCCCTCAGTCATTTTCTTAAACTGAACATGGACATATTTGAATACTAAATGCCCGAGTTGAAAACTGAAGAGCTACAGGTATATGCAATTTTTGAGAGGAAGGCAACTTGGTAACTCCACAGTACTTGTTCTCTTTCCTCCCTTTGGTTCAGAGCTCTGATTTGTTATTTTTTTTTAAACCGTACTTTTTGGTGAGCAAACTGATAGCTAGAAATTGAAACAATACTATCTGTTTTCAATGGGCAAATTGTACCAAAAAAAAGCCATTTTCCTTGACTATTTCCTGTTGAAATTTTGTCCATTGAGAAAATGGGATCTGCACTTCTCGTGATCTATGCTAACATATGCTGCTCTAATGCATCTGGTGTTTCCCTGGAATCTGATATCCATCTTTTGGCATTATCCTCCTGTGCATAGTACCCATTTCTGTGACTTGCTCTCAGCACAATAAGCTGCAAAAAGAAGTGAAATGAAGGCTCCAGGTGGGGATACCAATGTTTTGTTCACACCCAGTTCCATGTCTAATAGACAGACGTCAGTACGCTGTTCTGCACTCATGGGTCCCTTCATGGGCTCATACCTCACGGTCGTTTGGTTGCATTCTCACTCGAGGGTCAAATTGGGCTGGAGAAGGATTCTCCACCCCCCCCCCCCCACCCCATTTTCTTCATGCACATGGAATGCTTTCACATTGCATTAGTGTGGCTGCAAAATGTAGATCATTCTTCATCTTCCTTCCCACTGATTAGAGCCTCAGTAGTAAGGTGTGTTGTGAGCCTAGCTGCCAGCTGCTGGTAGCAAATGCACAAGTAGAGCTTTTGGACCTGATTCAAAACCACACAAATAATTTTTATCTTCGTTTTTAATTAAAATCATCCCAGTTTTTGTTTATTGTGGTTCGTCCAGTTGGGCTCAAGCTAATGCCAATTTAGCAAGCAACAAAGGGTTAACTCCAATTTCAGAGCTTGTACCTTTTGAGTGCCTAATGTTTTCCTTTGAAATTTTCTTTTCCACTATTTTGTATATTTATAGTAATTCTCTCAAACAGACAGCCAACTTTAATAAATAGTGGGAAAGGAATTCATGCACATATCTGCATACTAAATCATTTAATCTATTATGTTTTCAAAAGAAATTACAGGGGCCTGGGATTCTAATTTCTCCCATATTTACACTCACTCATAATATCAGCTAAAAGTTATGACAGGGCCGTATGTCAAACAGAGCTGTGTGAGGAGTTGTGAAAGGAGGAGGCCTTTTCTCAGCCTTTCTCAGCCCATGCAAACTCGAGCCAAAATGCCTTATGGGAAGAGTGATTACCTGTCTGAAAAGTCCATTATTTTTGCCCCATTTAGAATAGTACTTTTATTTTTTATAGGGATGAAACTAGGCATTTGTAACTGGTGGAGTTCCCTGGGGATTGGCTCTTGGCTCTCTCTTGTTTACTACTTTCATTCACTTTTCTTGCAGGAAGGATCAAAAGATAAAGTTTCCTAGTTTGTTAATAACATGACAATAAGTGGAAGGGCACGTCATGATTCTTCATCGGAATAGGAATTGATTGGGAGATTGGGTGAAAACCTGCCAGGTGGTTTAATGTGGAAAGATGGGAGGTCATTCTCTTGGGTGAAAGGAATCAAAATGTGGATCATTGTTTTGATAGATAGAGAATACAAATGAGTGAAGTTCAGAGGTATTCTAGTGCATGAATCACAGAGTTAGTCGTTAAAAAGGGAAGTGACATGTTGGCCTTTATTGCAAAGTGGTTGGTGCACAAGAACAGGGAGGTTTTGTTATAGTTGTAGACTGTTGCTGGGGCAACACCTGGAATACTGTGCAGAGGTTTGCCAGTGGCTATACTTCGTGATGAGTTTGAGGGGATTTGCTATGTCACCAAAAACTTGAAAATTTCCGCAGGTGTACTGTGGAGAGCTTTCTGTCTGGTTGCATCACTGTCTGGTATGGAGATGTCGATGCACAGGACAGGAAAAACTCCAGAGGGTTGTTAACTCGGCCAGTAACATCACGGGCATCAATCTTCCCTCCATCAAGGACATAGACAAGAGCACTATTCCCTCTAAGCTCTGCATGTGTGTGTGTGCAGGTTCACCCATTTCACAACTAGCGCACAATTAATGTGTGCACAAAAGGTTACCGAGTTCAAAGTACAAAATAAAATCTTAACTAAATATGTAACTTTGTAGAATGCAATCATACTTATATTAAAGCATGCCAATACATTTTTATTAGCCATGAGAGATAGGTTGTGCCAAAATGATCTTGAAACAATTTCAACTTTACATTTGCACAAGTGTTCAGTGCACAAGTACTTTTGTCACAGGAAAAAAAAAGCACATCATAAGATTTTTGCACACACCGACTACTTTAAAAATGAGAGGAAACATGGGATAACATGGGTGTCTTAAGAAAGTGGCTTCTAACCGAAGGATCAGCACCATCCAGGCCATGCCCTCATCATGAAGGAGGTACAGGAGCTTGAAGACCAGCACCCAGCAGCACAAGGTAAACCTCTTCCCTCTGCCATCACATTTGTGAAGGGACAATGAGCCGCAGACATTACCTCACTTTCTCCTTTATTTTTGTGCACTTTATTTATTCTGAAAAGTAATTTGTAGCAATATTTGCTGCTGCAAAATGATGAATTTTGTGACATAATCTATGAAAACAGATTCTGATTCTAATTCAGAGTAGTTTTAGTCCCTTTACCTAAAAGAAGGGTATAGAAAATTGGGGAAAGTTCAAAGATTTGCCAGGCTAATTTCTCTGAGGTTTGCTCCATCACGAGATGCTGGACACTCTAGGTCTGGATTAGTTAGAATTTAGAAAAATGAGGGGTGATTTTATTCAAACGTACAAGATCCTCAGTAGACTTGATCGAGTTGGCATTAGATGTTGTCACTAGTCGGAGAGTCACCAACAATGGGACACAGCAATAAAATAAAGCACTGAACCGGTCAAAGAGAAAATCCTGGTTAACATCTATCTAGAGCAATTTGTACATCATTAGTGGATGAACGAGCTTTCTCTAACATCAGCTCAATAGAAAAAATTGAAAGCCATTAATAATATGACATGGCCATCAAATAACATGGAAGAACTCTATTGAAGCTCAGTGCCTGATGGGTTAAGGTAAAAGAACAAGCATTGTATCTCTTGGAGTTGCATCAGAGGTGCCATGTGCAGGAAAATGGATATTGGTTGAGAAGGAAGATGCATTCTGCTTTCCACGAATGCTACAAACCTATTACCTCCTATCTGCCCATCTTCAAAGGACCCAAACAATTTTCCCAGGTCAGTAAATGGATTAATCGTGCTTCCTGCCACTTATTTGCTGCTCATAATATGACCTTCTATAGACTGGGGCGAAGAATGGAGATTGGTTAATCACTTTGTGCACCATCTCTGATCTGCGAGAATTTTGTGAGCTTTAGAATTGAAGCCATTTAATTCCATTTGCACTCTGACCTCTGTGTTTTCAACCTTCTGTAGAACCTAACAAAATAGGAGCCAGGAGTCGGCAGTCCAATCTTTTCAGCTTGACCCACCAGTCAGCAAATTCATGATGCCATTAATGCTATTTTCCAGCGCTAACTCCATTATCCTTGATTCGCTTTAATGTTCAGAAATCTTTTAATCTGTCATGAATGAACATGAGGTTCAAGATTCCTTTTTTCAAAATTATTTGTTGAGCATCAAAAACCACTTCATACACATTATACAGATATACACTGTGGTCCTATTTTCTTGTCTTAACAAGAAAACTAACACACACATACACAAACGGTCACATCCCCCCTCAGATACATGCCCAGGCCCCCCACTCCTTGACTACCTTGGCACTTTTACTGACAGTGTCATTCATGTATTACTGATTGTACTGGTACAGCAGTCTCACAATTGGTCTTTTACCCTGTAAGCACTCATAATTTGGAGACAAAACGTATAAAGGGTTGTCACTTGTGGAAAAATTTTCTGGTGGACTCTTTTAATGTATATTTAGTTTTTATCCAGTTTAATAAAGAAAGTGAGATCCTTAATCCATTGTGTAATAGAAGGACCTGTATCAAAATTAGATGTTTGGCTAATATGAATGCTATTGCATCTTTATGCAGGAAATTTAGAGTAAATTATGCCGAAGAATGTTAAATGACAAGTGATGGTGTTTTATGAAGCTGTTCTGCACTTCAGATATAATCTTTGGTAACATTCCTTTTAGTGGAGATGATATGACCTGGGCAACACTTTGACATCAGCATTAAGCAGAGATAATGGCCTATAGGGGCCACATGACGTGGGATCCTTGTCTTCAGGAGAAAATTTCTTGATGCTTGGGTTAAAGTAGTTGGAAAAAATTCTTACTCTAGAGCTTCATTAAACATTGATATAATAATGGGGCTAGTTTATCATTAAACTTTTTTATAAAACTCCATTGGAAATTTGTCGGAGTGAAGTTCTATGTGACCGCTTTGCTCTGATTGACAGTGTAGTTTCATCCAAAGTGAGTGAGGCGTTCAGCTCCTTAACCTGGTCAGGGTCAATGACCGGAGTTGTTGTAATATTGTTAAGAAATGGGTTCATTTTGGTGTGATCAGAAGCGTATTCGGATTTGTAGATGACTCACAGAAATATTTAAAGGCAGCATTGATTCCCGTGGGATCAGATGTTATGTTATTGGGAGCGTCTCTAATTTGGGGTATCATCCTTGATGCGGCCTGACATTTCAGTTGGAGTCTTTAATGAAAAGGTGAGTGTCCTGCAAAAATAGTATCTCGGGTTTTAACCTGTTCAGATGGGATAAAACTTTTGATTTTTTTTTTGATAGGGCTTCCCATTCCTCTGATGCTCCAACTGAGAAGTCTGACAGGTTTCTCTTTCCCCCCACCCCCCCCCCCCCCCATCTGCCGGAAGTGCCTGATTCATTGGATTATATATTTAGATTCTTTTGGGCTGTACCACCCTAATTGAGTACAAGTGCCAAGGTGGTCCCCCTCCCAACATACACAACACAAACATAGCTGCATACACACCCACATACTTACTACACTCATCTCCTTATTAAGACTAAGCTGTTGGGGTGGGGGGGGTGGGGGAAGAGAAACACTTTATATCCACATGGTCCAAATATCTTTACTCCTAAGCAAGGACTTGAAAAGTGATCTTCAGTAGAAAAGAAATCATAACCATCCCTCCTGTGACTTTTGAATTAGATTTACAGACATATTGCAAGGAACTTTAGTCAGCCCTATGTGGTTCAGCCCAATAAATCTGTGCATTTGTTTAATAGTAGTAATGCTGTATTATACAAGTCTTGGAATTCCGCCTTAACAAATTTGGAAACTGCAGGTTAAAATAAGAATGCCCAACAAGTGGCAGAGCCCTATTGCACTCGCACTTTAATCAGATGTTTTTCACCATCTTGACTTGTACTCTCACTTCTTCAGCCGAGAGGAAATCCTTCACCTCATCGTCGTAAATGATTTGTAGTCAACCTGGGAAGATTAATTACAGGGTACGCAGTTCCCACCTGACGTCGTTGAATGCCGCTCGGGCCACTTTTGCAGTAAGAATGGAGAAAACTGAGGTAGTCATCCTCTTCAGTTTTACCTCATGGTATTCTCTAGCACAGCAAAAGACATTCATAATAAAGACTGGCCACTATTGCCCACAGGTGCTCCCCAGCCCTGGTTTCGGCTGTAGGGTGCGGTGTGCCCAGTCCATCAGTGGTTCTTTATCCCATCTCAACCCATCTTTTCATAGAGCTGGTGTGTTTTTACCCATCCTGATGTTACTTCTCTGTGACCTCGGTTCTAAATCCTTTCATTTGTTTTCCTGCTTTACCATATTGGTGGTGAGAGTTTTAATTTTATTTTGCATTGAGTAGATGTCATCAGTACACCCTGACACTGAACATTCCTTCTCGCCAACAGTATCTTTAATTTCTCTCATTTTGGTGTCTTGGAATACTTTTCTCAGACATGATTGCATTTTTACAGTCTGTAGCACAGACTAAAGGGCAGCCAGTTCATCTCCATTTTAATGGTCTCTACAATTTCTTTCCAAAGTTCAGTCAGCACTGCTAGCTTTAGCCACTCAGTCAGTTTCCTGTTATTCCTGGTCTGACAGTGAGCTGCCTGAGGAGACAGGATCAGGCAAGACTGAGGCTTCAGTCTGTGGGGTAGGCCTCTGGGGTTGCTGTATGCTGTCACTACTTTTCGCCTTCTATTAGGCACTTGAATACTTCAAAATCCACTCCTGTTACTTCAAGACATTGCCAACTATAATCAAATGGTGCGACAGTTTCTGGATTGCTGTTAAATAGTATTTTATTAATACAATTCACAGGAGCTCTATAGGTTATGACTTACTCCATCAGTCACTCTTTAGCACCCCCATTCAAGATTCCTTTATTATCATGTAATAGTACAGAACATGTAATATTACATGAAATTGCTTTCTGCAAGCTATAAGGTAGACATAGCATCACCACTAGAATCACCCGGAGCCCTTTACAGTAAGAGAGAAAGAGAAGCAAAAGAATCCCTTCAGAGTCGCTGAGTGTCCATGGATTCCCCTCCAGTGCTCTCACAGTCTCTGCAATTACAGTCTCCTATTATATCCATTGGCAACTTTTATTTTGAAACTTTATTTAAAGATTTTATTACATGAATAAAACAAAGAAATTACATTTAAAGAAAAAATAAAAATGAAGTAATTATTGCAACACAACATTAATAACCTAACTTAAATCAATCTAACCCCCCCCCATATATACGACCACTAAAAAAAACTATATATAAAAAACCCCACCCTTCCCCCAAAATAAAGAGTGAAGAATTAATAAAGTTAGTAATATATATATATATAAAAACCACTCACAAACAAAAGAAAACAAGTAAAAATATTAATAAAAAAAAGTTATCAAATCTAAAATATCACACATAAAACATATTTAAATCAGACTTAATTGCAAGTACTTAACAAATGGAGTCCACTTCAGCTTATAAAAAGACATCTTATCTTGAATTGAAAAAGATATCTTTTCCATAATTAAACAAGACTTCATCTCTAAATACCACCTATCTAAGGTTAGTATATTTCTATCTTTCCAAGTAAGCGCTATACATTTCTTAGCCACTGCTAAGGCTAAATAGATAAAAGAAATCTGATAATCATTTAAGCCTAAATCGATTAATGATTGCATATTCCCTAATAAAAATCCATTGGCAACTTGAGCTCCAGATCCAAATCTGATGTGATCAGGAAGCCTTGGGGGTCTCCAGTAGCTCACAACCTATGTGGGTCTCCTGACTGTACATCGCCCCGCATCCTGCATGGGTACCTCAGCTGCTGAGCCCCTCGCTGGTCTGCTGTTGTGGTCACCTTCCCGGTAGGGTCCTTCAGCTGCTGTGCACCTCGCTAGTACGCTGCCTCGGTCACTGTCCTGAAGAATCATCTCCTTGCTCCTTCTCGAAGGGACAGTTTGTCACGTTTTCTCTGTGGTGTGGATTGTGCAGGGTCATGTGAGCTCTCTGTCAGGAATCTGGTTGGAATGTGGAGGGTTATGTTTCCTCTCTGGCTGAAGCCTAGTCGAAACCCACCTCACCTGCGAATCAAGGGTTAGATCTGCTTATCTCTGAGGTTAATGCATAATAGGACATGGGAGTTGACATGTGATTGGTATCAATGGTTAGATCTGCCTACAGGTGTGGCATGATTGGTCCTGCATTGAAAAAGTTACTCTCCCCCTCACTCATCCTGGAATGCAGGTTTAATCTATGTACTTGTTAATTGTGACCATTGGTAAATTGCAGGCAGCTCTGGATGGCTGACTGCAATGGGCCTGACCTGATCCTGAGCAGGGACTAGACTGGAGACCAGATTTATGTGCATGTTCTCATTAACTTGTTATGTGGCATACTGTGCCTGTATTTGATGGAAGCTGAACAAGTTGAACCCTCATTTCTCTGTGTACTGTGTGCTGTGTATGTTAGTCTGTCAGAATGAGTCCGTTTATGAATTCCCCTGTGTATAAAGACTACTGTTTGTTCATAATACGTGTCCAGACTTGATTCTATTTGAACTCATTGTACCTTTTCTTGAATAGAATAGAATTGAACACCTTCCTCTTCAAGTCTCTGGAGTAGAAAGTTCCAAAGGTTAACCACCTGCTTTATGAAGTAATTTTACTTCATCTCATTCCAAGATGACCTACACGTGCCCAGTCCTAGTCTCGTCAGATATCGTCCCTGGATCTCGTCTGTCAAGCCACTTAGAATTTTTGAATGGCATACTGGTTTGCGCCATACCTTTACAGTGTGAGTGACACAGGTTTAAATCCAACGTTGTCTGTAAGGAGTTTGTACATTCTCCCCGTGACCTGTGTGGGTTTTCCCCTGGTTCTCCGGTTTACTCCCACCCTCCAAGATGGGTTACATGGGTTTCCATGGCTAGAATATGCTTCTACTGTGCTGTATCATTAAAATTAGGTTTTGATGAGCTCTCCTCTTATTCTTCTTAACCCTAATGTCTTAATTCTCACCTTGTATGACGAATCTGCTCTCCCTGGAACAAGTCTTGAAAATCTTTGTTGCATTTCATCTATTACATATACCTGTACATCATATCTTTGGTAAGTAGACCAAAACTGAGCAAGATACTCCAGGTACAGTCTCACCAAGGCCCCAGACCAGTGGAATAAGAATTCCTGACTCCTGTTGTAATGAAAGCCAACATACCATTTTACATTACCGTACAGGCAGTCCCTGGGTTAAAAATGAGTTCCATTACCTTGCTCTGTCTTTAACTCAAATTTGTATTTGAGTTGGAACAAGCAATATGGTCCTTATTTAGCATCAGTTAGTTAAATGTTTATCTTAGTTCATAGCATATATATAGTACATATTTTACCTTTCTATGCATGTAAAACTCTTAAGAAACACTTCCAATTACACTACAACCTGGTGCTGGAGAGTCAGGGTTTGATTCTGGTGGGGGTGGGGTGGTGTTCCTACTGAAGTCAATTTCTTGAAGTAGGCATCAAGGGAGGTTTGTACAGAGCTTTTCTTTTTCTCTTCATAAATGGCCTTAAATCCCTTGGTAGATTTGGTACAGTACAAATACAGAACAGGAGTATTAGGATTTTTGCCACGTGAAACAAGGTGGAATCAGCTGCAAAGAAGTATCTGTTCATTTCCAAGGAGGGAGTAAAGAGTCACCAAACGGTTGGTTCACAAGTCACTTGTTAACCAGAGAGTGTACTGTACAGGTGCAATGTTCAAATCCGTACTTTTTAATTTCGAATGTTCCCGTGCTTGCGCTATGCGGTACACTACTCTCTTGCGATGCTGGGCAATGGCAGAATTGCGCGAGTGTATTGTGCAGCATATTCTCTTGTGATGATGACTCGACCATGCTCAAACCGGAAACTGACTGCATTCTGCTTCCTACCTGTTTCTTAAGTACGAGTTGTTTGTAACTTGAATGTTTTTTAACCCAGGGACTACCTGTACTTTGGGTGAAACATGAAAGTCTGCAAAGACTGTGCTTGTGGTCTGCAGTGAACTGGGATTCACTGGTAGTGTGTTGTGCTGATGGCTGACCCCACCCCCATCTGCTCACATATAACCCTGGTTTCCTGTCTAAACTCAGAACCCTTCTGAAGACGACTGTGAAACCCTACCCATAATTATAAGGTAATAAAAAACATTTGTATTCCCTCCAGTTATGAGGTTTTATTCACGCTACATGGTAAAAACACAAAAAATGCTGGAGGAACTCAGCAGGTCTTGCAGCATCCAAAGGAGGTAAAGATGTATAAGCAATGTTTTGGGCCTCAAAGTAGGGCTCAGGCCCGAAAAGTTGGTTATGCAGCTTTACGTCCTATGGCTGCTGTGAAACCTGCTGAGATCTTCCAGCATTTTTGTGATTTTTTTTTTTAACGTCAAGGTACTTGATCACTTACTGCATCTGAATGTTGGCATTCGGTGATTTGTACACATGGACACCTTGGTTTCTTTAAATGTCGTCCATTAACCAGTGTTAACTGACTAACAAATACCTTTCAACATAGTTGAGTAGTATCAGCAAACTTGGAAAATGGTTGTTCCATTTTAACTCTATTCTAAATTCCAGATTTGAAAATGAATTTAACAATTCCAGAAAGCATACCTCCAACATTTTCTCTCCAACCACCTCCGTATTTTGGTAATTTCAGATAATGGTCTGCTAGTCTCATTTACACCTCATCTCAACAGATATTTTGTGTCTTTACTGGCCCCTCTCCAACCATCATTCAACCTGCATTATCAGCCCTTTCTCATTTCACCTCTCCTGCCTTCCACCTCCTCTATTCCCTTGTCCTCTGTTTCTCTCTAACTTTTATGAGTGGCAATGAAAGGTCATGGACGTGAAACATTAACTCTCATTTTTCTCTTTATTTATATTCCCGCTGAGTATTTTCTATCTTTGTGTCATGGCAACAACTCTCCCCTGATGCATCTACTCAGCCTCTGCATGTCTTTACTGCATGTCTGTAGTAAATCTTCCTGCAGTGATTTGATACCAGTAAATTGGACTGAAACTGAGTAACCGAGCAGTCCAGTGGAGATGGATTATGGAAGGCATTGTAAGAAAAAGTAGTGGATGATCTTATTAAAAATGAAAGGGAAAAGGAACAGGGCCATAGTTGCAGAGAATGTCACCTGCTGATTAAGCTCCGGTTCGGTTAGTGTTTCAGGTATGGTGAAACTTTGGAGGAGGCTTTCATATAATTCAGAAAGTAGACAGTTAAGGTAGTCTGTGCTTGTGTGCCTTAAATTGTGAATATTAATTTCATCTTGTACTTGGACTGAAGGTCAGTGTCTAACCTTTTGTATCTTTCCATCCTTTTGACTTTGATAATTTTATTTCCTTAAGCTTGTCGGTGATGCCACAAAGCACGTACATCATTTCCTGTAGATTATGGCTGAAACCACTTTAATAAGAAGGGAACACTTGGTGATAAGTTGGTTTCAAAAGATCAGCTCACCTTTTTGTGTTCCTTTCTCATCCTGGACATGAGTAATTCTGGCTATAATTGAGCTATTGCATCAGAATTTGATTGATGGATGCAATTTGTTGACGTTTCCTTTACAGTTATCCGTGTCCATCCTGATTTGTTCCTGGGAGTGTTATAATTCCACACTCTGCTCTTGATTACCATTTTCGGACATAAACACAACCAAATATTATTATTCATTTCTGGGTCATTAAATGTATGAATTCTCAATTGAAGTTTCCAAATATTTGCTGAGTGTGTCATTTTATTGAAGGGCATAGATTGCATTTCATGTAATCAATTTTGGAAATCTGTTCTACAAATTTTTCTGATATCCAAACAAATCCTTTCATCAGTCTTTGATGAAGGGCTCAAGTCTGAAACATTGGTTTTGTATCATTATCTTTGCTATATAAAATATAGTGACCTGCTGAGTTTCTCCACCATTGTGTTTTTACTTTCAACCATCTGTGTGGGTACTAGTTTACTCTACAGAACATTAGTCCACCATAAGGCAGATGATTGCTGCAGACAGACAATAAAGCAAATGATTCTGGCATTAGTTAGAGCACAGCACTGAGCTCCAGCAATGTTCTGCTAGGAACAGGCCGTGAGAGTAAATAGTTTGGAGTTTGGACAAGATGAGATTTCCTCTGATCAGCAGGAGCTTTGAGGTAACATGCGTTGGAGTGCGGGTACCAAATGCTGCCTTGTCCCCTTCTGAAGGCACACTAATTTTCTTGCCATCTCCTCCACTGTAATGCCATTGAGCCAGACCTCTCTGACTTTTACTGCAATGGTACTGGACCAACCACAATGATATGAAGATTCCTTGACTGAGCCACACAGCCTTTTACATTGCAGCCAGTGGTAGAATTCTTCATAGGAGCATGACCTTTTTTCCATTTTCTATCCCATGCTATGAATGCCTAATCGGAGCATTAGTAACTGACCACTTTAATCAGGGACAGGGAGCTTCCCTTAGTGTTCAGGAATGTTAATTTAATGGGAGGCTGCTTTGGAAATTTACAACGTACTTTGTGAAGTTTGTCCTTTTAGTTTTTCCAAGGATAATATTATTTGTCACAGTGTGACCAGAAATGTACAGAATGGGTCTTCTGCAATTTTCAACCCAGTGTTTAGGAGATTCTCATTCGGCTCCACATTGGTGATTTAAATGAATAAGAGGAATGCACATAATTTTAATTAATTAAATAAAGCAGATGGTGTTTAGCTGCTTCAATCTAGTTGCTTATCAGCTGCTTCTGTTGATTTTCACATCAACAGTATTCGTCAGATGCAGGATCTTTCCGGAAAATGTAAGAAACTAGAAGCTGCTGTGCACTCCCATGAAGCCAGGACACCAGTAATTTTCCATGCAAGTAAAGGGCTTCCTCCACATGTCGCTAAGATGCACAAACCTACAGTGCCCGGAAGGCACTGGGCTGATTAAGGACACTCAGAATCTGTTCTTTCTTTTTGAAAAGTTTTACGTTATTGTACAATTTCAAGTAGTTTATATATTTTTAAATATTTAGATTTTGGGACGTAACATTTATTTTGGGCAATTAGCTGCATTTTGAAAGAGTAGGAGTGAAATTTTCATTGAAATTAATTGCTAATCAATGAAGTTATTGTCACACTTGTCAGTTATTTAATAGATAGTTTGTAGCAAATAGTGTCAGCTGCTGCAGTACTTGGAAAACAGGATGCAGGTTCTTAAAGCAGGGTAGTCAGGTAAGGAAGAGTTTCCCGGTTCTCATCTCATTGTATTCAGGAATGTGTGTAACAAACTGTTAAACAAAGCATGACAGCCAGGCAGCTATGGAATAAAAGGCAGGTCAGGTGGCAGAAGTCTGTGCAGGTGAGCATTTTGGGTTAGGTTCAAGTTCCTTATGGATAAGGATGGGTCTGGTCCTAGAGATCAGGTTCTAAATTGGAGAAAGGCCAATTTTGTGTAAATGAGAAAGGATCTCGGAGGAGTGGATTGGAATGAGTTGTTTTCCAGTAAGGATGTATCCAGCAAGTGGAAGGCATTCTGGGGAGAGATTTTGAGAGTGTCCAGTTTGTATATTCCTTCCAGGATTAAAGGCAGATTATTAACAGGCATAGGGAACCTTGGTTTTCAAGGGATATTGGCAAACAGGAGCAAATGACGTACTTGCAGAGTATAGAAAATTTAGGAGAATACAAAGGAAGTAAATCAAGAAGGCAAAAAGAAGGCCTAAGGGTACTTTGGCACCTGCCAATGTGAAAGTAAATCCGAAGGATTTCTACAAGTATATTAAGAGTAGGAGGATAACAGGATAAAATTGGTCCCCTCGGATCAGTGTGGAGCCTCAAGAAATGGGGGTGATCTTAAACTGTTTTTTTGTATCAGTATTTACTCAGGCATCATGTATATGGATGGAAGGGAAACAAATAGAAGTGTCATGAAACATGGAGATTAATGTGGAGGTGATTGCTGTAAGCATGTAAAGGTAGACAAATCCCCAGGGCTAGAAATGATATTCCCTCGGATCTTGATGGACAAGTGCTGAAATTTCAGGGGCCCCGACGAAAATATTCAAATTGGCCATGGGAGAGGTGCCATAGGATTGGAGAGTAGCTCATGCTGTCCCACTGTTTAAGAAAGGCTCCAAATGTAAACCAGGTAACTATAGGCCAGTGAGCCTGATGTCAGTAGTAGATAAATTATTGTAAGTAGTTTTGAGAGCTAGGATATAGGTATTTGGACAGCATGGTTTTGTGTGTGGTAGGCCATGTTTAATAAATCTTGTAGAGTTTTTCAAGGAAGTTACCAAGGAGGAAGATAAAGAAATGCTGTGGATGTTGTCTACCTGGACTTTAATAAGGCCTTCGGCAAGGTCCCACATGGGAAATTAGTTCAGAAGATTGAGATGCTAGGTATACATAGAGGGGTTGTAAACTGGATTTGAAATTGGATGTGTGGGAGAAAACAGAATGCTAGTGGATGATTGTTTCTCAGACTAGAGGCCTGTGATGAGTGATATACTTCTAGGGCCTGTGTTGGGACCACTGATGTTTGTTGTCTACGTCAATGATCTGGATGATAATGTAGTAAATTCGATCAGCAAGTTTGCTGATGACACAAAGATCGTAGGCATAGTGGACAGTGAGGAAGATTTTCAAAGCTTGCAGAGGGATCTGGACCAATTGGGAGACTGGGACAGTAAATGGATGAAGGAATTTAATGCAGACAAGTGTGAGGTATTGGATTTTGGAACAGCAAATCAAGGAAGGATGTACATTGTAAATGGTATGGCACTGAGGAGTGTGGAAAAGCAAAGAGACCTGGGGATACAGGTACATTGTTCCTTGAAGGTGGTGTCGCAGGTGAATGGGGGTTGTAAAGAAAGCTTTTGGCATCTTGGCCTTTATAAATCAAAGTATTGAGTCCAGGAGTTGGGATGTTGTGGTGAGACACTGGTGAGGCCAAATTTGGAATATTGTGTGCAATTCTGGTTGCCTAGCTACAGGAAGGATATCAATAAGATTGAAAAAGTCCTCACCTCCATTTTTAACAGAGATTTAGGCATGTTCTCCTGTGCACTTCATTTGCATTTGGCGCACAGATTTTTGCTCCTTTTGTGTGTTTAGAGGTCTTGCATATTTTTCTAAAAGAATATTCTATTTCCCTTCATTTTCATATTCTTCCTCTGGGTTGTAGCTTATTGTACTTCCTAAACATTGTCTACCATCATTTTCCATTTGTGAGCCCTGATGTTGACAGGTTCATCTACATGTTGTTTTGGTAACTACTCTACCCTAGCAATTGTGCTCAATATGAGGCACCTTGCACCCTTCTTCATTAAACCTATCTGCAGATCATTCTAATCCTTGTACAGTAAAACCCCCGTCATCTGGAGTTTAATCAACGGGTAGCCTCAAGCAACCAGCAAAAGAATCACGTAAAATAAATAAGTACAAAATATGGAAGTTAAAAATTGGCACGCCTTGCCGTTCGCCAATTACGCAATCTCAAGCAACCAGAAAATTCACTAATCTGACGTCTATCAATCCCTATCAGTGGCAGATACCCAGTGGTTTTACTGTATATTTATCGAGTTCTCCATAAAGGAATGTATGACACTTTAGATGCTTCCAGATCCCCAATCATTTTCTGGCTAATGAAGTTTTCCTTGGATTTTTTTTTGTTGGATTTACTAGTGACTATCTTAAAATTTGAACACTTTTCCAGCAGGTAACAGTGGACAGTGATTAGATGCACTGTAAGTCTCCTCACTTTTTTTTCCTCCGTCTATTTCAACGATGGGTCAATTGACCTATTTTCCTATGGAGATGATCTCCTGAGGGATGATGAATCAAACAGAAACCAAACAATGCTGTGAGCATTCAACAGGGTACAGAGCACCTACAAGAAGAGAATGTGGCAAGTCACAGGCCCTTCACCAAAATCACCTTCAATATCCCTGGCTATCCTGATAGATACAGAAATGCATCATATTAATTGTGTAGATTGCAGAAGAAACTTTGAGTTTTTGAATAATCTTTGAATAAACAGAAATTTCACTTTTCGACAAGAAGTCAATAATTGGAACTATGAAAGTGAAAATGAGTAGTCCAATCATTTTGTTGTCAGGCAGCATTGTGGATGAAAAATGGAGTTAAAGCTCAGGTCAATAATGCTGCCTTTCTGGGTATCTCCAGCAGTTTCTGCCCTTACTTCAGATTTCCAACAGTTTTTTTTCATTGATTTTCAAGATATATATTGTATTTTGTCCCTGTGTCCAAGAGGAGCTTCTTGTGGCTGTGAAAAGAGCTCGAGGTGCGAATGCTGGCAGTTGCACAATATTGCAGTTGGACGATGTTGACTTTTACGGAATTAATCAAGTATGAATCCACTGGGCGGCAGTAGAAGACCTTCAGTTCTTTGCGGGCTGAGTGAATGATCAGAACTGCACAGCTGAAACATGTTTGTCTCCAATCACCCACATGTCCCTAATTAATTCAGTCTATCAGTTTGGTTACACTGGAAATTATCTGTGTCAAAGAAATGAAATGAAAACACTATAGAATGAGACATTAAATAGAATTTAAAAGGGTAAATGCATCTGAAGTACATGAGTTCCATTGCAATGCTTAAGTGTCATTGACAAAAAAATGTAATTTTAGCTCACAGCTAGTCACTTTAAATATAGCTGGAAAATCTTCAACTTGAGGGTATGGTGACAAATTATGTGGTCAGCCATTTAGGACAAAGATGAGAAACATTTCTATCTCACCATGGCTATAAATCTGCTAATTTTCTATCCCAGAAGATCACGAATGAATGTCCTATTCATCAATGTTGAGGACAATAGATTTTTGAATATTTAAGGAAATCAAAGCATCTTGAGATCGGGTGGATCTGATGTACAGTATAAGCATTGTTTTATTGAAGGGTGCAAAGAATTTGAAAGGCCATATATTAATTTCTTGGATCAGTGATCTTATTGGAAATGATTGGTGATGACTGAGTGATGCCTATTCTATGAGTCTATCTGCTACAGTAGATTTCTGAGACAGTGATGTTAGAAAAATTACAGCTAATGTAAGATGCTAATTTTCTCCATCAAATAAAAAAAACTTTGATACGTCCAAGTGAATTGGCTGGTTTTGTTCACAAATCCACTGAAATATTTTGTAAATGAGTAGCAGTGTAATTGTTTGTAAAATATCTGGGGTTTTGTGGCATTGTAGTTGTGTTACTGGACTAGCAATTCAGAGACCCAGTGTAATGAGTGCCATCAACATTTGAAGAGGGGTAAACCACACCAGTGATCCTTCTGAGCACTTTTTGTCTTTGTTCAGCAGATTGCATCATTGGTTCTCCCATGATTGCCTTAATCTTCACTATATTAGATGGTTAATAGCTGGGAAAAAGCCCAAATATGATTCATATAGCCACATCACTCTCCTTCTGTCCAACGATGGAGAGTGCCAATATTAAAGGCATAATGAAAACAACACTATGCTCAAGATACAGAGTTTCATTTTTATATTTGTACTGGACTGTTCTGTTTGGAACTAATGCTAATTTGAAGTCTCACTTTAAAAAAAATGGAATTGATTTATCTCTCAAAGCGTGATTAAAACATGGCTTGTGCTGTTAGAGATGGTCCCACTTGTAGATAAATGCACCTAATGGTTTACCATACACAAAAAAATTGTGTCCTAAAGGTACAGGGGAGTTGGACAGGAGCAACACACTCGATGGTTTTCATGGAGGAGAAAGACTCTGCAGGGGAGAGGAATAAGGCGCCTATATATGGAAGTTCTCATTTGTGTTATAAATATTCAGAAGGAGGGTGTGGAGTAGGAAACCTATAGAAAGAGCTTGACATCTCTTGCAGTAGTGAGAATGCCCAGTCAATGCACAAACTAATGTTTTACCTTTAATACAACTGAATGCACTCGGAGACAAGTGAGGAGTACAAGTGCTTTTAATAGCTTACAATCAATAGCAGGTGAATCTGAGGTAAGGTGGGAAAACCGGGGGTTATATTGGGGTAGGTGAGGGTGGAGCCAAGGGAGGAGCTAGCCATCTGAAGAATACATAGAGGGTGAATTCCAGTTCACTGCCATTCACACCTTCCTTCAGAATTGAGCCTGTGTATGAAAAACAGAGAACATTCATTCAAAAAAAATCTTAATACTTTACAAATATTTACAAGTTAAGTCTGTCAGGGGGTCTGGTAATTCTGGTCGCGTGCTGCAGTAGTGGATCCTCTGTAGTACTGGGTCAGTGGGTCTTGAGGCCATCAGCTCAGGTCATGGGGTGAATTGGACCACTTCCTGAGCAGTGTACTCCAGGACCCTGAGTGGGGTACTTGGTACTTCCTGGCTCACTTGAGGCATCGGATCCTCAGTTCCGGCAGGTGCCAGGTTTCTGATGGAGAAGGTGTCCTCTATGTTGTCAGGGTATGCCAAGTAGTCATATGCTGGATTGGTGTGCAGCAGGTGCACCCTCTCGATCAGGGGGTCTGTCTTGCTCCTCCTCACATGCTTTCTTAGCAGGACTGCCCCTCGTGTTATTAGCCAAGTCGGGAGAGTAGTCCCAGATGTGGATTTCCTCTGGAACATAAACATAAGCTTGTGAGGAGTTGTGTTGGTCACCATGCAGAGGAGCGATCTCATGGAGTGGAGTGTCATGGGTAGGACTTCTTGCCAGCATGAGTCTGGAAGGCCTTTGGATCAGAGAGCCAATTTCATAGCCTTCCACATTGTTGTTCTCTTTTTCAACTTGTCCGTTCCCCTGGGGATTGTAGTTAGTTGTCCTGCTTGAGGCAATGCCCCTTATGAGCAGGTGCTGTCATAGCTCTTCACTCATAAATGATGAGCCCCGGCTGCCATGGATATACTGGGATACCCGAACAGGGTGTAAATAGAGTGCAAGGCCCTGATGACCATGGTGGTAGTCATTTCTGGGCAGGGGATGGCAAACAGAAAACATAAATACTCGTTGATAACATTGAGAATGTACACGTTTCCGTTGGTGGAAGGGAGTGAACCCTTGAAATCAACACTGAGTCGTTCGAAGGGACGGGATACCTCTTATCAGGTGCGCTTTGTCAGGGTAGTAGAAGCATGGCTTGCACTCCTGGCAGGACCTCGTCATTTCCCTGATGTCCTCAATGGAGTAGGGCTGGTTGCGTGCCTTGAATAAATGAGCCATGCGGTGATTCCTGCATGGCAAAGCTCATTGTGTAGTGACTGCAACTGGCCGATGTGTGCAGAAGCACAGCTTCCTCCTGACAGGGAATCTGGAGGTTCATTGAGAGTCCATCGCCTGTATGCTATGTTGTAATTATAGGTGGACAGTTTGATCCTCCACCTAGCAATCTTATCATTCTTTATTTTGTCCCTTTTTGCATTATTAAACATAAATTCCACTGATTGCTGAGCAGTGTACATTTTCTGCCGTCCGGGTAATGCCTCCAGTGCCTGATGGCCTCTACAATGGCTTGAGTCTCTTCATAGATGGGTTCCAAAGCTTGTGGCCTTGTAGTGTGTGGGAGAAAAAGGCAATTAGCCTGCCCTCCTGGTTAAGGGTAGCGACCAGAGCTACATCAGAGGCATCGCTTTCCACCTGGAAGGGTGTGTTCTTGTCCACTGTATGCATGGTGGCCTTTGCAACATAGCCCTGAACATAGTTGAAAGGCACCTGGAGTTTGGCTGACAATGGGAAAGAGGTGGTCTTTAAGAAGGGGCAGACCTTATCCACGTAGTGAGGGGACCTGGAGTTTGGCTGACAATGGGAAAGAGGTGGTCTTTAAGAAGGGGCAGACCTTATTCACGTAGTGAGGGACCCACTGGGCATAGTAGGTGAAGAAGCCCAGGCACCTCCTTAAGGCTTTTATGGCCTTCAAGATCAGGAGGTCTAACAGGGGGCACATTTGATCAGGATTAGGGGTAGTGATGCCATTTTCTACCACATAGCCCAGGATCGCCAGACATTTCATCTGGAACACGCACTTACTGGAGTTGTACATGAGATGCAGGGCCTTTGCCATGTGGAGAAACTCCTGAATGATGGGATCATCCAGAGAGTGTCCACAAATGGTAACGCTGTCAAGATAAGGGAAAGTGGCCTTCAACCAGTACTTGTGGACCATTTTGTCCATCTGTCTCTGGAAGACAGAGAGCCCATTGGTGATACCACAAAGGACCATCTGCAACTGATAAGCCATCTGTCTGCCTCAAATGCTGTGTAGGGGCTGTCCTCTGAATGGATCAGCAACTGATGGTATGCAGCTTTCAGGTCAAATAGACCTGATACTGGGCAATTTTGTTTACCATGTCCGAAATTCAAGGGAGGGGGCATGCGTTTAGGAATGTGAAACAATTAATTGTTTGACTATAGTCAATCACTAGCCTGGACTTCCCCTTTCACGACTACAACTTGGGCTCTCCATGGGCTGTTGCTAGGTTCAGTGATGTTTCTTTGACCAGCCACTGTGTCTCGGCTCTAATAAATTCCCGATTTCCCCCATACTGTATCACCTGCTCTTTGTAGCCATTGGTGTACGATCGGGAATCGGGCTTGGAAACAGTGGAGAGAGATCCATATTTAGGGTGGGGAGACCGCATGTGGTGTCCGGCTTTTGGGACTTTCTATTCTGCACTGTGATTGGGCCAGACTACTCCATGGTCACACTTTTAGGGTGACACAGTAAGTTCAGGCCCAGCAACATAGGAGCACACAAATCCTTCAGTACATACAATCAGAACTTATAAAATACCCCCCTTTTACAGTTAGATGTACTATACAATACCCCGGTTCGTCAGAGAGGGCGAATGCAAAGCTAGGGAAATATGATAGTCCATTGGGTACACTCTAAAGTTGTCCCGCAGAGCCATTGCAGAGTTTATAAAGCTCTCCGTGGAGCCAGTGTCTAGTAAGCAATCAGTCAAATGTCCATTTACCCTCGCCTCCATCGTCGAGTTATTCAATTGGTGAGGTATTGCCTGATCCAGGATGACTGATGCCAGTGCTCCGGAAACTCCATCACTACCCATGCTGATGTTGACTCTCTTCTCTTGGCTCACGGGGAGACAAGGTGGTGTCGACCACCAGATGCGGCAAGATGGCTGCCCTCCATCTTGATCTAATGATGGACTAGGTGGTGCTGACCTTTAGGTGTGGCAAGGTGGCTGCCATGGCTTCCTGCGATGCTTCACTTCTGGTGGTAGGACCCGCCTTGAGGCACAGTAAGATGCTGGTGGTGAATAGCACAGAGAGGGAGAGGCCGGTCCTTCGGGATTTGGGCACAGGTCAAGCGATGATTCGGGGGTTGCTCATGTGGTTGCCCTCTTTGGGTTCCCTTTAGCTTGGCAGACCTTCATCCAGAGCCCTTGCTTACTGCATTCTGCACACATGGTGTCCTTCACAGGTCATTGGGTGCGCGGGTGCTGTTCTTGTCTGCAGAAGTAGCATCCCTGGTCGTGTCTGACGGCAACGGTCAGCGCTAGGGGTGTGGGAGTCACAGTTGTCCCAATGACCTGGTCTTCCTGAGAGGGTGCCACTTTCTCCCGGAGGTTGTCAGCTCCCAGTTGGGCCTGCTCGAGCACTTTCGCCAGCTCCAGGGTGCTGGCCAAGTCTTTCTTCCCCAACTCCAGTAGTCGCTGCCTCGTGTACCTTGACCTCACTCCTGCCACGAGGGTGCCCTGGATTTGTTCCTCCTCTCACCTGAGCTGTGGCTGCTCCATAGTGGCACTTTCTGGTCACAGTTCACGAACGTAGTCGTCCAGGACTCACCTGGATGCTTCCGACGTTGAGAGAGTCGATAACTCACCAGCACATCATTCTGGGGCCTCATGTAATGGGCCTTTTAAACATTCTATGGGTAGCACAGTCTCTGTACCCTTTGGTGTTGCTTGAGAGAGAGAAGTGCCGATCTCCAGAGACCATCCGATTTGAAGACTTGTGTGGCCATCAGGTAGAACTGGAAGCACTCCAACCAGTAGGCCAATTCCTCTGGGGCCTCGGGGCAGAGTCAACCTGGAGCATGCCTGGCTTCAACAGGGCTTCTATCCCGTTTCAAAGTTGAGCTTAAAATTGTAACATGACTGAATGCACTCAGACAAGTGAGTAGCAAAAATACACTTTTACTAGCTTACAATCAATGGCCAGTAGACACAAAAGTCCTCAGGTGAATCTGAGGTTAGGTGGGAAAACCAAGGTTTATATTGGTGTAGATGAGGGAGGAGCCATACGTCTGAACAATACATAGACAGTGAATTCCAGAGTGAGAGGCAGACCACTTTAGAGTAAGTTATTGTAGCAATCGGATTATTAATTTGTTATAGTTTGTGTGACCTGTAAAGTAGCATGTGAGGAATCATTAACTGTCATTTTGGTTCCCCCATCCGATTAACGGACTCTGTTGGTAACTACTGGAATAGGGTGCTGGTAACTTAATTTGCTGTGGATACAATGGAAGCTCATTATCAATGGGCCACATTTTATCCTTGCATCTCTACTCCGTTGCCTCCAGTATTGGAATCCTGCCAGCTTTCTCAATGCTGAGACCTCCATTAAGTGAAATTTCAGAAGGGAAGCAGGGGAGATCTCTCACTTATGCACTCTGTGAACTATTGGAATGTGTTCAAGAATCCAACAGAGAACTTCTAAATTTCCCATTTTCAGCGGAATCCCTTAGAATAGGAAGAAAAACCAAGGAACATGTGAAATGTGCTCTTGGTTACACTGATACATTTCCATGATGGATGTATGTATCTTTGAGCTTCAAATTGTGGAGCAAAGGCTAGAAATGAGAACTTTGTAATTGGTGAGGTTAGTAGATGTGTGAAGAAAGTTGGGAAAAAGTCATACTTGTTGATCACAACAAGAAGTGTTTGCCGCTGTTTCCTACTACAGAGTTCCATTAACCTGGAAATGATCACTTGTGTGTTCTACTCCGGGTAAAATTGCAGGAGAAATACCTTTTTAAAAAAAAAAAAAAAAATAAAAATAGAAGTTGATCCAATTTTCATGGCTTTTGATCTTTCCGATTTCTTTCCAGCTGGATTAATGCTATAGTTAAAGATGGAATATCTTGGATTCAATTTCTGGAAGAGATGTGCCACTTTACATTTGGCTTTACAGATTACCAGGAATTCATTTTGATGCATTTTGTAATGAAGATCCAAATTCTCTGTGGGACAATTTTAAATTTTTTTTTGGTTCTTTGAAGAGATGTCTTTACTATGCTGAAGAATAATATTGCTGATTTCTTGTAAACCATTTGGTTTATGTGTTTTGTATTAACTGGAAATAAATGGAAAATTACATTTAAAATCCTCTTTATGAATTGAATCATTCCACTGTTTCTTGAAACCCAGACTGTTAAAGGGCCAATGTTTGCATGGATACAGATGTTAAAAGCCAGAGGTCTACATTCCAGTGATCACTGGGGAATCAGAGGTGGAGAGGGTGAGCAAATTTAAGTTCTTGGGAGTCGCTATCTCAGAGGATCTTTCCTGGAGCAAACTCACTATTGGAATCATGAAGAAAGCATGTCAACATCTCTACTTCCTCAGGAGTTTGTTGAAGTTTGGTATGACTCCAGAAACCCTGCCAAATTTCTGAAGATATGTGGAGGAAAGTGCTGACCAGCTGCATCATGGTCTGGTATGGGGGCACCAATACCCTGGAGTGTAAAGCCCAGCAAAATGTAGTGGACATAGCCCAGGACATCACAGCAAAACCCTCCCCTCTATCAAGAACATTTACAGGGAATGCTGCCATCGGAGAGCAGCTGCAATCAGTAAGGATCCACACCAACCAGCACACACTCTGTTCTCACTGCTGCCATCAGGAAGGAGGTATAGGTCCCACAAGACTCATACCACCAGGTTCAAGAACAGCTGCTACCATCCACCATCAGATTCCTCAACAACAAACTCAATCAGGGACTCATTTAAAGACTCTTACTTTTGCACTTTACTGATTTAAAAAAAAAATTGTATTGCACAGTTTCTTTACATTTGTTATCTATTTACAGTTCTTTATTTGTTTACATGTATACGTTGTGCACAGATTTTTTTGCATGACCAATAAGTGGTAATTCTGGTCCTCCCTCAGGAAGAAAGGAATCTCCGGGTGTATGTGATTTCATGAATGTACTCTGTCAATAAATTTGATATCTGATAAGGGGAGGTAAATTGGGAAACTATACTCTGGTGTCCTCCAGGAATTAGAGGCAAGAACTGTAGATGCTGGAATCTTGAGCAATTAAATAGATACTGGAGGGGTTCAACAAGCTTCATGGAGAGAAATATGCATTCACTGTTTTGGGTTTGGACACTTTTTCAGTCCCTTAGGGATCGTAATTGGGAACATTGTTCTTTTTGATGCACAGAAAAACATGACATTCTAAAGCTTCAAATTAATGTCGAAAAGACATTAAATATTGAGAAGGTAACAGATGAGCATCAACAAATTTATAAAATCGCCAAATACACTGGAGATGAAATTTTCTGAAATGATTTTTTTTTGGCAGGAAGAATGAGAAAACACCATGCAAATTTTGCAATTGTCAAGATGGTGCAAGAGCAGAAATAATTAAGATATCGTATCAACTTCAAGTTTTTGGTATGTACAAATTGAGAAAGTTGTAAAGCAAAGTTGTAGCAACAGTGCAAAAACAAGATAAGGTGATCTTCACAATGGTGGGTCAATTTTGCTTTAGACTGCAGATCTGTCTCAGCCCAATAATGAGAGAGATTTGCTGTTAACTATAATTACAGACCCCACCTTTTGTTGTATTTTGTACTTGGCTAATAACTGGCAGAGGCCATCCAGAGTCTTTATTTCAGTTCAACGTTTTGTAATTTTGCTGAGCTTTCCACCAATACTTTAATGGTAAAATATGGTTGCAGTGTCCAATCTTGCTGTCCAGACAAAGAAATAATTTTGTGTTGCCCCTTTTGTTCTGTTATCCAGGAAAATGCTTGTCCTATTTTGCCTGTGGTAGATTTTCTCTTCTAGTTTCTTGATATCGCTATAATGAACTCCGAAATGTGGTTCTTGATTCCTCACAGAGCCATGATATGAATTGGAAAGTACTCCTCTGCATTTCCAATCTAGCACGCCCCTGGCCTACAGCAGCACTTCGCCAATTCGACGCAATTATAGTCACCCTTTTCAAAAAGGAATCCTCTGGAAGATGACTAGTTTTACCAGACCACCCACATGGCTGGCTGCCTTTATTCAATCTAAAGCTGATAAACTGTGACCTGCTACTTGTTAAGATCCTTGTTGGCAGTCTCCATCCATGTATTAGTTTGAGAACTCCACCTGGGAACGAAATCTGCTCACATCAGTCACATTCCAGATCAGTCTGTTTTATTTTTATTTGTTTTATTTATTTTCTCAATACTTTGAAAATTGGAGCTGGATATTTGGGTTGAGATGGGGACGCATCATAAGGAGTAGGGTAAATCATCAATCCCGCTTCCAGGTGAGATACAACAGTAGTTGTAGATTGATTTCCTCCTGTTCTGTCTACTGAGTATTCCTAGATCATGCGTAGCGAAGGGAGCACTTCAGAAGTGCGGACAGAAGGGGCATGGCCTTCTCCCACCTGGGCAACACTTATTAAATATGTTCAGCATGTGCTAGTAACTTGTATTTAATGTGCCCCATTAAATACAGTCACATTTAAATTCCTGCATGTTATGGTGTTACTGAGTACAGCAGAAAGGTGCAGAGTATATATTTTTTTCTGCATGGTCTTGTTTTAAATATGCACTGCACTCAAATTAGATAATTATTTTTGCCATGCCAAAAACTCTTATGGCTACCCTGAATAAGATGGCCAGCTTGGCCCAAACTATAATTGAAGCTGCTCGCTACAGCTGTGTGAATGCAGATGGAGTAAACACAAAAGTCTGCAAAGGTTGTTGTAGTTATAAGATCGGAATGATGGAGGAATTCAACATGGTTCCCAGCTTCCATAGGAGGTAAAGGTATGTAACTGGTATTTTGGCCCTGAGCCCTTCTTCAAATATGAGTTTAAAAAGCACCTGATTTATAAGGATGGGGAGAAAGGAAGACTAGGCAGGGGTGGGGGTATTGGATAAGGATGGGACGCAGGAGAGAGGACTGGTGAGAACTGACTGGAGGAGGGGGTGGATTGTTTTTGGCTCTATGATAACAGAACTGGGGAAAGGAGACAGAAGGAAAGGGGGAGAGATGAGGCCTTTTCATAGTCGGCTGGAGGTGCTTTAAAGGTATTTGTTACCTTTTCAAGAAAGCCCAAAAAAGCCTTCTCCGATGTCCCCTTTCAGCCTGGAGGCGGCTGGGGCATTGATGCGGCTTTCAGCAGGCAGGCTACTGATGTCATGACGTCATATATACGTGCCAAGCAATGGCTGACTTTGTTACCCATAAATCCCCTCACAGCTGGAACCGTTCTGCATTTCCCAGAATGGTTCCAGCTGCATGCAAGATTATGGGTAGGGTAGATGGCCACCGTTCTGCCATGTATTGAGCTGCTGGTGCCGATAAGTGGGCCGGTGAGGTGCTGGAGAGGCTTGCAGATGTGTCACATTCATGGTGGGAGAGAGGTGAGTGAGATGGGTCCTGGGCTGATGACATCACTGTGATCATCAGCCCGCCCCCCCAGCCAGCTACTTGCAGCAGCAGAGCGCAGCGCTCCACCGCTGAACCTTCCCCGAGACGGATTGCAGTCAGTGCCTTGGAGTCATCCAGGGCGCCTTCATGGTGGTAAGTGTCTTAATGTAAAGGCAGAGAATCTCTGTCCTTACAGTTGGGCTTTTTGACAATATGAAAGGCCTTTTAGATAGTTAGAGGAAAGGAGACCGGGGGGGGGGGAGGGGGTTGGGGGCTAATGGAAACCAAAGAAATTGATTTTAATGCTATCCAATTGGAGGATGCCCAGATTGAATACAAGGTGTTGATCCTTCAATTTGCGAGTGGTTTCAGTCTAGCAGGGCACGAGACCATGGACAGACATGTTGACCACTGGGAGATCCCCGATATTGCAATGGACAGAGCTGAGGTATTCAACGAAGCAATCTCCCAGTCTTTGTCCAGTCTCTTTGTCGAGGAGATCATTATGCAAGCATTAGATTCAGTAAATGTCTCTGCAGATCCACAAGAGAGGTGTTGCTTCACTTTGAAGGACGGTTTCGGTGGCGAGGAAGGAGATGTGGGTGCAATGGATCACCTCCTGATGTCACAGGAGTAGGAGCCAAGGGGGCAATTGGTGGGAAGTGGGAGTGGGTGAGGAAGTTACAGAAGGAGCAGTCCCTGCAGAAGATGTGCCTGGTGGTGTGATCATGAAGCAGGTGGTGGAAATGGCAGAGGATGATGTATTGGATATGGAGGCTGGAGGGGTGGTAAGTGAGGATGAGGAAAATCCTGTCCTTGTTGTGTCTGGGGGCAGAGGGCCAAATTAGGTGTAGGTAATGGCAGATATGCAGGTGAGGGCTGAGCTGATGATGGAAGATGGATGCCATGTTTTTTTTAGAAGAATGAGGACATCACTGATAATTTGGTGTGGAAGACCTCAACCTGGGAGCAGATTCAATAGAGATGGAGAACGAAAGGCATAGAATCCTTACAGATAACTGGGTGTTAAGAGTTGTAGTCAAGGTAGTTGTGGGAGTTGGTGGGTTTGTAGATGATGTCACTGCCAAACTGAGACCTCCACAAATTGGAGGTCTGGATGCCCTCCACAGGAAAGCATTAACATCAAGTTCTCCGGTCTTCATTATCCCACCTGTCCCCCATTCCATCTTTCCCTCTATTTCCTTATCCTCCAGCTCTGCTTTCACAGAGCCAAAAATCAGCCATCCCTTCCCCAGACAAATCTCACCTTTCCTCTTTCATGTGTCCTATTCATATCCAAACAACACCCTTTGTCTGTTGGCCTGTACTTTCCCAACCCCTGTCCATTTTGCATTCTTCCCTTCTCGTCAGATTAATTCAGGTGCCTGCTCATTTTTCACTTGTACCTTGAAGAAGGGTTCAGGTCTGAAATGTTGGTAACATATCTTTACCTTTTATGGGCACTGTGAGACCTGCTGAATTTCTCCAGCATTTCTGTTGCTTCTTTTGATCAGATATCCCTGGAACAGACCAAGGTACTAATTTTCTTCTGAGAGGTGGGGGCAAGGTTACATGTCAGCCCCTGTACTGTGCGCTTTGGGGTGAAGAGCGACATTATTGATTAATTAGAGAGGATTGAGGACATTTTTGCAAGCAATAAAGGATGACTAAAATATTTATAAAGAGGCAGAAAATAGAATCTGAGAACAAACGAGCAATGAATATAAAATGGATTGCAATTACCTCTGCAAATGTAAAAAAAAGTTCCAAAGTACACAACAAAATTAACAAAAAGGAAATAATGAGAAGTTAAACAAATATTCTGTTTGTATTCACAGTATGTTAAAAGCATACCAGAACCAATGGGAAATGAGGCACAAAGAACAGGGAGCAACTTATAACATTAATTATGACTGGAGAGCATTTAGTGGGGAAACTCTTGGGACTAAATGCTGTCAAATACTCTTGACCAGATGGTCGCATTGGTTATGAGCTTTCAAAATGGCTGAATATTGGGAAAGGTTCCAGTGGATTGGAAACTGAATGTGAGGCACTGCTCAAGAACGGAAGCAGTAGCTACTGGTCATTTAGATGAGCGTCCCTTGCGTACTGTTGTCCATTATTAATGAAGCAGTAAAAAGACACGAATGTTCTGTAATGATTAGGCAACATCAACATGGTTTTATAAAAGGAGTTCTTAAAAGATCTCACTGGTTAGTGAAACTAGAATTGGGAATCACAGGCTCAGGAACTTGAGACTGGCATAAAGAGGAATTTCTTCTCTTAAAATCTCCCGCTGTCTAGGATTATGCATGCTGACGCATCATTTATTTGAGGCTGAGAGGATTGGGATTTAGACTATATGGAATCAGGAATGGAATAAAGATGATTCCCAAATTGAAAAGCAAAGAAACAACATATAATGGAAATCTGAAATAACAAGACAATGCTGGAAATATTCAGCAGGTAAGACAGCATCTCTGGGAGAAAGAGTTCATATTTTAGGGTAATGAGCTCCATGTAATCTGAAGCAACACGTTGGTGAAACACCAGTTCATAAACTTTGGATGTTACGGTGTGTTTCTTGCTACATCTCTTGCTGAAAGCCAATGTTTGTTGGAGATGGAATCCATTTTTGGTTCTGCTGCTGAATGGTTTAATGACTAAAATGGGTTAGTTTGATGAGGTGGCCTATAATTCGGCACCAAAGCACACACCTATCTGATGCTTTGATAATGCAGCATCCTCAGTAACAACTCTTGCCTTCTACAGCTTTCAAATGTGGAACAATACGTACTCTGTCAAAGAATAAGTGCCTCTGTGAATACCAGAAAAAGTTCCCATTATGATCCAAAAGATGCTCTTTGTTGATTACTTTGTGGGATTTTAATGAAATTAAAACCTTTTCAATTGTTCACAATCCAAGCATGATTTCAAACACAAAAGAGCCCATGAGATAGTCCCAGTATAGTCCCAGTTGCTGAACCTATCACTTTAGATTTGTGTAATCTGTCTTTGAGAAATTTTAATGATCCATGCCTATAAAACATAAAGAAAATAGTATTGATCATGCCTGTTTTGACTAGGTGTTACTTTTTGCATATGTACAATGCGCCTTGGGGAAAAATGTTATCAGGCAATCTGTTACTGATATAATTTGTGCGGTTATCAGTATGAGTTCACGGAAAGTTGTATAATGAATGACTGATTCAATGATGTGCAGTTCTTCCATTGTGTGACAGATTAATCTGCAATTGACAAAATGTTACATAACAATGTTGAAAAATTGACCAGCATTTTTCTTTATGATTTCGAAGATTGAGTGCAAATTGACAGGCCTTTCAGATTATCAAAGGGTTTAATGGAGATGACAGCATGTTCCTCATTGTGTGAAGGCAAAATTTACCCAGAAATACAAGATCATCAGGGAATTCAGAAGAGAATACCTACACTACCTGGAGGACACTTCAAATGTAGAACTCACTATCACACAGAAGTTCACTCACAACTCTGTTGTTGACTCCATTGTGGTATGACTGACTGATAAATTACTGTATAATTAGTTTACTGTCTGATCTTTGATAAGCGACTAACTCAGGGGTGTAGCCAGGTTTTAACGTTGGGTGGAGTGAGCACATTTTTAAAAGAAAAGGTGCCAAGGCAACTCTTCCATCAAAGCTGTGCACATGTGAGCATGCACACATGTTTTGCAACCAGCACACAAAGGAAATTAATGTGTGCACATCCATGACACTTACCAAATAATTTAAAATTCATTATACATTTTTGCATTTAACAAAGCAACTACAACAGCCTCTTTCATCTAGGCTTCATCCTAGCAAAGCTCAGGGTACCATCTAAGCACTCTCCACCTAATGTCAAACTCTCCTCCCTCCCCAACCCCTCCTCTATCCCTTCCTTCTCTCCCACCAAGCATGCCTACAAATGCCTAAATGTCACGAGAAAATTACAATCTTTCTCTCTGCACTAGAATACCAAAAGTCACAATGTGGCTTGTTTAGTCTTGATTACAGTAAATCTTCAGCTATTGTATTTCTGCAGTCCACCAAATCCAGTAGTTGACTGCATGCACCTTATTCTCGGGGTGTTTTTTTCTGAGCCAGGTACACTACCAAATGCCCCATGATGGGCTTGATAATAATGAAGTCCTCGATATTGGGGGCGGCCTTTGCATTCTTGTATGGGACGGCAGGGCTAGCATTGTCTGTGCTGGGAAACTCCATCTGCCAATTGGATCCCACAGACCATTCCCCGCTGTTCTACTGGAACACGGGATACCCTCCGCAATGAATGCTGGTGTGTGTCTCTCAGCTCGCTGTGCAGCTACTTTTCAAAAATTCCGCTGGAGTCCTTCGTCAAATGGCTCAATTATGGTTGTCTTTGCCCTTCAATAAGATGTCGGGTTGGAATTGATACCAAATGTGAATAATGGAATGCACTTTAAGAATGCTCGTTATTACTTTGATTTCCTTTGTCAAAGATTTGTTGCTAGTTCCATGCTTTTTGAGAAGTGTGATCAGGCATGGCTGAAGCTGCTTCAATGGGTCCTGAGGACTGGTTTGCTTGCGGTGAGAATTGGTGTTACTGATATGTCTGATTAAACTACATTATTATTAGCGCTGGAAGGCTGCTTTAAAAAAAATGGTACGGCGTTGAGTTGTTTGACGCTTTTTGAAAACACACAGCCCGGAACAGACACGAACTGATTTTCAGTGACCAGATGAAAAGATGCCACTTTTGGGCAGGGGAAAAATGTGCTCGGGGGAGCAGTTGCTCCCCCTGCACCCCCACCACTTGACTAACCGACTCCTGATAATAAGCTCCTTTATAAGTACGGAAACCTCCTGACTGACTAATTCCCTGACCATGTCGTTCCATCACTGTGCAACCAACAGATCCCTTGATTTAAAAACAACCCCACTATCTCACAATTGACTGATCAAATCTTTGCCAATTACTGATAGACCTCAGAGCATTGGATATTACATTTTTTCCACTTTATTTAGATATATCGCTTAATACAGTATAATTTTTGATCATCTGCATAATGTTTCTTATAAGAATACATCATGGAGAAGATGTAGAGAATGCATAACAATTACAGCAATATCTCCTGGAAATTGGGATCAATTGCATTTTATGATTTTTGCTTGGTAGAAGAGCAAGACCAACTGGGACTAGTTTGATCTGGCACCTGGACTGTCGTGGAGCTCTGCAGCTTTGCTTGTACAAAATCTGGAATGTGTGATGGGCAGATGGAGATGGATGTTAATTTGTGAAATGGGCTCATGATTCCGATTGGAATCAGCTCCAGTGTTCCATCTGAGCTCCGCTCTACTCACAGCAAACCATTTGGGTGAAATTATGGGAAGGAACTATCTTACAGTAATGAATGTTGCTATGCCAGAAAAAAATGTATTGCATCTGAAGCTATGCACTCAATATACCAAGACAGCCCTGACATAAATTACCGCATTAGGATTCATTTTATTAATTCAGGTGTGTGAACAATTTGTGTGCGCATCAGTCACTGAGTCTACCTTGGCTGTCCTCTTAAAGTTGAAACAAAATATCCCAATGCCATTTTGGAAAATTGATATTTATCCTTTAATTTATTTCATTGTTCTTGGATAATTGTTTTCCTTCAGGCAAGAAGCAAAGGATAGTTTTGTTCCACCAATGCTAAACTTTTTTAATATGACCTAAATAATTTTAATTGAAGGAGAGAATAGCAAAAATCTGACTTTAAAAACTGGAACTTGTTTGCAATTCCTGGGATCCCAGAGTTTTAGATTTATTTTTGGGTAAGTCTGGTGAGGGATAGATGCTCTGTATTGAAATGTCTTTATCAAAATGTTTGGAAATTTTTGGTGCACTTTTTTTATCAGCATGTATGTTCTCACTAAAAGTCAGAGACAATAGCTTAAAAAGAAACCTTTTTGTCATAACAACACTCCAAAATGTTTCAAGGAAGTGTTTTCAAACAGGGGGAAAAAAATGATGCCAAACCACACGAAGAGATGTTGGGCAGATGGCTGAATGTTGCAGTGTTGTGGAGAAGGAAAGGGAGGTAGTTCAAGAGAGAATTCCTGAGGTGGGGCGTTGGCGGCTACGGACACTGCTGACTGTAATTTAGCTATTAAATTTGGGGATGCTCAAGATGTTGAATTGAATGAACACATGGATAGACCAGTCTGAGATTTTTGGAGTTGGAGGAGTATGGATGTACTGAGAGATGTCACAGTCATGCAATAAAACTTTAAAGAGTCAAGTCTTTGACTCCTGGAAATTCAGATAAATGGCAACTGCCTGGTTCGAGCTGATAAGATGGGCAGTATCGTAAGTTGGAGAGGACTCGTCCTCAAACGCATCTAACATACCTATTTTCCAAACAGAAGCTGGTCCCTTCCAGAGTCATTAATTATACTCCTGCAATTGACAGACTTTTCTATCATAAAAGCAGCAGATCCTGGGAAATCTGTCAAGATGTACATGTTGTTATTATTATTTGTTAGATTGATAAGGGACTATAGTTATGTTATGTAGGTGTATCACATTACAGGTGCAATGCATTCTATCTACTGAATGCATGTGATATCATTTGGCAAGCATATGTCATGGAAACTGGGCGAATACACAGACTGTTGAGAGACCAATCTTAGTTTGGAAGTGTAATTAACAACCCATGCTTTAAAAAGCAAACAAGATATTCAGTCCTAATTGCTCGGAGTGATTTGATCATAGTCATTTATTATTTATCTAATGGGCCGATTTGAGCCCCTCTCTTCAACTTCTTAGTTTGCTCTGATTGCAAGTTTGAGCTGGAAGATTACCCAGAATGTTGTGAGTTTAAGATCAACCATAGATTTGAGCTCTTCATCAAACTAATTCTTTAGTGGGAATACCAGAATGTCTGTGATCTTGAAATCAATCATTCCTTTTCTTCTGTCATTTCTGAACTATATAAACCGAGCTCACTCCTGTTGGGAGAAGTGATGAGTGACAAGGGTACTCAACACTGGGAAAGAATAAAAGAACATTTTTGTTTGCATAATTTTCCCTGAAAGTTTTAGCTTCAAAACAACATGTGTGCCTGATTCTCAGCTTGCCGGAGGCAACTCCAGTCTTCACAAATCACCGTGAAATCCTGCGGATGAGTCTCACCTTATGTGAATTTTAGCTCCCAGCAAGTTTGACATGTGCAACTTATTTATCTGGAAATCTTGCTAAAGAGCTGAGGTTGAAAGTGTATGACACACAGAGGTGGAAAAGAACAGAACGAGGATGTGGTAATCAGGAAATTCTGGTTAACCATTAGCAAGTTGATGGTGTGTATGTTGTAGAAAGGCTGAGAGAGATGAAATACTTTTTTTGCTTGCTGAGTCAACTAGCAGGGTATCTGAACCGAACATGACAGCACATATAGGCCCTTCGGCCATAATGTTGTGCTGGCTGATAGAAACCTACTCCAAAATCATCTAAATTTTCCCTACCTCATGCCATATCTAAGGGTCAACAAAATGGCAGAAGGTCAGGTGGGACATAAAATGTTTAAAATTCTCAGAATCAGCAAAAGCTATAGGGACGGAGGGTGGATAACCAACTCCTTGTTGCCAGGAGGTAGTTTGTTGATGTTTAAATGGGATTCATGTTTTATCACTATTTCAAAGTAAACCTTGGCCAGCAGGAATTAAACTTGGGAAACTCAGCATCTAAATTTTTTTTAACATTGTCGTGAGCTAGCAGAGACAGGATTTTTTTTTCTCCTTAACATCCATCACACATCCCTCTCACACTCCTCCACTAACAAATACCAGCGAACCATCTTCCCTCATGTCATTAGACACTCCAAAGAGCATCATTTCCTACAATTATCAGACCCATTAGACTGTCCTCCTTTAACCAAAAGTGCTCCTCACCATAGTGATGGCAAAGCTTTGCCTGGACAGGACACCATCTTACAATCATTAAATCTCCTCTATCAACCTCCAACTCTGTCACTAATTTGTTTACGATTCCCCTCTACCATCTCTGTCCTTGCCCTGCAGACCATTGTTCTTGGGAATTTGTTTGTTCATGAGCTGTGAGTATTCCTTCAACTCTCCTTGTACTGCTTTCTTGGGCAAAGAATTCCACGGATTCACCAGTTCCTTTTTGTCTTATCTTTACTTCCCAGAATCTTGAGGCTGTATCCCCTAGTTTGAGTTTCATGGACTTGAACTTCTCAATACCATCCTGAATGGTCCATGTTACATATTTTCCAGGAGGCTTTAACTCCATCCTTGAACATATTTCTCTGTCTGCCTACTAATCTCTCTTGTACAGAGCTCAGAGTAGATAGTCCGTTCACACGCCAAACATTAGATTCTTCTAACAATGTGGACTATCCAACAGAGCGAGGATGTCTGAGCGAGCTACTGTTTTGGTAATATTATCTTGAAAGAAGGTGCATTGATGTTAGTATGCCTCATCTTGCAGTGAATTTAGAGGATTTCCCAATGACGGCATGGTTGATGACCTTTTTCAGCATCCTGAACTATCCTCTGTAAGTGATCCAGGTCTGAGTTGAATACACATAAGTAGAGATGCCTGGAGGACCAATTTTGTGCCAGATTGAAGTCTTGATCTTGAGCAGTCTTTAATTCACTTGACAAAAGAGTATGCTGTTGCAGTGAAGGCAATGATCAACTTCATTGTGGATGTGTGCCTTCATATGGTGTACTTTTGAGAAGTGGTTCATAATTTGCAGGGTATTACTACAGACTGTCAAGCCATCAATCAAAGGGGAATGTTACCCCACAGGAGCAAGTTGATGGAAGATGTTTGTTTTGTATATGTTGTTTGTAGAGAAATGGGGGATCAAAGGTCAATCCACGCATCATAAGAGTTGCAGAGAGGATCACGTGGAGTCTCCTCCACCCCCTCAATGACGTGATTTACTGGGATCGTTATCTGTAGAGGGTGCAAAGAATCGTTTCGGGCCCCTTCCATCCTGTACACAACATCTTTCAGCCGCTCCCGTCAGGGAAGAGATAAAGAAGTATCAGAGCCAACACCACCAGGCTAAGGAACACCTCCTTCCCACGGGCTATGTGAATGCTAAAACAAAAGGATCACACTAACCATCCAACACTCTCATTTGTACAAAACCATATCTATTTATTTTTATCAATATAATACTGGTCTTGCATATGTATTATTTGCCTATAATATGTGTTACAGTATGTCTGCATGTTTTTGCACCTAGGATTGGAGAACGCTGTTATGTTGGGTTGTACTTGTACAATCAGATGACAATAAATTTGATTGAAGGTTAAATTTATCCTCTCTCGTGCTTCAATGAGCAAGTTTATAAAAGCTTGGAGTTCAGTCTTAAAAGCAGACACCAGTGTGTGCATCCCCTGCAGAGTTATGGAGAGATTCAGCTGACCTTGGTTCTAGAGGACAATGGCTGCAAGGTTGACTAGTTCTCCATTAGTTTTGAAGTTTTGACTCATAACTTTGGAGGTCAAACACAGCATTTTGGTAACAAATATTGAAGAAATATCAGGGAAATGGTGAAACTTTGTTCATATTGGTTCTCACCGAGATTGGCTATGTTGTAAACTTGTTCAGCATCGTATCTTACCGATCACTATGAAGCAGACAGAAACTGGCGATGGATACGTGTGTGGATAACTAAATGTGAGGTGGAGGGGTCTGCTTTGCACAGCAAGATCCTGCAGGAAAAGGTACATGTGACACTATATACTTCACAAGTGCTTTGTGAGCTCCTTTTGGGATTCTAGAATCCTGATTTGCAAACTGTTGGGGGATGAATTCCATATTGGTTTTTGCCATTAAATGTATAATAATAACAACTATTCATTTAATTTTATTTCTCAAAATAAATTTCCAATGAATTTGGCTGTGCTGTTCATTTAGTGTATTGTACCAGAGTAATTTCTTCCACTTTCTGTCAGAATGGTTTGCAATTTCAGGCATCTATCAAAATCACCGCAATGTTGGCTTTAGCTGGGATTGGAACAACACTACAACTTTCTCAAGATTACACTCTGCCTGTTGATCATTAAACATTTGCCTGCAACTTTCTTGATCTATTTATGATACCACCTTGATCAACAATGAGAATAAGAATCACAGCATTCATCAATACCTATCTGCTTCTTAAAAACTTGCAGGAACATTCATAAACTTTTTTTTTAAACTGAGTAAGCTGAAGGCCATAAAAATTGTAAACTACTTGCAATTCAAGAGAGCACAAAGCAAATTGAGTTTGTTTTTTCCATTGAATGGTCGCTTGACATGAGTTATCACCTTGTCTGGATTAACTAGGCAATAGTTTGAAATCCATAGGTTATGTAGCTTTTGGTGCACATGATTTGTCACTTCCATCCTTCCCCACTTTTAGACACTTCCAATAGGTTTCTCTTTGCTGCTGTCTGGTATCAAACTGGATTATGACCATTAGGCTACTCAGTTTTGAGACCATCTTGGCTGAGGCCATTCCTGTTTTTACCTCCCAGTAGTCTGTGTTTTAAGTTCTAATTCCTTGTAATTGAATAGTCATCTAAATATGGATTCCAACATGTTGAGCTCCTGAGATCAATGGAACGATGGTTGTAGATTACCTGCTTTTTATATAGTTCACACAAGTTTCAGTTCAATGGAATTAGAAGCAACTAAACTCAGCAAAGTATATAATGCAATAAGGGGGAATGATCTGCATGTAGGAAAGCAGGGAAATAGAAAGTAGTTCTGGGCAGGGATCCCTAACTTGAAAGGTTGATTGCTTTCTTTTCCCATAAAAAAATATTACTTGACTGCAAGAGTTCTTCTTTTTGTTGCCAAATGGGAAAATTGATAGGAGCATTTCATTCCTGTCTGGTTCTTGATGTAAAATTAATGTCTTTCTGTTGATTTCTGCATGTTATGTTCTGGATAAAAGCAAACCATTCACTTGCATCTGTTTTGCATTAAGTGTTAGATTCCACCTAAATTATTGATTAAAACCTTGCCATTATGCTAGAGTTACCAGCTTATAAATACTTAACATATCTGTCTAAAAGTTTAATTTAAAACTGAGCACCAATGCTTTCAATAAAATAATTGAGGAAAAAGTTGAGCCAAATATTTTAAGGTGCTGAACCATTGAAACTCTTGGGTGTAATTTGAAATCATAAAGCCATGAAGTCAGATTTTGCATGACTTTGGTATTGGTAAAGGATAGCACGACTGGCATAGCGGTTAGCGCAATGCTGTTATATTGCCATCAACCTGGGTTTGTCTGTAAGGAGTTTGTACATTCTCCTTGTGTCTGCATAGGTTTTCTCCGGGTGCTCCAGTTTCCTCCCACCATTCCAAAAATTTACCGGAGTAGATGAATTGAGTGCTATTTGGCAGCACGGGCTCATGGGTTGAAAGGGCCTATTACAGCCTGCAGCTGACGTGGACTTTTACCCCCTCCATAAATCTTCGTCCGCGAAGCCAAGCCAAAGAAGAAGAAGAATGTCTGAATTAAATTAAAGTTAGTCATCATGCTCTAAAAAATGAAAAGGAATGACTAGATCCTTTGAAATCATCAGGGTATGAATTTGCTCTTCCAGTTGCTCTGTAGGAGGCTACATGCTGATCTGTTTGTTGGCTATGGCACCTCAGCAAAAGTAAATCCGGAACTAGGCAAAGGATTAGAGGAGGAATAATGGCCAGAAACTGTTCCTTTTATTAAAGTAGGAGGTGCACTCCTGTGGCAGTAACCAGCAGTCACTTTTAGTGAGTCTGAAGTCGATATTAACCTCCAAAACTGCATAGAATACTTCAAATCTTTGGAGCTCAAAGCCTGTTTTGAGCACACACAGTAGATGCTTTCCAATGTATATTTGCACACTGAAGTGTGTCCTTTTTTTTGCATCTTGACTCCAATTTGTATGCGCAGGTTTAGAAATTCAGTTGGAACAGTTCTCTTAATGTGTGAGTTGTGCAATTGTCCTTGTGTTAGTACAGCAGCTGTTTAAAGTAACAGATACAAACCATGGCATCTTCAGTGGAGTGATAGATTACCAATGACACATCAAGGGTATGTTGACATTTCAACTTTCATCAGCGACTTTGCAGACTGACAGTGCAGGATCTGTTGTTGGAAGCTGGATCGTGGAGTCGAACTGCAGGGAAGTTGCCAGCATCCTTGGAAAGTGAGAGAATGATGATGTTAATTTGCTTTGATAGGAACCGAGCAGTCAGTGCTTCAGGAAAGAAAACAAAAAATGAATTGAAGCCAGCACATTGAAGGATTGCTTGTAAACGATATGAATTCCACATGGGAATACTGGAACCCAGAGCTAACTTTAAAAAAAAAATGAGGCACTGGAAGGCACTTCACATCATGGTTTAAGACAGATGCACCACACTGTCTACATCAGTTTCTCTTACCACATTTATTCTAAGAGTGAGGGTTAAGAGACAAGACGATGCATAATGTCTTCATTTACCTTCTTGGCAATAAAATAGTGTTCAGGCCAACATTCAGTTGGTAGAACCTCTGAAATATTTCTACATATTTTTGTGCTCTTCCTTTCGTTGCCTTCCATTAATTTTTCCTCCTTGTACGTTCCCATGGTTGAAAATATCAAACAAAATACTGTGATCCACTGTTTTAATGATTGCAATGAACAAGGCAACCTAGTCTCAGATGCATTCGTTGGAACTATTTTGATGCTAGTATAGAAGCAGAAGTGTAATTGGAGAAACTGAAGCAATGTTTTCTGAGATGTGGAGTAAATTAGAATGACCATGAGTTTGATTATGGAAGGGGCAATAATTTGCACGCAAGATTTTCAAGCCAAAAAGGAACCTTGGAATTGTTACTATTTGAGTCCTCAATATGAACATAATAAAATGTAAATTATTATTTTCAAATTAGCATAATGTTGCATTCATTATTTTCTTATTGCCACTGTGGGAGGTGACTAGCTTGTCTGTCAACTGTAGTTCAGTGGTTAGATCTCCTGTTCATAAACTAATGTTCCATTCATGTGTTCATCACCATTCCTGACCAACGCTCCACTGTTTAAGCTACCTTTTGGAAAGAAGAACTCAAAGTGAGGTGGAACAGTGGAGCCCATCTGATGTTTCAGTCCCAATTTCTGCATAAACAGTTTACTTCTGATGGATTTAAGAGACCTATATTTGAAGAATATACTTGAAGAAAATTGAGGAAACTATCCACTGTTTAAATCTCGACCATCTACTTCAACAGAGTTACTTAGTGATTATTTATATAATTATTTAAAGGAACCAACTGTATGCATTTCCATTGTATGCAAATACTACACTTTAAAATAAAATACTTAATTTGATGTAAAACGCTGGCACATAGTGGCGCCAGAAAAGATGCTGTTTTAAGTGTAGGCCTTACTTTCTCTTGCTTGGAAGTTCAGAAGAACTTGTAACTCCATTCCACTCAAGATCATTTTTCCCATACTGCATTATTTTTCTACATTTGAATACCTCACAACTAGATCCAAAAATATCCGGTTATCAAATACAGCAGACAGTATGGCTTTTTAAAGATGGAATTTACCTGCAGATTACCTCCTTCACAGAGTGAATTTAAATTGATGGTTACCATTAGTAGTTGGCAAGGCAGAAGTCCATTGAATCAACTGCCTCTTTTGGCTAGAGCATTGTTTTTTTTTTAATTCAAAAGACATTTATTAAGTTTTGGTTTTATGGAGAAGTAATTTGTGACCTTCCTGTGCTATTGGGAAGGATAGATCATTAGTCAGTTACAGAATGTTATGAATGTCACAGTGGAGACGATTGGAATTATACTGACTACTGCAATATCTCATTGGGACCATGTCCTTCACAGCAATGTCACTTGTCATGTTAGAAGCTTCTAAAATGTATTTTCTTCCTTCTGGCAGTTCTGTGCAATTAATCTAAAAACTCTGAATGAGGGAGTGTATAAATGGATTCACGCCATATAAATTAATTCAGTGGCATTTCTTATATACTCATTGATTGTATTAATATAATAAACTGACATAATTTTTCTCATTGGGATGGAAATTTTGCTGGTATTCCACCAACTTTGGCAAGACCTTTAAGGAAAAATTATGAAAATGGCCAAATCTTGTTGTCTGCTGTCCGAATTAGGATGGAAGATTGATGAAATTAATATAAAATTTTCAATTCCAGCGTGCCAATAAATTGATTTTCCACAGAAATAACATGATGCACTATGATTTTTTTGTAATCTATCTTTATCAACACTTTGTTTAATGGCACCTACTGAAATACAGGGGAAAAACATTGTATGGATTCCATACAAGTGAACCCATATTCAAGTACAACAAGTAATGTAAAATAGAACAAAAATGCAGAATCTAGTGTTACAGAGAAAAAGGTCAGTTAAAACAGTGCAAGGTGGCCAGCAGCATTTTACAATGAGAGGTCTGTTTAAAATGGTCTGATAACTGTCCTTCAATCTGGTGATGCATATTTTAAAATTTGTGTAATTTAATTTGCCAAGAGGGCGGGGATGAAAGAATGTGGTATTTAAAAAAAAAAGATGGGTGCTGTAATGGCTCTGCTGCCACTGGTTGAACCCAGGAGAGGAGAGCCACATCATTGCTCTGAAGAGTTGAACTGCCTGGTCCTAATGCCAGTGGCTCCATACAGGCATTTAATTGAGCACCAGTGTACTTAAACTAAAAATCCCACAACCTCTGGTTTGTGCTTTGCTGACTCCTGGGAGCAGAGCACCAGAAACAAGGAAAACCTTCCCATTGCTTAGAAGAGATGCAGAGGATGTGAACCTCCAGGACGGTGACTATGGCAGTGGACCAGCGAGGAGCTCTGCGGCTGAGGGACCTACACAAGCTGCGGGCAACTTGTGGGTGGGGATCTGCATGGGTTGTTGGCTGATGGGAACCAGGTATTGAAGGGGAGCAAAGGCAGCTCCCATTTGGGCCTTGAGCACTGAAGACTTCCTAAATGTGTTGAAGTTTTGGATCTGGAGCTCAGGTTACCAATAAATCTGTGTGGCTGCAGGAGCACTGAAGGCTAATCTATGGCCACTCAATGACTTTGAGGGGAGTCCCTTTTGCTTCTCTTTCTCTTGTACTGTAAGGGGAGCCAGGTGACACTAATAGGGATTCTTTGCCTTATGGAAGGAAGAAGCCTATTTGGTGTAATGTATTTGATACATGTTCTGTGCTATTGCATGACAATAAATTAATCTTGAATCTTGATATGTTGGCTGTTCTCCTGTGGTATCAGGAAGTGTAGACAGTCGATGTGGTTGTTTGAGAGGATTGGGCGGGATGGTTAGTGTAGCGGTTCAATCAACACTGTTACAGCACTGGTGATTGGGACCAGGGTTCGAATCCTGTGTCCGAAAGGAGTTTGTATAAACTCCTTGTTTCTGCATGGGTTTTCCTTGCAGGGGGTGCTTTGGTTTCCTCTCACCATTCGAAACTTACAGGGGCTTGAAGGTCATTTGGGTGTAACTGGGCAACATGGACTCGTGGGCCGAAAGGGCCTGTTACAGGCCTGTTATGTCTAAATTAAAAAAAAATTAAATGATGGCCTGAGCTGCTTTTCAGAACTCTGCAGTTTCTTGGAGTCTTAGACAGAGTAGTTTTTGTACCAAGGCTGTTTTTCTGCTTGGCAATCAGTTGTGATTGGAGCGTGCAGGGTTCAGTGCTGGCACACAACTGTTCGTGCATGCCCACACACACCAACCACCCCCACCCCGGGACCATCAGTGGAGCTTCATAGATAAGTTCGGCTGAAGAGGTGTTGAGGTCCTTCTTGGGTGCCATGCGAATGCTCAGCAATGCCCATGGTAGCTTGACTACCCAGTTGAGTCCTTGTAGTCTGGTCATGAGCACAGTTTTGAGGTGCCTGTGGAAGCGCTTCACCAACCCTTTAGACTGTGGGTAGTAAGCTGTTGTGTAATGCAGCTGGGCATCCCACAGACTGGAGGAGAACTGGGCCCCACTGTTGGATGTGATGTGGGACGGTAACTCAAACCATGCCACCCAGGATGAGATGAGGACTCTTGGCGCATGAGGTTGTGGGGAGGAGATGAGGACTCTGGCGCACGAGATTGTGGACATGTCTGCCAGTGGGACTGCTTCTGGCCACTTGGTGAAGCGGTTGACCATCGTGAACAGATAGTGGAAACCCTGGGATACTGGCAAGGGTTCTACTATGTCCATGTGGATGTGGTCAAACCTTCGTTCTGCAGGCTCAAAGTGCTGAGGTGGGGTCTTCGTATGCTGTTGTACCTTGGTTGTTTGGCACTGCGTACACACCTTCATCCACCCGCTGACATGTTTCTGCAATTAATGCCACATGTATTTTCTAGCCGCTAGCTGGACTGTGGTCCTGATGGATGGGTGAGCCATTCTGTGGATGGAGTTGAAAACCTGTAATCTCCAAGCTGTAGGGACTATGGGTCTGATCTGGCTGGTGGCCACGTTGCACAGGAGGGTGATCCTCCCTGTGGTGACTGGGAATGTCCTGGAGCTGCAGTCCTGATTATGGCAGTCTAGTATTGGGGCATCTCCTCATCGCTATGCTGCGCCTCTGCCAGTGCCACAAAATCCACTCCCCTTGGTAGCACGAGGATACTTTGCCTGGATGGTGCATTGGCCACCAGGGTGTCCTGGCCGGAGATGTGCCTTACTCTGAGATGTAAGACCGGTGTTGTTGCTGGTGAGCTGACCAGGGGTCTGAGGTCTTGGTCAAGGTGAAAGTCAAGGGCTTGTGATCTGTGAAAGCTATGAAGGACCTGCCCTCTAGGAAGGACTTAAAGTGGCAGATGACTAAGTACAGCGCCAGTAGCTCTCTGTTGAAAGCACTGTAATTCAGTTCCGGAAGCTGCAGAACTTTTTCGGAAGAAAGCTAGTGGCTGCCAACTTCCTTCGATCCGCTGCTCCAGAACTCCACTGATCGCTATTCCTGAGGCATCCACCATCAGGGCCGTTGGAGTATCTGCCCTGGGATGTGCAGGAGAGTGGCATCAGTCAGAGCTTCCCTGGCCTTCACGAAGTCTTCCACTGACTCCTCATCCCATGTGATGTCCTTCACCTTGCTTGCCATCTGGGAAAACAAGGACTGCATGATCTGGGCAGCTGAGGGGATGAATCTGATAGAAATTGATCATCCCCATGAACTCCTGTAAGTCCCTTGATCGTGTTGGGTTTGGGGAACGCAGATAGCCTCCACTTTACTGGGTAGATGTCTGGTTTCTTCCCTGGTTATCCTGTGGCCCAAGATGTTGATGGCCTCCAATCCTAACTGATATTTGGCTGGGTTGATTGTCTGGCTGAACTCTGGTGAAGAAGTTGCTCCTGTTGGTTCCTGCTCACCACCAGGTACACGAAGGTGCTATTCAGGTCTCTAGACACTGCATCTATGGATCTCTGGAAGGTCTGTGTGGCATTGTTTAGCTCGACTGGCATTCAGAGAAATTCGAAGAGGCCGAACGTGTCTGCTCAAGCTGCAACTTTCTGGGGGTTGCTGAAAACTGCATCAGCCAGGAGCAGTTGGATGTTCTCGGGCAGTTGCTCCAGGGGTGATTGCTCAAACATGATGAAGTGCTTGTGTTTCCCCTGAGGGCCAGCATCTTGTTCATGGGGGCTGACGGGGGCCTTTCCCCTAGCGCGTCCAAGTGGAGCAGACGTGCCCCTCTCTCACACCATGAGAACCCAAAGGTCTTGATCAGCAAGTCCTTGAAGGTGATGTACGTGCCTTCTGATGGGGGCTCCTGGATGACGTTGGCCACTTGGCCTTCTGTGTACTGGTCCAGGGCGCTCACCATGTGGTAGTACTGGGTGGATTCTGCTGTGATCTGCCGGATCTGGAATTATGCCTCAACCTGGTCAAACCACACGTATGGTTGATTCGTTCAGAAGGTTGGCAGCTTGAGAGCGACCATGTTGAGTGAACAGGCAGCAGTCATCGCTGGGTTTAGATGCTGTCTAAACCATTGGGGTCACCAATTGTAGCCTGCACTACTCTAAAACACACGCCAGGTTAAGCTCTGAGTTTTATTAGGGCTCATGACTGTCTTTTATACTTGCACTATTCCTACTGTGGCCCCCCCTTGGCTGATGTCACATGCATAAAAAAGCGGATTTCCTGTGTGTGGGTACTTTCCAGGCCCTTCTTCCCTGCCTGCTGCAAATTGTGCAGCAAGGCCTCCGCCATTTTGGGGTCGCAGGCCTTTAAGCTGCCCTTGCTGTTCACCTTCTGGTTCGCTTGTTTGGGCCAGTGCTGCTGTGCAGGATGCTAGCCTTTGGTTGCACTCACCACCCAAGCGCCAGCTCAATTGCCGTGGCAGAGGGCCGTGACAATACATTAATAATCTGTAAAATGGGACAGAGTGCAGTCCATCTAAGTTTGCTGATGGCACTAAATTGAGTGGAAAAGGAAATTGTGCAGATGATATGGAGAGTCTGCAGAAAGATGTAGATAAGTGAGTGGGCAAGGGTCAGGCAGATGGAGTACAAAGTTGGTAATTATGAGGTTATCCACTTTGGAAGGGAAAATGGAAGATCAGTGTTATTTAAATGGCAGACGATTGCAGCATGCTGCTGTGCAGAAGGACGGGAGTGCTTGCTTATGTATCACAAAAGCTTGGTTTGCACGTGCAGCAGGCTATAAAGAAGGCAAATGGAATCTTGGTCTTTGTTACAAGAAGGACTGAGTTTAGGAGCAGGAATGTTATGGTGCAACTGTACAAGGTTCTGGTGGGGCTCCATCTGGAGTACTGCATGTATTTCTGGTCTCCTTACTTGATGAACGCTGTACTGACTTTGGAGGCAGTGAAGAGGTTCAGCAGGTTGATTCCAGAGATGAAGGGGTTAGCCTATGATTAAAGATGAGTCATCTGGGGCCATACTCACTTGAATTTAGAAGAATTTTAAAATTATGAAAGGCATAAATTAGATAGAGGTAGGAAAGTTGTTCCCATTGGTGGGGAAACCAGAAGTAGGGAACATTGCATTCAGGTCCAGAGTTGTAAATTTGGGGCGGAGATGAGGAGGAACAACTTTTCCCTAAGGGTGATGAATCTGTGGAATTCATTGCCCATGGAAGCAATGGATGCTATCATTATGAATATATTTAAGACCATGTTGGATAGATTTTTTTTGGCAAGTAGGGGAATTCAGGGATATGGGGCAAAGACAGATGGGTGGAGATGAGTCTCTATCATCAGATCAGCCACGATCTCATTGAATGGCAGAGCAGACACGACAGGCCGGATGGCTGACTTGTGCTCCTAGATCTTATATTCTTATGTAAACTTTGATGCATTTGCACAGGATACTTTTTATTGTGCCTTTACTAAATTAGTAAGAAACATTGGGGATGAGCCAAATTTCTTTAGGCTTCTTAAGAAATGAATCTGAATATTGATGATTATAAAGTGATAGTGCCCTTCTACAGTATATGGGCATGTTCAGGTTTGACATTACATTCACAGTTATGTTTCCTCCATCTCGACTCTTTTTTTCAAATCTGTGGTTAAACTTTTATATGAATAGGAAAGCATATTAGACACAGCTGCATCAACAAGGATAATGTTCATTTATGTGGCACCTTTTGGAATAGGAAAACAAAGAAGGTCCTTCACAGGAGGGAGATTACAAAACCAAATAGAGACAATAGGATGAAGGAAAGAGGTAGGATTTCAGAGCATTTTAAAGGAGGAGATTAAGATGAGATTTTGGAAGAGAATTCAAGTTAACTCCTGACAACTGAAAAAGTCACAAATTGAAAATGGGTGAAATCAGAGAAGGGGCAAGATTTTGGAAATGCAGAAATGTTTGTCAATACATTGAGTCTGCAAAACAATCCCTTTACCTAATATTATAATTGTTCACATGGGCCTTCCTATATATTAGTTCAAAAATCTTTCATGGTTTGACTGGTTGACATTCTCCTTTTTTTCCATCTCACTCTCTTTTTTCCTGAACCTTAAATTATGCCGAGTAATTTGCCAGAATCAACTTTGAACTCTGTTGTATTGACTGATGGTCAATTTAGATCCTAGCTCATCTCCTCAAGCACCAATATTTTTCATAATATTAAACATTTCAGTTCGGTCACTTTGAAGTTTATATCATAACTACATTATTTTTTGTAGTACTTGCAAAAATGAATTCTGAACAATGAAGAAGACTGTGAGCTGTGGACAATGAACCACCCACTTACTTTAAAGAACAATAATATTTGATTAGAAGGCAGAAAATGTCTGTCAGGTATGCCATTAACCTATGGGACAATTAGCTACACCAAGGTTGAACAAAGAAGGCTGGTGAGAAACCAGATGAATAATGGTGCACTCCTACATTTTGCAAGATTTACTGGTTTTTCACCATCCCACAAAGGCTGATTCAGGAACTTTAAGATCATTCTTCAATTAATTATTCCCCTGAGGAGTTAGATTTGTAATAAAACTCATTAAAAATAATTTTCTGCACTGATAGTTAGTATATACTCCCTAGGAGTGATTTCACGGTGAAGAATTGAAAACACAACTGCACCATGCCCTCTGGAAAAAATGGATTTGTCACACCTAATGATAAAAAATGTTCTTAATTTTCCCTCATGATAGATTCTTCAGATGTAGACTGAGTTGAGCAGATGTAAGCTATGACCCATTGTCTTCATCTTCCTCTGATTCATTAATTTTGAATAATATATCATTATAATTTAAGATACTTTTGATGGGATTATATAGTTAGAATTTCTCTTTCAAAACCCATGAGCTTATTTTTGGGGTACCAAAAGTTCAATCATTTACCATCCTGATGGTAACATCAGTGTTGATACAGTGATGCTCAGTGAGGATAGCATGAAACTGATCTAGTCATCATCCATTTATGGAGAGGATGGCCTTTGTCTATATTCTGTTCCGATCGTTGCCTGGTAAGAGTTTGTAAGATGCACTTTAAAGGAGAAGAATCCTCTTATCTGTTCTCCCCATTGCAGATTTTTCTGTGTATTGAGTTTGTTACAACCATACCTTTCTATTCAAAATATGATTTCATATGTAAAACAAACTTGTAATGTGACATGAGTGTACAAAGATTTTTATTAATAAAAATTAATGCCTCATGAGCAAGATGAAGACCATTATTATAGCTTGCATCTGCTCATCTTGGCCTACATCTGATGAACCCATTCATCATGAGAGAAAATGAAGAGCATTCTTTATCTGGGGCATGATGCGGTTTTCTTTTCAATTCTTCACTGTGAAATCAATCCTTGGAAGAAAATACTATCAGTGCAGAAAATGCTGCCTCTAATTTTTCTTGTGCTAGATCAATAGGATTGACAATGACTTCACTGAAGCACAATTGACTGCGCCAAGATTGTCTTTCTGTATAGCAAACAATTGTTTAAATACAAGGAGTGAGAGGATTGGAGAACATGAACTGAAACACAGTGAAAAGAAATGGTTGTCATAGGAAATAATAAAGTTAGAGCTTCAGGACTGTTGATTATTGAAAGAGATCTGAACCCAATTTGAACTCTGATCAAGTATGTTAAATAAGCCAAAGCAATAACTGTGTGGAGAATGCACATTCTCTCAGATCAACAATAGTTGGAACTACAGGTATTGGGGAGTGTTGCTGTTTTCTTTCACCATGAATAGACTTTATTCACAATAAATTATTTGGAGAAAAGAAAACTGTTCTAGGTGCTTTCACAGCCTTAGTCATGTCCATGCATTTCCATCTTTGTACATTGTTACATCCTCTATTTACATCATTAAACTTAAGAAATAGGATATCATCGCAGAAGTAGGCCATATGGCCTATTGAGTTTGCTGCATAATTCCAACACTAGCTGATCCATTCTGCCACCCTGTCCCATTCCCCTGCCTTCTCCCCTTAACCTTTGATACCCTGACTATTCAAATATCTATCATTCACTGCCATAAATACCCCCACTGATTTGGCCTCTATTGCTGCCCAAGGTAGCAAATTTCAGATGTTCACCACTCTCTGGCCTACAAAATTCCTCTGCACCTCTTTTAAATGGGTGCCCTTCAATCCTGAGGTTAGGCCCTCTTGTCCTAGACTCCCTTACCATGGCAAACTACTTTACCACATTTAGTCTGTCCAGGCCTTTTGAGGTTCCCCTCCTCACTCTTCTGAACTCCAAAGAATATATTCCAAGACCCGTCAGATGTTCCTCATGAGCTAATCCCTTCATTCCAGGAATTATTCCTGTAAATCTCCTCTGAACCATCTTCAATACCAGCACATCCTTTCTTAAATAAGAAGCCCAAAACTTTACCCCCATAGTTCAAGTGAGGCCTCACTAATGCCTTATAAAGCCACATCACATCCCTGAATCATATCCTATTCCTCAAGATATGAATGCCAATATTGCATTCACCGCCTTCACCAGTGACTCAAACTGGGGGTTTATCCTGCACAAGGACTCCCAAGTAACTTTGCACCTTTGAAATTTGAATTTTCTCCCCATCCAAATAATACTGCCCTTTTATTCCTTGTACCCAACTGTAAGGTACTGCACTTTCCAACATTATATTTCATTTCCCACTTCTTTGCCCATTCTCCTATTCTAAGTCTCACTCCAGGCTCTCTGTTTCTTCCTCACTATCTGCCCCTCATTTGTGAACTTAGCCTCAAAGCCATTTATTCCGCAATCCAAATCATTAACATACAATGTAAAAAGAAGTGGCCATAATATTGACCATTGTGGAACACCACTGGTAACCAGTAGCCAACTAGAATAGGGTCCTTTTATTCCCATTCTCCATTTCCTGCTGACCAGCCAATGCTCTACCCATGCTCGTGTCTTTCCTATAACTCCGTGCGTTCTCATCTTGTAAAGCAGTTTCATGTGTGGCATCTCGTCAAAGGACTTTTAAAAATCCAAATAATCAACATTCACTGCTTCTCTTTAGTCAAAGCTGCTGTGGTTTCCTCAAAAAATTACAGTAGGTTTATGAGGCAGGACTTCCCCTTAAGGAAACCATCCTGACTGGCCTATCTTGTTGGGCGCCTCAAGATTGATAATTGATTCCAACAACTTCCCAGCCACTGATCTTGTGCTTGCAGGTCTATAATTTATTTTATGATGCTTCCTTCCCTTTATAAACAGTAGAGTAACCTTTGCAATTTTCCAGGCCTCTGGAACCATTCCTGAATCTCTTTATTCTTGGAAGGTCATTACCAGTTGCTGCACAATGTCTGTAGCAACATCTTTCAGAACCCAAGGGTGCATTCCATCTGGTCCAGGAGATTAATCTACCATTCAGCTCCCTAAGCACCATCTCTCTGGTGATCGTGACTGCACTCACATCTCTTCCCTGTTTCTGTCCCCCTTGAAAGTCCAGCATACTGCACACACCTTCCACAGTGAAGAATGATGTAAAATACTCGTTCATTTCCTCTGCCATCATCTTGTCTCCCACTAGAATTTCTCCAGTGTCATTTTCTATCGGTCCTGTATCTACTCTCAAGTCTTTTTTACTATTAATATATTTAAAAATGCTTTTAGTGTCCTTTTTGATATTACTTGCTAGCTTCCTTTCAACCTTTCCTTCCAAATGACCTTCTTAGTTGGCTTCTGCACACTTTTAAAAGCTTCCCAGTCCTCTATCTTCCCACTGATTTTTACTTCTTTGTCTGCCTTTTCTTTGTCTGCCTTTTCTTTTGGCTTTGATTCCTGCCATCAGCCACAGTGGTGCCATTTTCCCATTCAAATAGCTCTTCTTTGGAATACACCTGTCTTTCTTATTTCTCACTGAAACTCCAGCCATTTTTGCTCTACTGTCCTCCCTGCCTGTGTGCTTTTCAATTCCACTTTTGCCTGTTCTTCTCTCATACCTCTATAGTCCTCTTTATTCTACTGGAATACTGATTTTAGTTGCTCCCTTTCAAACTGCAGGGGGAATCGTATCATATTATGATCACTGCCTCCTAAGGGTCCACATACCTCCATCTTGCTTATCAACTCTGCTTCTTGATACAATAAACAGTACCCATTTCAAAATTGCTAATTCCCTGGTCAGCTCAGCCACAAGCTGTTCTAAGAAGCCATCCTGAAGGCCTTTGATAAATTTCTTCTCTTGTAATCCAGTACCAACCTGGTTTTCCCAATCCACCTACATAAGGCAATGGTAAGAGTGCCCTTTTTGCATACCTTCTCTATCTCCCTCAGTAGTTTACCAGCCACATCCTGGCTACTGTTTGGAGGCAACTCCCATCAGGGTTTTTTTAAACCATTACAATTTTTTTAAACCACTACACACAGGTATTCTACAGAATATCTTTTGATCCAATATTTACTCTCTCCCAAGTTTAATTCCATTTTTAACCAGCAGAGCCACCTCTCTGCCTACCTTCCTGTCCTTCCAATACACTGTGTATCCAGAGATATTTAGTTCCCAGCTGTTGTCTTCTTTCAGCCACAGTGTCATACCTGCCAACTTCCAGTTGGACGACTAGATCATTAACCTTATTTATTTTACTGTGGGCATTTAAATTCAAGTCTGTATTCATCACCCTTTTCAATTTTGTTTCAGAAGTATCCTAAATTAAATCCTTAATCTTGCACTTAATCCCTTAATGACTGCCTATACTTTCTCTCAATCTTGCTACACAGTTAATATTCTGCCCTAATCACTGCCCTCTCTTCTAGCTCCCATCCTCCTGCCAAACTAGTTTTAGCCCTTCCCAACAATTCTACCAAACCTGCTCACCACCTTCAGACACTTTCTATTTTGGATCCCTATATAAACTGGTAGTCTGCTCTGGTCACCATCAACGTGGTGGCGTGAGGGATGGACCTGTACTGCAGTACTGAGAGCACCTCACACCTGATGACCAGGTTTTTCCCTGTTGAGGGGGAGCACCATGCTCACAGATTCAATTTCTGGTAGACTTTTGCAATCCACTCTGACCAATTTTTGTTACATGCCTCAACCCCCTCCAAATCAGATCCCCAGCACATTAAGGTAGTCAGATCTGACTCTGAAGAACTGGACCAGTCAGACTAGTTACCAAAGAAAATTGCATCGCTCTTCGACTTAAACTGGCCATAGATGCTGATCTGTCTTCGAACCAATTGTGTCTCAGAACAGAAGGCAGAAACATCATCTACAGGGTATGTACAGTGAGGCCTTAGTCTAAGTGCCTCCACTGCCTGGCAATGCCACTTATGACCTCATCCTTCCTGATGTATTCAGCACAGCGTTCTAGGCACCATACAAATAAGGCTGGAGAGAGCAGGCAACTCTGCCTAATTCCAGGCTTGATGGAGATGTGATCTGTTTCCCACACATTGATTTGGACTGTGCTATGGATGTCCACGTAGAACAGTTTAATCCAGATTGCGTGAATTCCGTTTGAAAGACTTCTCCTGGCCTAAGTTGACTAGGTAGGTGCCCAACCCCTTGTTCTGCACGCAGGTGAAGGTATTACTGAGCAGCAGCTTTCACATTAACAGTGTGCCATAATGAACCTCCTCCCCAAATATGTAGTTGCTCAGATATCCTGCAGTAGCAACATTTCATTCAGATTGACTAACCAACCAGATCAGGATGAGCTTGGTTTTGTGATCTAATACCAGTTCTAACCTAGTTTTTATGAAGTACACTGTTATTACATTGTTTACATTGTATTTGATGGACTCAAGTTTAAACCTGAACTCCATCAGTGAAATAGTTATTCATATGCCAAAGAAATAAAAGTGCATGGAAAGACTGCATTAATCACCATTAACCAGATTGTTTCCATATTATTTTATGAGAGGAGCTTTTCATTGAACAGTGAAGAATTTTAGGTTCTCTTTAATGAATGAGGTAGGTCATTGGAACACTATCAGCCTCATTTACAAAATCTGATCTAATTGATAGTGATCAGATCAATTTCGAGTTGGTCTGTTGGTGCGTCTCTGTTGTCTGGTTATATCATGTCCAAGTGATTGGGCAACAAAGCAGTTTTACAAAGCGTCCATGAATTTGAAACTATGAATGCCACAGAGAGACGAGTAGGTTTCAGTGCTTTCAACACACTATTGTTCTATAAATGGGGCAGAATGATTCTCCTGAGGTTCTGCATACTTTGGCCTTTCTATGAACTCTTTCTGCATTCTTTTTATCCTTGAGAGAAAAGGATCGTCAATAGCACAGCAAAGCACAGTTGGCATAGCAGTTAGCGCAACACCTTTACAGCGCTAGCGATTGGGACTGGATCGGAGTTCAAATCAAGGTGTCTGTAAGGAGTTTGTACGTTCTCCTCTCGACTGCATGGATTTTTTTCTGCGAGCTCTGGTTTCCTTCCACCCTTCAAAAAAGTCCCGGGGATGTAGGTTAATGGAGTGCCAATTGGGAAGCTTGGACTTGGGCTGAATTGGACTGTTACAGTGGTGAATGTCTAAATTAAAACAAAATGTAACTCTGAAACAGCTGCTTTCTGAGCCTCTTGCAATATTGTCTCAAATTTCCTGGATACCATTATTGAAGTCATAATCATTCCAGAAATTTGGGCTGTTCTCGAGCAAAGGAAGTTGGATTCTCATTTCCTATGGTAACTATATGTAAGTATTTGCTTTTTGCTTACCTCCTGTGCAGGAATTATGCAAGATGACTTCCCCTCTGGAAACTTCTGCCCAACCAAATTGTAATTTTGAACATCACTTCAAATATGCTGGCAGTTCAAGAATGTTGACCAGCAGTGAAGGAAGCAAAGAATATATGCATTTTTTTTTTGTGTACCAATTTCTTCTAAAATATTTAAGGAATCTTTCACTCAACATTAGCCTGAATTGTCTGTCTTTATCACCTAATCCTGCTGTGCTCAACAATAGGTAGTCAAAAGGAAACCCAGCTAGTTTATCGCACAAACACATCAAAATGCCATGAGATGAGAATCTCACTCTTCTGGGTCTTCCTTTCACCAATTCAGATGCCATCCTCATTTTTATCTTGCACCTGGCAATGAAACTCGTATTCACAACTAGGTTGGCGCAGAAAGGAGTGATAACACTTCACAATAAAAGACACGTAAATTCACTTTCCCCAGACGGATCATCACACACTTCACTGTTTAAAGCAAACACTTTCCCTTCAGAATACTTTCTGAATAAAGGCACCAGCACCTGGTGTGATTACAAAACATCCACCTAGCTCCAAATCTACCCCTCACCCATCATAATTACTAGACAGCCCTTTTCCTGATCTCAGAACTTCCCATCTTCTGTTATAAAACAATTCTATGCTTTGAAAAACCTTAAATATTACCTCTGCTTTCTATAGATGCTGCCTGGATTGACTGTCTTGTTCAAACTATGTCCTTACTTTGTATGGCAATGTCAGCAATAAGGCAGCAAAAAGAAGCTATTTCCAGCATTTTTTTTTAGTTTGTTTTGAAATACCCAGACACATGTCCTATGGTTTATTATTTATCAACATTAAAATGAGTGGGAGCACCCTGCCTTTGCATATGCTTATGAGTTCCTTTTTGTGGATATCTAAATATACCCTTTCTATTTCCTCTCTCTTCATCTCCCACCCCTACTGACATTCAAAGATCGTCTTGTATAATTTTTGCCACTTTCAATAAACATCGTCTTCTTCTGTTTCCTTCCTGCATTTAAAGAGGAATCATGAAAAGAATGACCTCTGTGGCTCCCTGCTTCACTCTTCCACTGACGCTCTCTCTCCTTCTCCCATACAAGCACTGGTGCAATGCCTGATTTTCTTACCTTGTCCCTTCCCACCATCAGAGGTCCAAACACATCTTCCAGATGAACCACGAGTTTGCTTGCACTTCTTTCAATTTAAAGTAATACCTTTGGTGTCTAACAATGCCATCTTTTTATTGGAGAACCAAAATGCAGATAAGATGACTTTTGCAGAATGTGTCCATTCAGTCTGCAAGTCCAACTCTGAGTTTCCACTTGCCAGTCACTTTAAATGTCTGTCTCACACCTTCTCTGTCTACTCTGCCTTTGGCCATTTTTTCTATTCAAACAATTCTAGCAATTGATCTGTATATTTGGAAAGTTACAGCTGTCAGATCTCAGACTGAATGCAACAATTCCAGATTTTTCAATTTTGTGTTCAGAATCAATTTATTATCATGAACAAATAATAAAATTTGTGGTTTTGTGGCAGCTAACCATGCAAACATTCACCTGACAAAAATAAATAAAAGAATGCATGAAAAGTCAAAGTAAGGCAGTGTCTTTGGGTCAATGATCATTCAGGAATCTAATGGCAACAGGGAAAAAGCTGTCCTTGTGTTGCTGAGTGCTTGCCTTCTGGCTCCTATACCTTTTACTTGATGGTAGCAGAGTGAAGAGGACATGGCTTGGGTGGCGGTGGTCCTTGAGGATATAGGTTGCTTTCTTAAGACACCACCTCTTCTAGATGTCCTCAGTGGAGTGAAGTCTGGTGCCAGTGATGTC